>NC_067133.1:27195023-27536372 GCF_021347895.1 Acanthochromis polyacanthus | reverse complement strand
CTTGTCTCCCTTTAAATAGGCAGACTGACTGATTATGAGTTTGGAAACACCTGTGATGTCAATTAAATGACACACCTGAGTTAATCATGTCACTCTGGTCAAATAGTTTTCAATCTTTTATAGAGGTACCATCATTTTTGTCCAGCCCTATTTCATTAGTTTGTTTTTTTAAATAATTATGTTAATCAACAATTCAAAAGTGATGGCTGATTTTGATTATTTAATTTTCAATAAATTTTTATTTATTGTTACTTTTGTGAGTTTCAAGTGATTTCAGTGAGAATTGTGGGTTTTTCCTTCTTTAACTGAGGGGTACCAACAATTTTGTCCACGTGTGTACCTAAGGGTAAATTGAGGAAATGGTGCATATTGATGAAAGCAAAGTCTGATCATGCAGTAAATGCATCCCAAAATACAGAGAATTCATACTGTTTTTTAAGAAAGACATTGCCAACAGAAACTGAAGTTTCTTCCGAGCATTTGGCCTGTAGTTTAGATTTAAATGTAGTTGTGTTTTATTTGTGGGAATTGTAGATGCATATTAAAAACACAACTTCAGACAAATTTCTTTCTATAGCAACTTTAAAATCTTAGTTATTGCTTAAATGTGGCACTTTCACAAAAATTTACAAATGTATACATTTGTTTGAAAGAGGAAGTCAGAATTTATGGTCAGTAGTTGAAAATAATTATTAGTAATGAACTTTTACAGGTCAGGAAGCACCCAGCATGTGAACGTTTGTCTGATTGTTGTGTTACTTTTCTTAAAGAGTTCATCAAAATATCAACAATAAATAGCAGCTCAATCAGTCTTCTGGCTTTGTGATCTTAAAACTTATCTGAGATTGAAGGATTGTGATGTTCAACTGAATTTACACATGAAGCTGCTCTCACTGCTGTTGTTTTTTTTTAAAAATTAAAGCTTGTAATGATGCACCAATAGTCGCTATTTCCAGTGTACATGAGCACAATGAGATCAAACCTCTGAGATGAGTTCAGGGTTTTCCAGAGAGTCAGTCGAAATTCAACAGATTTTGAATCTCCTTGTTGTGACAGAGGAGAGAAAGATTGGATACTGACTGCCCTCTAGTGCTCATTTAAGGGAACTACAGAAGGATTTATTTCCGCATTTAAAACCATGCTTCCATTCCATCCCTAAAATTGTACATTGAGTATTTCTGTTCTTCATAACGAGACAGAATTTAGCAGTGAGTGTTGATTACTGATCAACACAGCAACAGGATGTATTTTATTCATGTTTTAGTGATTATTTTTGTTTTGAGTAATGATTATTCTCAGGGGAAGTGATGCAGTTTCATGAAAACGAACATCAACAAATATTTTCCTGACGATTTATGATTTAAGGTCATAAAGTTAACTATTTTAGGATTTTGTACATTTGCTCAACCAACTTCAGTCATCGATGACAATAATAAACAACAGAATCTTCGGTCTTCAGGCTGTTCGTGTGTTGAATCTGGACAATTAAAAGACACTGTAATGGATAAACTGAGAGCAATCGATAGGAGAACTAGCTGTGCCAAGATAAGCAATCCACGCCAGGAGTCTGTCTGATCCAGGCCATATAATAGCTGCTGAGGATGAATCCTGAGACTGTACAGGTCAGTCTGTGGGACTCTCCAGAACTTTAAACCACTGATCCCGATTCTGTCAGGGTCTGACCATCAGTCCTGCCAAGAGAGTAAAAAGAACAATGAGGATGGATGACAAATAGGAAATATGAAGCTGAAGTCAGAGAAAATCTTCACCTGCCCAGTAGATGGTTAAAAGCAGCAGCCCTGTCCTGTAGACCATCATGTTAGACTGACTCTGCATCCTCTCTGCAGTCAGTTAAGAAGAGTTGACTTCTCCTGACAGGGACGAGATAACTGGACTGTCTGGTATCTGTACAGTTTGTGTAAATAGATGTAAATATTAAATTCAGAGAGAACTTTATTTGAGAAAAAAACTCTGTCATCCGAGTTTGATCTCTTTCTCCTGAGCACCAGAACACAGAGCAGCTGCTTCAGAATGCTGCTGTTCATCTTGACATCCACTTGCCTCAGTAACTTTAAAGATGAACGATTTTAACATACAGTCACTGCTAATGATCAATACATGATACTCCAATGTGACTGAAAATACAGAATGTTTGTCCAGCTCACTCATGAATTATTATGGAAGAAACATCAGTTAAAACGATCAGAGTTTTAATTGCAATTATAGAAGATGCGCTGATTGTCTTGAAATCAAATTTTAAGACACATTTTTGACATATATGCTGTTTAACATATTCAAAAATATGAGAGAAGTCGTTTTATTTCTTTGTTTTTTAACATCAGCCTTAATGTGTTCATCTAGTTAATTCCATATTTTCTGTACTACACCTACTGCTGCACATGTTAGCGTTTGGGATTATCAAAGTGTTAAACTTAAGTTTGCTATAACTGTTTACAGGTTCACAGGTTCATATGAAAAACCTTAAATGTTTCATTTGGAAGCTCTGAAATAAAGCAGCTGCAGGATCATTTACACACGTGGACAAAATTGTTGGTACCCCTCAGTTAAAGAAGGAAAAACCCACAATTCTCACTGAAATCACTTGAAACTCACAAAAGTAACAATAAATAAAAATGTATTGAAAATTAAATAATCAAAAACAGCCATTACTTTTGAATTGTTGATTAACATAATTATTTAAAAAAACAAACTAATGAAACAGGCCTGGACAAAAATGATGGTACCTCTATAAAAGATTGAAAACTATTTGACCAGAGTGACATGATTAACTCAGGTGTGTCATTTAATTGACATCACAGGTGTTTCCAAACTCATAATCAGTCAGTCTGCCTATTTAAAGGGAGACAAGTAGTCACCCTGCTGTTTGGTGAAAAGGTGTGTACCACACTGAACATGGAGAACAGAAAGCGAAGGAGAGAATTGTCCCAGGACATCCGAAAAAAATGATAGACAAACATCTTAAAGGTAAAGGCTATAAGACCATCTCTAAACAGCTTGAAGTTCCTGTGACAACAGTGGCTCATATTATTCAGAAGTTCAAGACCCACGGGACAGTAGCCAACCTCCCTGGACGTGGCCGCAAGAGGAAAATTGATGACAAATTGAAGAGACGGATCGTTGGAATTGTATCCAAAGAGCCCAGAGCAACCTCCAAAGAAATTAAAGGTGAACTCCAAGGCCAAGGTACATCAGTGTCAGATCGCACCATTCGTCATTGTTTGAGCCAAAGTGGACTTCATGGGAGACGACCAAGGAGGACACCACCGCTGAAAAAAACTCATAAAAAAGCGAGACTGGAATTTGCAAAAATGCATGTTGACAAGCCACAAAGCTTCTGGGAGAATGTCCTTTGGACAGATGAGACCAAACTGGAGCTTTTTGGTAAGGCACATCAACTCTATGTTCATAGACTCAAAAACCAAGCATACGAAGAAAAGAACACTGTCCCTACGGTGAAACATGGAGGAGGCTCAGTAATGTTTTGGGGCTGCTTTGCTGCATCTGGCACAGGGTGTCTTGAAAGTGTGCAAGGTACGATGAAATCTGAAGACTATCAAGGCATTCTGGAGAGAAATGTGCTGCCTAGTGTCAGAAAGCTTGGTCTCAGTCGCAGGTCATGGGTCTTCCAACAGGACAACGATCCAAAACACACAGCCAAAAACACCCAAGAACGGCTGAGAGAAAAGCGTTGGACTATTCTAAAGTGGCCTTCTATGAGCCCAGATCTGAATCCCATTGAACATATGTGGAAGGAGCTGAAACATGCCATTTGGAGAAGACACCCATCAAACCTGAGACAACTGGAGCTGTTTGCTCATGAGGAGTGGGCCAAAATACCTGTTGACAGCTGCAGAACGCTCATTGACAAATACAGAAATCGTTTAATTGCAGTGATTGCCTCAAAAGGTTGTGCAACAAAATATTAAGTTATGGGTACCATCATTTTTGTCCAGCCCTATTTCATTAGTTTGTTATTTAAATAATTATGTTGATCAACAATTCAAAAGTGATGGCTGATTTTGATTATTTAATTTTCAAAAATTTTTTATTTATTGTTACTTTGTGAGTTTCAAGTGATTTCAGTGAGAATTGTGTGTTTTTCCTTCTTTAACTGAGGGGTACCAACAATTTTGTCCACGTGTGTAAATAAAATGGAACCCTGTAGCATTGTATGTGGTTGTCTGAAATATAAATCAAAGAGAACATCATCTGGTGTGGTTTAGAATTAATATTACTGCATTAGTATTTTTTTTACTGGTTGTAAATGACAAAAACCTGCACAGAAATAAATTCACTGAGCTTTTCTTCAAATGCAGACAGAAATAGATTTATTAATTGTTTTACTGCATCAGCATGTCAATATTCTGTCCACATGTGTTTAGACTTTAATTATTAGATTTTTAAACTTTCTTCAAAGTTTCAAATCTTCTGGAAATTCACTAAATCTCTCATAGACAGACACTATAAAAGGTGACTTGTTTCTCTCATGTTGTTGTTACTAAACCTCACACTGCCGTCTCCATGGTGGTGATTAAAAGAGGAAGTAGTTTTTGTACCACTCTTCTATTTCTGTCTCTCACTGTGTGTCTTCGGGCACAGTAATACACTGCTGTGTCCTCAGTCCTCAGACTGTTCATCTGTAGATAGACTTTACTGCTGGAATCATCTCTGGAGATGGTGAATCTACCCTGGACTGACTGGGAGTAATAGATAGGAGAACTGCCTGTGCATACATAAGCGATCCACTCCAGTCCTTTTCCAGGAGCCTGTCTGACCCAGTTCATCCCGTAGCTGCTGAATGTGAATCCAGATGTTGTACAGGTCAGTCTGTGGGATTCTCCAGGTCTTTTAATCACTGGTTCAGATTCTGTCAGAGTCTGACCATCAACACCTGCCAAGACATGAAGAAAACATCAAATGAATTCTGTTCATACTCATGTAAGAGTCATGTCAAATCAGGACTGTTGAAGTCCTTCACCTGCCCAGCAGAGAGTTAACAGCAGCAGTCCTGTCCTGTAGTCCATCATCTTCCACAAAGTGTCCAACTCTCTGTTTTCCTCTCTGCAGCTGAATAAGTAGCCGTGGAAAAATGTTGAGATTTGCATTGACTCCTCCTCACAGGAAGGAGGGAACTGAACTAAAATTCTGTAATATTTTAACAAGATAGAATGAATAAAATGAAGAATTAAAGTAAATAGAACTTCTGGACAAATCAGTTCATAATATTATCCTGTTATTTTCTTCACAATGTTCAGTTTTCAAGATGCCAGAGAACAGAAACAAAAACTGAGCACTTTTTCTAAACATCAAAAATGACTTTACATGGATGCTGTAATGATTCATTTTTCATTCGATGAAACTAACGGAACAATTTTCAATCAGAAATAAAAACTGTGTGAAACATTCCTTTTGTTGTTGTTGTTGTTATAGCTAGCTACATTTAATTAGTTTATATAAATTTTAAACTTGTGTCAAATTTCAATGTCTTCATATGTAGAATTTTAAAGCTTTGAAGTTGCAGATAACTTTGAATGTTTGAATCTCAGAACAACCAGTTTTGAGAAACTCACAGCTCAGATACCAGGATGCTAAAATGTGAACTTTGCTAATATGAGGGGTTTCTTAATGCTTTGTTCTCATCATTTTAATCTCAATCCAGTTCAATATTTTTGCAAAAATTCTGTGAGTCAAACAAAGAAGACACATTTTAAACTTTGAATGAACAGTTTGAATTCATTCCTGGTCTGAGGGCTCCTCCTCTGGTGGCTTCATGTTACAAGTGTTCAGACAGTGAGGGGTTTTTGTTCAGGTCTACTGATCATTTGTGTCACTGTGTCTCTCTGGCACAGTAATACACAGCAGAGTCTTCAGGCTGCATATTCTGTCCATTCAGAGTCACTGTTTTGCTGGAAGAGTCTAAGTCGATACTGAACTTGTGCTTCAGTGAATCTTTGTAGAATGAGTCTCCAGTATATTTCATTCCAATCCACTCCAGTCCTTTCCCTGCAGATTGTCTGATCCAGTTTGTGTAGTAGCTGCCCAAAGAATAAGAGACCTGACAGGTGATGGAGAGACGTTGACCTGGCTGCACAGTCACAGATTGTGGCTGAGTCAACTGTTCACACTTCACACCTGTCAACAGAAAAACAGATTTTAAAACAAACCATTAAATTGTGCTGTTAAAGAAGAACTGTTAACTACGACACATCAGAAGAGACTCACAGGATCCAGCTGCCAACAGCAGCAGCAGAGTTACAGACAACATGGTTTCTGTTGAGACAGATGTTCAGTTCAATTCACTCCACATCCTGCTGTGAAGTTTTTATAGCTGAGTAGGAAGGAAGCTCAGTGAGTTTGCATAGAATCAAACATATGAAGCCTGAATGTTGGACTAAGTGGAGCCAATAGAAGAGTTTGACTTTATCTGCTCTCTGTCTTCATCTCCCTCACATTTGATGCTTTTTATTTTTAACTCATTCAACTTTAACTGTTTTTGCTGCAAACATTTACTGAAAGTTTGTGTTAAATAAATATTATCACAAAGAATCAATGAACAGCAAGTTTGCAACCATGAAAACTGAAAGACCAACCACCATTAACATTATGTAACATGTTTATATTGCATTTAGCATGTTTTCAGATAATTAGATCCATCCTTAAAAAGGATTTATTTCTTTCTCAATTGCAGAAACAGTTTGCAACAATTTATTAGAATTTATTTCCTGTACACAATGAAGTGACACCATCCAGTATCAAGCAAATAACTTTAAACACCTGCATAAAAACAGGTCTAGAAAATGTTTGCATGAACTCATTTTAATGTTTAATGTTATTTCCACACTCAGATAAACTTGGAGGCTTTAAAGAAGAACTGCAGCTTCTGAGCTGAATGTGCAACAAATCCCAGAAAAGCATTTATTAGTTGATATGAAGCAACATATTTCATATTTATCAGTGTGTGGTTGTTTTAGAAATAAAATTACTTTTTTTAATTTCTAACACATTCTTCAAATTAAATTTTTAATTGTAATATTTCTCTTTCTTATCATTTGGCATAGGCGTTAGTTTAGGGGGGGACGGTGGGGATGTGTCCCCCCTACTTTTTGTCAGGGGTCATTTTGTCTCCAACACATTCAAATTCTTCACATGTAAGCCGTTGTAAACCCAGTTATTTTCAGTAGTATAGAAAATTCCGACGCTCCTGAACGCACCATCCGCACTCGGCTGAGAGTTGCACAGACATGCAGCATACCTTCCTTAGGTTAAAAAAAAAACGTGCAGATGCTAAATTTGCGCCCGTGCCAAGTGGAAGCTCCGACCAGAGGCGTGCAGGGGCAAAATTTGGGCCCAGGAGAATTAGTACTATAGCGGCCCACAGACCCATCTACTCACATGTACTGAGAGCTGAACAGGTTGAGCCTCCGCCTTTGGTGCCGTGGTTGTGAGTTCGAGTCCAGCTTGTGACATTTTGCCGCCGTTCTTCAACATTTTCTCAAAGTGCTGTCTTACCAACGACACGGAAGCATATGAGAAAAGCAGGCGTGCTGCACCAATGCTAAACTTTGATCTCAACTCGAGGGCCACAAAATATCGTCCCACGGGCTGCAGTTGTCCCGCGAGTTTGAGATCCATGATTTAAAGCATTATTATTATTATTATTATTATTATTATTATTATTTTATGACTGGAGCGAGTCAACAATAAAGCGGCCCACCGGGGATATCCCCGGTGTTCCCGATTACCCAGCACGCCACCCAGGGTGTGCATTTCCATTTGACAATGGCTGTGGTCTCCATCCCCCCCACTTGTAAAAACAAACTGACGCCCTTGTCATTTGGTAATATTTTAATATTAACAAAAAATGTATCTTCTCTTGCAAGTCGGGAGAATGTTGATTTGGTTCCGTATTCATAACTCTGTAGACCGTTTAATTGCCTCAGATTCTCAGTTTTCTTTATGCACTTTTAGATTTGGTTTTTCAAATAAAACACACTAGTTGATTAATAAATCATTACATTTTCTTTGGTCATGAAAAATCTTTCTACATTGATCTCCATTCAAACAACATCAAGGTCAACAATCTTTTCACTGTTATGATCTGATGTAGACAGCAGATATATTATAGATATTACTGTCATCAGTTAGTAGAAATGGGCTTATTGTCAGCAGACAGATTGTATTTTCAATCTTCCTCATAGACAAGCTGTTGGTCTTGTACATTGTTTATTAATAAGTTTAATGATTCACAAAAAATATCATTTACCTTTTTCTAAAGAACTTGTCTGCAAACACACATTTTTAAAAAGCTGTGTAAAATGAAATATGAATGTTTTTTGAAATATTGCAGTGTAAAATGGATCATATTTATAAAGTAAAGACTGAAAAATATAGAAAAGAATCCTTCCTACAGGAGCTGTATCACCTACAGAGATGACTGCTGTAGGTTTTCATACAGCTGCTGATGAACTTCAGTCACTGTGTCTCTCGAGCACAATAATAAACAGCAGAATCTTCAGTCTTCAGGCTGTTCATCTGCAGATACAGCTGCTGTACGTTGTTGTTTCTGGAGCCGGTAAACCGTCCTTGAACTGACTGAGAGTAGTGAGTGCTGCCACCGCTGCTAACATAAGCGATCCACTCCAGTCCTTTTCCAGGGGCCTGTCTGATCCAGTGCATAGTAGAACCACTGATTGTGACTCCAGAGGCTGTACAGGTCAGTCTGTGGGATTCTCCAGGTCTTTTAATTACCGCCCCAGATTGTATCAGAGTCTGGGCTTCAACACCTGTCAAGACAAGAGAAAATAGTTGTGAGTTGGTTACTTTTTGAGGCCAGACTCAGATGTGTGAATAGTTTCTCACCTGTCCAGCAGAGAGTTAAAAGCAGCAGTCCAACGCTGTAGCTCATCATGTTAAACTGTCAGTCCACTGCTCTGTCTCACTCTCTGCACTCACAGATGTAGAGGTGGAAATTATACATGCAAGTTTTGCATTGAGTCCTCCTCACAGGAAGCATCAAACTGGAAATTAGACTTCATCATCAGACTAAATGTAAACCTTCAGAATGTGCAGTGACAGTTTTGATTCAGACCAGATGAACTTGTGATTCGTGTTTGTCTAGAAATTTATTTTGATGTGGAAGTTCCATTTTCTGCTCATCATTCTGGTTGTTGACAGACTTTTGTTCTGATATTCATGATAATAATATGATGCATAAGTAGTCAACATCCAAACAACATCAATGGCAGCTGTACAGCACAACTTCTTCAAACAGGCTGAGAAAACTTAAAAGGTTTCCGTCTCAACCAGTGAAGACAGCAATGACTTTGTGAGATAGATAGATTCCTTTATTGTCATTTCTCACATGGTATTTACAAAAATACACAGGCTGAAATGAAATGCTGTTTTTCACTCGTACTTGATAGTGCAAACAATGTCCTATAACTGATATTTAAAATCAATTCAACTACATTACATAAATGAGGGAGAAACAATTGTCTTGAGGCTGCACACAAGAAGATCTGATTGTTAACGACAGTTAAAAAGCAAACACTAAATGCTGATTTTTAATGAACCCAAATTAAGAATAAATGTTCAGCTCTTTTCTTCAAAGAAAGAGAAGCTGGAGAGGAGAGCAGAGTTTGCTGTTATATGAATTAAATCAAAATGAAAACAAAAACAGCAGTGTTCTGCTCTTAAAGTCATTCCTGGTCTGAGTGCTTCTCCTCTGGTGACTTCATGCTACAAGTGTTCATGCACTTTTTACAACCTGACATTTGGGGGGACGTCTGCAACAGGCAAAAAAGAAAAAATCTTTAAGAAATAATGTATTGAATGCTTGGAATGTTTGTTTCAGTATTTTTTTTTTTACACCATGATAATTCACTCAATATCAGTATTACTGGGGACTGAGTTTTTACAAATAGTGTGTTCAAGGTAAGAGGCAGCAATCTGACAAGCAGTTTGAATGATGATATATTAAGATATTATGTACAATATGTGCAAAAAATACATGTTTAGTAAAAAATACTGAAATGTCACTGATTTTAAAAAATAAATGTTTAGGTGTGAAAGAATTATCTAAACTGACGATTTTATTCATTCCTGATGAGGACTGTAGGTTTTTGTACAGCTGTTCAACCAACTTCAGTCACTGTGTGTTTCGAGCACAATAATAAACAGCAGAATCTTCAGTCTTCAGGCTGTTCATCTGCAGATACAGCTGCTCTTTGCTGTTGTCTCTGGAGATGGTGAACCTGCCTTGGACTGACTGAGAGTAGTATTGGCCGTAGCTGAGTAGATCAGCAGCGATCCACTCCAGTCCTTTACCAGGAGCCTGTCTGATCCAGGCCATATAGTAGCTACTAAATGATATTCCAGATGTTGTACAGGTGAGTCTGTGGGACTCTCCAGGTCTTCTCACTGCTGCTTCAGACTCTGTCATGCTCCAACCTTCAGCACCACTCCAAACAAACACAGCAACCACCAACAGTGTGAGCTGTCTGTGATCCATGTTGACAATGTGACTGATATGTCTTCAAGTCTGTAAATGTCCTTTAAATAAACTGAATCCACATGAAAATGCTTCCATGAGGCTCCTCCTGCATCAGTCAAATCAGAGGGCAGGTCTATAAACAGCACAACATGAGATTCAACATCATTTCAACAACTCAGCAGCTAAAAAAACATCTGTTTCCTCCATGATATTAGAGTAATGTGAAGTTTCATTATTTGATTTTTGATGTCTCCTCCCACAGATTCTGAAAAATACTAATTGATCAGTGAAAGTTTTCATTATTAAATTTTTCATCTTTGATGTCTCATCCAGCAGATTTTGTGAAATATTTATTGATTTAGGAGAGTAATATTGTAACCTTTAGTTGATTTTTGTCATGAAGATAAAACGTATTGAAGTCATGAAAACTATAAAAAAGCAGAAAAATAACAAAAACAACAAATGTATTGATTAAATTTCATTAATAGTCTGAAAACTGAGAGCATGAAAATCTAAATGAATGATTGAGTTGGTTTCAGCTGGTTGAAGGACTGGATTCTTTCAGACCTTCAAAAGTTTCAGTGTTGAAATTTTGTTTAAAGCCACAGACTGACAGAGAAACTTCAACCTTCAAGAGGAAATTAAACACTCAGGAACTGAAGTTTGACTAAATGTAAAATACTGATGCTGTAATGGACAGGAAAATATCTGCTTTCTTCTCTGTCAGATAATCTCCACAAAACAGATCTTTGTGTCACATTTAAGGAGATTACAATAAGTGATTTATAACAGACATTTAGTAGCACTGGGAGAAGAAAAGCATTTGATAAAATGTAAGGAGTGTTTGGAATATTAGTTTTAATATCTATTATTTCATTGTACCATGATAATTCACTCAGTATCAGTCTTGCCTTCCAGCAGCTTCTGGGCAGGTAGATGCAAAAAACAACAACAATAATCAGCAATCAAAAAATAAAACAAAACAAAAGCAATAAAACTGCAGACTGCTTATTTTTTAAACACTAATCTATTCCTGCTGACCTGGTATTACATTAGTGGTTAAGGGTGAACATCCAACTAAAAAGTGCTGATTTTTCTGCTGTTGCTGCAAACTGTTTTACAAACATATCACATTTTGAAACCAAATTGTTGGTAAAATTACTTCACATTTCTATTAGAAATGCAGGGTTGTTACTTTTGTTAATGCAAATAAACTAATACTGCATTTATACATGTTTATCACAAATACAGAAAATTATAATTTCATAAATTCAATTTGGACTAATTATGACAAAAGGGCCCCATGCAGACTATAAGGATCACTGCTTTATTTAGGGCATATTAACAGTGTCTTTATCATGCTTTGAAATAAAATTTTAAAAACACTTTGGACATACATGCTGTTAAACAAATTTCAAAATATGACTGAAGTCTTTTTATTTGTTTATTTTTTAACAGCAGCATTTATGTATTCATCTAGTTATTTCCATATTTTCTGTACTACACCTACTGCTGCACACTGAAGTTACAGTTCAGGACTAGTAGTGCAAGTTTATTGTAGCTGTTTACAAGTTTCATATGAAAAACCTTAAATGTTTTATTTGTAAGCTCTGAGATAAAGCAGCTGCAGGATCATTTAAAAAGAATGAAACTTTGTAGGATGAAAAACAACAAATAAAATAATAACAGTTGCTTAGAAATGCAAACAAATGACAAAATGAAATAAAACTGAAACTACTGTTTGTTTTTTTTGGTATGTCATGCTTTCATATGTATGTTTGCAATATTCAGTGCATTTTAATTTAATATGTTTGGTTGTCAGAAACAAAAATAAAATAGAACATCATCCAGTGTGGTTTATAAGTAATTTAATTGCAATAGGATTAATTTACTGTTTAGGTTATTTTATTATTTTTGAAGAAATATCAGAAAAAAATGACAAACATTTGCACATACATAAATTCACTGAGCTTTTCTTTCTTTGCAGATAGAAATAAATTTACTGTCTGTTTTACTGCATCAACATGTCAATATTCTGTCCATGTGTGTTGACACTCTGATTGTTATATAATTATACTTTCTTCAAAGATTAAAATCTTCTGGAAATTCACTAAATCTTTCATAGACAGACACTATAAAAGGTGACTTGTTTCTCTCATGTTGTTGTCACTAAACCTTACACTGCCGTCTCCATGGTGGTGATTAAAAGAGGAAGTAGTTTTTGTACCACTCTTCTATTTCTGTCTCTCACTGTGTGTCTTCGTGCACAGTAATACACTGCTGTGTCCTCAGACTGTTCATCTGTAGATAGACTTTACTGCTGGAATCATCTCTGGAGATGGTGAATCTACCCTGGACTGACTGGGAGTAATAGATAGGAGAACTCGATGTGCCGATATAAGCGATCCACTCCAGTACTTTACCAGGAGCCTGTCTGACCCAGACCATAGGAAAGCTGCTGAATGTGAATCCAGATCCTGTACAGGTCAGTCTGTGGGATTCTCCAGGTCTTTTAACCACTGATTCAGATTCTGTCAGAGTCTGACCATCAACACCTGCCAAGACATGAAGAAAACATCAAATGAATTCTGTTCATACTCATGTAAGAGTCGTGTCAAATCAGGACTGTTGAAGTCCTTCACCTGCCCAGCAGAGAGTTAACAGCAGCAGTCCTGTCCTGTAGTCCATCATCTTCCACAAAGTGTCCAACTCTCTGTTTTCCTCTCTGCAGCTGAATAAGTAGCCGTGGAAAAATGTTGAGATTTGCATTGACTCCTCCTCACAGGAAGGAGGGAACTGAACTAAAATTCTGTAATATTTTAACAAGACAGAATGACTAAAAAGAATAACTGAAGTAAACATAACTTTTGGACAAATCAGTTAATATATTATCCTGTTATTTTCCTCACAATGATCAATTTTCAAGATGCCAGAGAACATTATTTAAACATCAAAAATGACTTTACATGGATGTTGTAATGATTCATTTTCCATTCGATGAAACTAACGGAACAATTTTCAGTCAGAAATAAAAACTGTGTGAAACAATGGAAATTGATGGAGTTATTTGCATTCCTTTTGTTGTTGTTGTTGTTGTTGTTATTGTTGTTGTTGTTATAGCTAGCTACATTTAATTAGTTTATATAAATTTTAAACTTGTGTCTAATTTCAATGTTTTCATACGTAGATTTTTAAAGCTTTGAAGTTCCAGCAAACTTTGAATGTTTAAATTTCAGAACAACCAGTTTTGAGAAACCCACAGCAGGATGCTAAAATATGAACTTTGCTAACATAAGGGGCTTGTTAATGCTTTGTTTTCATGATTTTAATCTTAATCCAGCTCGATACTTTAGCATAGATACTGTGAGTCAAACAAAGAAGACACATTTTAAACTTTGAATGAACAGTTTGAATTCATTCCTGGTCTGAGGGCTCCTCCTCTGGTGGCTTCATGTTACAAGTGTTCAGACACTGAGGGGTTTTTGTTCAGGTCTACTGATCATTTGTGTCACTGTGTGTATCTGGCACAGTAATACACAGCAGAGTCTTCAGGCTGCATATTCTGTCCTGTTATTGTCACAGTTCCTGCAGAAGTGTCTCTGCTGTAACTGAACTTGTTCTTCAGAGCATCATTTTGCCAAAGTGTACCACTACCCCACTGCTGCACAATCCAATCCATTGCTTTTCCTTCACGCTGTCTGATCCAACCTGTTCCATAGCTGCTATCAGTCACAGAATAACCAGACAGTCTACAGGTGATGGTCAGAGTCTGTCCAGGCTGCACAAGCATTGAGTCTGGCTGGATGAGATCAATACTGTTCACACCTGTGGAGACACAAATCAACATTATCTCCAGCATTCATCATATTATTGAGTGTTTGTAATGTGTTGATGAGTGTGAATCCAGTGAAAGCTCCTCACAGGATCCAGCAGCCAGCAGCAGAATCAGAGCTGCAGAGAACATGTTGATGTTGGAGCTCAACTGATGTGAGCTCTGGTTTCCTCTCACTGACACAGAAACACACACTTCCTTTTAAGTCAGCTTTATTTGCATAATGTTGAATAAATTACATTTAAATCAACAGTGTGTCTTCTGGAGTGACCACACTTGAACATTTAACACAGCCTCTAATGTATCTTCTAGAGTTTTCACATCATTTTCATGTGTGAGAAAAAGGAGGAAAGTGTGGATTAACTTAATCTGAAAGAAACATTAATGGAGCATCTGACTGAGGAGTGAAAAACATGTTTGATGTCAGTATAAATCTTTAAATTAGTCCTGTTTGTCTCTTTATAGTGAGAGAAGACAGAAACTTGTCACACAAAGGCTTCTAATGTATTTTTTATTTTATTTTATTGCGGCTCACTTCAGATTTCACATAAATATTCCTGTATTTGGGAAACACACACTTCCTTTTATGTGAGCTTTATTTGCATATTGTTGAATAAATTCTATTTAAATCAGGATCAAACAGTGCGTCTTCCAGAGTGACTACACTAAAACATTTTACATAGCCTCTAATGGACCATCTAGATGGTTATTTACTTCAGGTTAATGTAGAAACACTGAATGTTGTTTTTAAAGGAAAGTTTTCTCTGTGGTTGATTTTCTGCTGTTATTATTGCAGTGAGTCATGATAAACATTCTGACACCAGACTGATGAACTTTATTGATGTGTTTCATTAATAATTGTCCGTTATTCAGCTGAAAAAGTGTCTTTTAAAGCCTGACATGCTTCAGTGCTTCTCACTCAGTGATGGTTGTTGTTCACTTTTTGTACAGCGTTGTTGACTCTTGTGTCACTGTGTCTCTCGTGCACAGAAATAAACTGCAGAGTCTTCTGGTTTGAGACTCTTCACCTCTAAATACACAACATTTAGAGAAGTGTCTTTGGTGATGGAAAACTGTCCTTGGAGACTTTGAGAGAATATCGTTCCAGTTCCACCGTCAATGCGTCCGATCCATTCCAGTGCTTGTCCTGGTTTCTGACGGATCCAGTGCAGCCAAGCCAGAGAGAGTCCTTGAACTTTACAAGACAGAGTGACTGATTGTCCTGCTCTGCTGACCAGTGGATCTGACGAGGTGAGGGACTGACCCCGAGCAGCTGAAAGGACACAGAGTTTAGATGGCAGCAGCATCTGGAGATCATTTTCTTTTCCTCTGCAGGATCCAGACTTGACTTACCTGAAATGAGAGCGACAAGGAAGAGACTTTGTAAAAGTGTCATGATGAAACCTCAGCAGAGACTGTGAGTGTAAAGGCTCATATGAAGGTTATATATTTATGTATAGTGCAGGAAGAATGGGTGGAGATTGTGGATTTGCATTTTCACCTGTCTGAGACTTTGGAGATACAGTTCTGAAAGATCAGATCAGTGCTGAACTATGAGAGAGAGAGTGAATTATAAACTCCAACAATAGAGATATTATGTATTTGAGCAGTTTGTCATCTGTGAGGAAAAGGAGGAAATTGTGGATTAATTTCGTCTGAAAAAAAAACATTAATGGTGTAGCTGACTGAGGAGTGAAAAACATGTTTGATGTCAGTGTAGATCTTTCAGTTTCATTCAGTTAAAATCAGCGAGAACAGCAGATATATTTGTGCCTTTAAATGAGAGAGGAAAGAGAAACTTGTCACACACTGGCCTGTAATGTCTTCAATAAAGAAACTGCAGCATTTAATTTCATTTACAGTTTTTATTGTGTCTCACTTCAGATTTCACATAAATATTTCCACTTTTGGATTGTTGTACCTTTTATTCTGCTGCCTCATTCCCATTACAATGATTTCAGCACATTGCAATGTTTCCCTTAAATGCCTCATGTTTATTTTATTTACATGCTTTTCTATTAGTTTTTGATGGCTATTGCTGCTTTTTAAGTTTTAAGTAACTTTTCCATCTAGATAGATAAATAGATGCTTCAATAATCCACGGGGGAATTCAAGTGTTCAGCAGCGTACATACAACAACATCAAATAACAAAAAGGCAGGTTAGTAACACTAGCAATAAAGGTTAGTATATGTTCTGGAAATCTTGCTGTACAATACCATACTATAAAAAACTTTCCTAATTTTAAAATCTTTAGAATACTACACAGTATTTACACATTTCAAGGCACAGTGATTTAAAGTGACTTCGACAGGTAGTAAGACAAAGTTATATTGAACTACCTCAGGTGCATGGACATTCTATAACAATAATAACATTGGTCCTAATGTGATTATGACTGTGATCCTCCCAGATCACTCAGTGATGAGTTGTACCGTCTGATGGCCAGGAGGACAGAAGAGTTTCTGAGTCAGTTGGTGGAGCAGGTCAGAAACAGCAGCCTGGAGCTGAAAACACTCCTCTGACTGATCACAGTCCTGTGTAGAGGATGCTGTGTGTTGTTCTGGATGGAGAGAATCTTTCTCTGCTATTGAAAACAGAGAGTCCAGCTCTGTGCTCACCACTGAGCCAGCTCTCCTCACCCGTCTGTCCAGTCATTCAGCATCCCTCTTTTTAATGCTTCCTCCCCAACAAACTACAGCATACAAGAGAACACTTGACATGAAAGACTGGTAGAACATCCACAGCAGTTTTTGTAGATGTTAAAGGACCCCAGTCTCCTCAGGAAAACAGACGACTCTGTACTTTCCTGTAGATGCTGTCCGTGTTGTCTGACCAGTTTATCCAGTTTATTGCCCAAATCTATCTAGAGATAAACGGAAAGTGTAATTCTTTCTCAAGAGCTACAATAGAAATAAATGCTGTCGGTTTTTGTACAGCTGTTAAACCAACTTCAGTCACTGTGTATATCGAGCACAATAATAAACAGCAGAATCTTCAGTCTTCAGGCTGTTCATCTGCAGATACAGCTGCTCTTTGCCGTCGTCTCTGGAGACGGTGAACCTGCCTTGGACTGACTGAGAGTAGTATTTGTTGCTGCCGCAACAAGTAGCAGCAATCCACTCCAGTCCTTCACCAGGAGCCTGTCTGACCCAGTGCATCCCATAGCTGCTGAATGTGAATCCAGAGGTTGTACAGGTCAGTCTGTGGGATTCTCCAGGTCTTTTAATGACTGATTCAGATTGAGTCAGAGTCTGACCATCAACACCTGCAGAGACAAACAAGAAAATTCTCACTTGTTGTAAGTTTGTAACTTTGTGAAGATGGATGATCAAACCAACATCAGTGAAAGTCTTCACCTGCCCACAAAATGGTAAAAATCAACAATGGTGTCCTCAAGTCCATCATGTTAAACTGTGTGTCCACTAGTCTCTGTCATCCTCTCTGCAGTCACATAAGTAGGCTGAAGACGCTTTACATTGACTCCTCCTCACAGGAACAAGAGAGTTGGAGTGTTCTTGGCCTTCATCTTTGTCATGTATGTTGAACTTGGACAGTTACAGTCATTCAATTCAAGGTTTGATTCTTGCGAAATGAAATTGATTCATAATTTATGATATTTCCCAGTTTTTATTGTTAAATGAGGTTTGTCATTCACATTCTGTTTAGACTGTATTTATTTTCTGCACACTGAAGCTGCAGAAATCAGGATCCTGCAAATAGTATGAAATGTAGTTGGCCAACAATAAGAAATAATAGTAGAAGACTGTGGAAATAAAGAGCTGCTCAGAGATGGAAATACACACATGAGAAGATGTTTAGTTTTCCAAAATCCCAGGAAAATTTTTATCAGAAATTATCTTTAATGACGCAACACAACTTGAGAAAATTCAGCTAAAGGAGTGTTCTGAATGGGTTTAATCTTTAGTAATAATATGTTATTCTGCAGTTTTCATGGTCTTTTCTGCTGGGACAAAATACAACAAATATGGAAAAAAAAACATTAAAAAGCATCAAATAATGCAATAAATGTAAAACAAACTATAAGACAGAAAAAAATCTAAAATATTTGGACGCATTTCAATGAAGGGATGACAACTGTAGGTTTTTGTGAAGCTGCTAAGACAACTTCAGTCACTGAGTCTCTCAAATACATGATTGTAGGTGACTAAATATGCTGTGATGATCTCAAACCATGCTAATGGGGTAACAGACAAAAGCAGATTATGCAGGGCTTTAAAAGCTATAAATGCATAAACCTGTTTCTAAATTTGATGTGCAACTTATATTGAGGTGGAATTTTTAATGAACTGCTTAAAATTTCATCCTTTCACTGTGGAGTGATTTTCAGTAGTCAGACCTGAACGAGATTTTTGATTTGATTTGATTTATTTGGATCCCCATTAGCTATGGCAATGCCAAAGCTATTCTTCCTGGGGTCCATACAACATCCTTACAATGTATCAATGCAATTGCATTATTTACAATACAATCCATATACAAATGCAACATAAAACAAAAAAAAAATAAATAAATAAAAATAAATAAAAAAAAATAAAATTAAAAATAAAATGTACACAACACAACAATACACAGACAATACAAAACCGCTCCCAGGTCAGCAGTGATATATAATATTTACATATCATATCTACATAGATCTACATATATTATGTATATTGGTCACACAAAACTTAAATTTCTTTTGCCCTTAGATATTACAATATTTACGAGATAAAAGCTTATTTCATTCCTATCTGATTCAAAATGAAATATGTTGGTACAGCTCACTCATAACTTATTATATCAGAAACATCTGTTAAGATGAACAAGAAAAGTGAGAATTTCTGACATTCTCATTGTACGTATTGAATACGAATTGTTGTTTTGCCCTGTTAATGAAGAAGTGATACCTGTAGGATTTTAGAAGCTAATTTTTTTCTCTGTTTAGCATTCATTGTTGATTGCCTCCACTGCTGTACAAGTTGTACAAGATTTCATGTAATCTAAGGAAGCATATGTTATAAATAAATAAACATACAGTCCAATATTAGTGGTTATCTGACCAATATAAGTTTTTGTACAGCTGTTCAACCAACTTCAGTCACTGTGTGTCTCGAGCACAATAATAAACAGCAGAATCTTCAGTCTTCAGGCTGTTCATCTGCAGATACAGCTGCTCTTTGCTGTTGTCTCTGGAGACGGTGAACCTGCCTTGGACTGACTGAGAGTAGTATATATCGCTACCACTACTGGGGTGAATGTAAGCGATCCACTCCAGTCCTTTACCGGGAGCCTGTCTGATCCAGCTCATCTCATAGCTGCTGAATGATATTCCAGATGTTGTACAGGTCAGTCTGTGGGATTCTCCAGGTCTTTTAACTGCTGATCCAGACTCTGTCAGAGTCTGACCATCAACACCTGTAAAGAGCAAATAAACAGAAAAAAAATAATATAGACACAAGTTAACTTCTTCATAGATTTACAAAACAGAACACAAATTTAAGTGGAGATCTTCACCTGCCCAGCAGACAGTTAAAAGTATCAGTCCTGTGCTAAAGTCCATCTTGTTTAACTCTGACTGTCCACTGTTCTGTTGTTCTCTCAGCAGTCACATATGTAGAGGTGGAAGACAGTTTGCATCGACTCCGCCTTCAAAGATGGAGAGAAGTTGACAAAACCAAAACTTTTAGTTTAGTGTTTGATGGAAAATATAAAAATAATCATTTCTTCAAATAAGTGCACTTTAGGCCAAAAGTTTGGAAACAAGATGAAATTTGTACAAAAAAGATCATAGTTTCATTGGTGTACTTTGCAAAAAAAAATAAAACACGGTTATAATATGAAGAGTCACTCATCAAACACATTTTATTAAAAAATTGTCAGGTATTTGTATCTGTTCTCTTGTTTCTTTAGTCAATTGTTTCTTTCTAGCCATTTCTGTGATAATTATAGAGATATGGACACAGCTGAGATTTACTGTGATTTTTTTTTAATGCAAACTCTCTAAAGGCGAAGCGATAAAGTGAATAATGTAAACTGGGACTTGTTTTTTTTATTTTTGCACTTAAGTTGTGACTCTTGCTAATCTTCTCAAATCTAAAACTAAGCCCTTCTTTCTTTTATTAACATTTATTGGTCACCAATTGTCTGGTAACATCTATGTATACCTAAGGGTAAATTGAGGAAATGGTGCATATCGATGAAAGCAAAGTCTGATCATGCAGTAAATGCATCCCAAAATACAGAGAATTCATACTGTTTTTTAAGAAAGACATTGCCAACAGAAATCTGAAGTTTCTTCCGAGCATTTGGCCTGTAGTTTATATTTAAATGTAGTTGTGTTTTATTTGTGGGAATTGTAGATGCATATTAAAAACACAACTTCAGACAAATTTCTTTCTATAGCAACTTTAAAATCTTAGTTATTGCTTAAATGTGGCACTTTCACAAAATTTACAAATGTATACATTTGTTTGAAAGAGGAAGTCAGAATTTATGGTCAGTAGTTGAAAATAATTATTAGTAATGAACTTTTACAGGTCAGGAAGCACCCAGCATGTGAACGTTTGTCTGATTGTTGTGTTACTTTTCTTAAAGAGTTCATCACAAAATATCAACAATAAATAGCAGCTCAATCAGTCTTCTGGCTTTGTGATCTTAAAACTTATCTGAGATGAAGAGATTGTGATGTTCAACTGAATTTACACATGAAGCTGCTCTCACTGCTGTTGTTTTTTTTAAAATTAAAGCTTGTAATGATGCACCGATATTGTGGACAGTCGCTACTTCCAGTGTACATGAGCACAATGAGATCAAACCTCTGAGATGAGTTCAGGGTTTCAGTAGGAGTCAGTCGAAATCAACAGATTTTGAAGTCTCCTTGTTGTGACAGAGGAGAGAAAGATTGGATACTGACTGCCCTCGAGTGCTCATTTAAGGGAACTACAGAAGGATTTATTTCCGCATTTAAAACCATGCTTCCATTCCATCCCTAAATATTGTACATT
This sequence comes from Acanthochromis polyacanthus, assembly GCF_021347895.1. Classification (NCBI taxonomy): domain Eukaryota; kingdom Metazoa; phylum Chordata; class Actinopteri; family Pomacentridae; genus Acanthochromis; species Acanthochromis polyacanthus. The sequence continues at coordinate 27,515,018 of NC_067133.1, read as the reverse complement.
GAGTATTTCTGTTCTTCATAACGAGACAGAATTTAGCAGTGAGTGTTGATTACTGATCAACACAGCAACAGGATGTATTTTATTCATGTTTTAGTGATTATTTTTGTTTTGAGTAATGATTATTCTCAGGGCAAGTGATGCAGTTTCATGAAAACGAACATCAACAAATATTTTCCTGACGATTTATGATTTAAGGTCATAAAGTTAACTATTTTAGGATTTTGTACATTTGTTCAACCAACTTCAGTCATCGATGACAATAATAAACAACAGAATCTTCGGTCTTCAGGCTGTTCGTGTGTTGAATCTGGACAATTAAAAGACACCGTAATGGATAAACTGAGAGCAATCGATAGGAGAACTAGCTGTGCCAAGATAAGCAATCCACGCCAGGAGCCTGTCTGATCCAGGCCATATATAGCTGCTGAGGATGAATCCTGAGACTGTACAGGTCAGTCTGTGGGACTCTCCAGAACTTTAAACCACTGATCCCGATTCTGTCAGGGTCTGACCATCAGTCCTGCCAAGAGAGTAAAAAGAACAATGAGGATGGATGACAAATAGGAAATATGAAGCTGAAGTCAGAGAAAATCTTCACCTGCCCAGTAGATGGTTAAAAGCAGCAGCCCTGTCCTGTAGACCATCATGTTAGACTGACTCTGCATCCTCTCTGCAGTCAGTTAAGAAGAGTTGACTTCTCCTGACAGGGACGAGATAACTGGACTGTCTGGTATCTGTACAGTTTGTGTAAATAGATGTAAATATTAAATTCAGAGAGAACTTTATTTGAGAAAAAAACTCTGTCATCTGAGTTTGATCTCTTTCTCCTGAGCACCAGAACACAGAGCAGCTGCTTCAGAATGCTGCTGTTCATCTTGACATCCACTTGCCTCAGTAACTTTAGAGATGAACGATTTTAACATTCAGTCACTGCTAATGATCAATACATGATACTCCAATGTGACTGAAAATACAGAATGTTTGTCCAGCTCACTCATGAATTATTATGGAAGAAACATCAGTTAAAACGATCAGAGTTTTAATTGCAATTATAGAAGATGGGTTGTTGCATTGCCATGTTATGAAGTAATGATAATGGCAGGATCGTTTTTTGATCATTTATTGTTGATACACTCTGTACAGTCAGACAGATTTTATGATATAATATGACGAAGGAAAAATAAATGAAGAAAAAGCAAAGATATGGTGAATTATTGGGGAGGATCAGACCAATGTAGGATTTTGATCAGCCGCCCATAAAGCTGCAGTCAGTGTGGGTGTTTAGTGCAAAAGCTTCTGTAATAATGTATCAAAGTTAAAAATGAACTTTATTGAGGAAATTGTATCGGGTCATAAAATGTAATGAATGCATCCATGGAAATTAAACAGTAAAATCAGGTAACAATTTAATAGAAGATTACTACAAAAATAAAACAAAACAACATATAGAAGACATTGACAACATATTTTTATTTTTAAATATGTGTTTTAAAAAAGGACATAGAAATATGCTCACATTGAAAATTAGCTCAACGCTATACCCTCCTAAGACCCAAGCTTTGGTTTGGTTTGCATTTTAGTTTTTTCTACTTACTCGGGATAAGGAGTAACCAACAAATATAATAACTAGATAATATCTAATATCTGATTATTATGTTCATTACATTTACCTATATATGTATATAAAGTTTTTTTACTAGATTTACATTGTAAATATTATTATTATTTGTAGTAGAAGCAGAAGTAGTAATATTAGTATTATTATTAGTATTAACAATATGCCCTTTTGGGAAAAAAATAATCAAAAAACAAAAACATGTCCACATATGTGGACGGCAGGTCTTAAGAGGATACACTATGCATCAGTTCTACGTGTTCTATGATAATTGCATGGTACTTGATTAAATAAATGAATTAATTAATACCAAGTAAGGACTGCTGTAGGTTTTGTACAGCTTCTGACACAACTTCAGTCGCTGTGTCTCTCGAGCACAATAATAAACAGCAGAATCTTCAGTCTTCAGGCTGTTCATCTGCAGATACACCTGCTGTACATTGTTGTCTCTGGAGATGGTGAACCAGCCTTGAACTGACTGAGAGTAATATTTGGTGCTGCCACCGCTGTGAATGTAAGCGATCCACTCCAGTCCTTTTCCAGGAGCCTGTCTGATCCAGTTCATAGGATAGCTGCTGAATGTGAATCCAGATCCTGTACAGGTCAGTCTGTGGGATTCTCCAGGTCTTTTAACCACTGATTCAGATTCTGTCAGAGTCTGACCATCAACACCTGCCAAGACATGAAGAAAACATCAAATGAATTCTGTTCATACTCATGTAAGAGTCGTGTCAAATCAGGATTGTTGAAGTCCTTCACCTGCCCAGCAGAGAGTTAACAGCAGCAGTCCTGTCCTGTAGTCCATCATCTTCCACAAAGTGTCCAACTCTCTGTTTCCTCTCTGCAACTGAATAAGTAGCCGTGGAAAAATGTTGAGATTTGCATCGACTCCTCCTCACAGGAAGGAGGGACCTGAATTAAAATTCTGTAATATTTTAATAAGACAGAATGAAAAAAAATTATCATTAATGTAAATAGAACTTCTGGACAAATCAGTTCATAATATTATCCTGTTATTTTCTTCACAATGTTCAGTTTTTCAAGATGCCAGAGAACAGAAACAAAAACTGAGCACTTTTTCTAACATCAAAAATGACTTTACATAGATGTTGTAATGATTCATTTTTCATTCGATGAAGACTGATACGGAACAATTTCAATTCAGAAATAAAAACTGTGTGAAACATTCCTTTTGTTGTTGTTGTTATAGCTAGCTACATTTAATTAGTTTATATAAATTTTAAACTTGTGTCTAATTTCAGTGTCTTCATATGTAGAATTTTAAAGCTTTGAAGTTGCAGATAACTTTGAATGTCTGAATCTCAGAACAACCAGTTTTGAGAAACTCACAGCTCAGATACCAGGATGCTAAAATGTGAACTTTGCTAATATGAGGGGCTTATTAATGCTTTGTTCTCAATCATTTTAATCTCAATCCAGTTCAATATTTTTGCAAAAATTCTGTGAGTGAAACAAAGAAGACACATTTTAAACTTTGAATGAACAGTTTGAATTCATTCCTGGTCTGAGGGCTCCTCCTCTGGTGGCTTCATGTTACAAGTGTTCAGACACTGAGGCTTTTTGTTCAGGTCTACTGATCATTTGTGTCACTGTGTGTCTCTGGCACAGTAATACACAGCAGAGTCTTCAGGCTGCATATTCTGTTCATTCAGAGTCACTGTTTTGCTGGAGTCATCTGTGGAAAGGCTGAATTTGCTTTTATAGTGAATCTTTGTAGTATGTTGTAGATCCAGATATCATCCCAATCCAAGCTGTGTCGTAGTCACTCACAGAATAAGAGACCTGACACGTGACACTGGCTGAACAGTCACAGATTGTGGTTGTGTCAACTGTTCACACTTCACACCTGTTAAAAAAAATAAAAATCATTGTGACAAATGATCAGTTTGTATAATAAAATAAGAACTGCTGATGATGACAAATATACAGATGTTATAAGAGACTCACGTCCAGCTGCAAAGAGCAGAAACAGAGCAAACACAAACATGGTTTATGGTGAACCGTGCTGCTGTGAACTCCACTCTGCAGTCTGATGAGAAGTTTTTATAGCTGAGTAACAAAGGAGGCCCTGAGTTTGCATAGAATCCAGCATATGAAGCAAAGGAAACTCAACTCTGAGCCATGTTAGCTCTTCAATACATGAACTAATGCTGATACAAAAGACGCAAAATTTTACTTTGAATCCCTGTAATTTGGCACAATCAGATGACAAAAAAGATTTGTATCTCTCAAATAGATCTTTCTATTCTAATGTAAAGTGACTCTAACTAAATGCTTTCATTTAGTTGCCGCTTTAATGCAGAGTCTGTTTTCTGCATGCAGCCTTTTACTGCAGATAAAAATCCAGCGTCACACCTGAAACTGTTTGTAAGATGTTCAGGAATTCAACCTGACGTTAATGATTGTGGCTGTAAAACCCAACTAAAAAGTCACTGGTACCAAAAATGAAGTTTCTCATTCATTTATAAGGTTCTTCATGTGAGGAAGGTCTGATGAGCACTGTAGGAAATGTAGCTTATTTCCAAACTTGCCTGTGAGACACAGATGACAATAGCATCAGACTGAAACAAATATTTAAAAATATGTAAGGAGTGTTTGGAATGTTAGCTTCAATATTATTTTATTTCCCCATGATAATTCACTCAGAATTAGTATTTCTTGCCGACATTCCTGGGTAGCTAGGTGCAAAAACTAAACTACATTAAATTAAATTAAATTAAATTAAAAATTAGGACACTATTATATTCAACTTTAAAACATTTTTTTTACACATACTGCATTCCAGTTAAGAGGCAGCAAGTGCACAAGTTTCAGGGAAAAGATATTAAGATATTATGTAGAAGATGTTCTTACAATCTAGGTTTAGTAACAATTATTTCTCAGGAATATCTTTAAATTGTCACTGGTTGCAAAACAGGTGTATAGGTGTCAGAGAATTATGTAAACTGAGGATGTTTTTCATGTCTGATGAGGACTGTAGGTTTTTGTACAGCTGTTCAACCAACTTCAGTCACTGTGTCTCTCGAGCACAATAATAAACAGCAGAATCTTCAGTCTTCAGGCTGTTCATCTGCAGATACAGCTGCTCTTTGCCGTCGTCTCTGGAGACGGTGAACCTGCCTTGGACTGACTGAGAGTAGTTTTGCTGCTGCCGCCACCATCAGCAGCGATCCACTCCAGTCCTTTTCCAGGAGCCTGTCTGATCCAGTTCATCCACCTGCTACTAAATGATATTCCAGATGTTGTACAGGTGAGTCTGTGGGACTCTCCAGGTCTTTTCACTGCTGCTTCAGACTCTGTTATGCTCCAACCTTCAGCACCACTCCAAACAAACACAGCAACCACCAACAGTGTGAGCTGTCTGTGATCCATGTTGACAATGTGACTGATATGTCTTCAAGTCTGTAAATGTCCTTTAAATAAACTGAATCCACATGAAAATGCTTCCATGAGGCTCCTCCTGCATCAGTCAAATCAGAGGGCAGGTCTATAAACAGCACAACATGAGATTCAACATCATTTCAACAACTCAGCAGCTAAAAAACATCTGTTTCCCCATGATATTAGAGAAGATTACATTTTCATTATTTAGTTGTTTGTTTGTTTTTACCTCCCATCCAACAGATTATGTTAAATATTTACTGATTGAGGTGAGTTACACAAGAACATGTTGTTGACTTTGTCAATCAAATATAACTCAAAACAATTCATTGAATTTAGCCATTTGAAGGTCTTGAAAGAGATAACAATGCAAAAACAATAATAACAAAAAAGCAGTAAACAATGAAGCAGTTGTGTACAGTTGAATGTGACAGAGGTCATTTCTTGTCATAAAAGTTTGTAGGAGGTGATGAATATTAGAAAACAACTAATCACCATGAAGTTAAAGCTAGAGTCCCTATATTATCAGAGCATCGACATGACGGGTCCAAAAAATTTTGGTCACGTGATGTATAGACGCCATTTTGTTTCCTATTCATGAATGCCGGGTTTTCCTGTTAACGTTGTTTACACCGCCGAGAGTAATTCTAGGTCCTTTTTCGCTTCCTAAATACCTGAAAAATGACGGGCTGTTGTGCCTTTGGGTGCACAAATCGGTCAGAGAAGGGTTTCCACATGTTTAGGTTTCCCAGTGATCCTGAAAGAAGGAAACTGTGGGAAAATAAAGTCCGGAGAGTGGGATGGAAACCGACTTCATCATCGTTTTTGTGCCAGGTTAGTCCCATGTATGTACTTTCATGTTATGATGTATGGGTGAATGACAGATAGAAAAGTTTGATTTGATTTTAGGCAGTTGTGGTTATTTTGACTTTGACCATTTTCATGCATGGAGATGCACCTGTTAAACTTCAGCGGCCTGTATGTGCAAACGTATTTTGCTAAATTGACCGAAGCTGCAAACTCGATGACAGAAACATTATACACCCATGGAAAGCTTAGATTCTCATGAATCCGTCTGTATAAACCACTTTCAGATGTGATTACCACAGTGGGTAATATAAACACATTTGTCCGACAGCAGCAAATAACGTAAACGGCACAACTCACTTTTGAAGGCTCAAAACTAGTCACAGATGAAAATATTAAACAAAAAATGGCCATAATCCAACCTTGGACATCCAGACAAAACAAGCCAGTAAAATATTTTGTCCAAAACATGTCTTGAAATCAGTAAACAATCCACAAATAGCTAGTTTTCGTGAATGTGCACCTCGCGCTGAGCGTCCCATATTGAGTGAATGGAAACAAAATGGCATCAAATCCCCAGTTGTCGCTACTCTGATAATATAGGGACTCGAGTTAAAGCTGTCTTTGTCTGCCCTCTAGAGTTTAAAACAAGAACAGCAGTCACATTGAAGAATAGTTCATTCACCTGTGATACACAGAAGTCTATTACTGTTTAATCCTGCAGGAATAATGTTTCATCAGTCTTTAATCACACTCTCACTTCTGACATTGAAGGAGCTTCCAACAGCAAACATACAAACACATGACAAGCAGCAGCTTTAAGCATTCATCCCATCCAGTGCTGGAAAACCACACATCTAAGATCAGTAAGAAAAGTGTGTTTGTTGCTCTATTGATGAAGCATTTCCTTTGTTCTTACAGTGCATAGAGAGAAATTTAGCTGCTTTTCTTAAGTAAACACATTTTCTGAAAGAAAAGTTTTAAGAAACTATGTGACATAAAAGAAGTATATTATTATTAAAGCAAAAAATTTAAAAAATGCATTTACATTATTGCTGGGGCCTGTGAATGTAGTAAGAAGGAGTCAGTAGGTTTTTGTACAGCTGTTCAACCAACTTCAGTCACTGTGTGTATCGAGCACAATAATAAACAGCAGAATCTTCAGTCTTCAGGCTGTTCATCTGCAGATACAGCTGCTCTTTGCTGTTGTCTCTGGAGACGGTGAACCTGCCTTGGAGTGACTGAGAGTAAAAGATTCTGTTACTGTTATCTTCGATAATCGTGATCCACTCCAGTCCTTTTCCAGGAGCCTGTCTGATCCAGTGCATCCACCTGCTACTAAATGATATTCCAGATGTTGTACAGGTGAGTCTGTGGGACTCTCCAGGTCTTTTCACTGCTGCTTCAGACTCTGTTATGCTCCAACCTTCAGCACCACTCCAAACAAACACAGCAACCACCAACAGTGTGAGCTGTCTGTGATCCATGTTGACAATGTGACTGATATGTCTTCAAGTCTGTAAATGTCCTTTAAATAAACTGAATCCACATGAAAATGCTTCCATGAGGCTCCTCCTGCATCAGTCAAATCAGAGGGCAGGTCTATAAACAGCACAACATGAGATTCAACATCATTTCAACAACTCTGTTCAAAACATCTGTTTCCTCCATGACATTGGACGATTCAAAAGTTTCACTATTTAATTTTATATTTTTGATTTTTGATGTCTCATCCAGCAGATTCTGATAAATATTTGTTGATCCAGGTGAGTAATATTGAAACTTTATGTTAACATTTAACATGCAGATAAAACTTTATTGGTATTCTTATTTTTAATGCTTTTAAATGTTGTACAGCACTTTGCGCTGCTTTTTTTTGTATGAAAAGTGCTTTATAATAAAGTTTGATTTGATTTGATTTGATTATTTTCTTAAAAATATAACAATGCAGAAAATAACAAAAACAATAGATTTCTGGAATTATGCAAAAAACAGATGTATTGATTTTATTTCATTAATGATCTGAAAACTCATATTATAAAAATCTAAATGAATGATTGAGTTGGTTTCAGCTGGTTGAAGGACTGGATTCTTTTAGAACTTTAGAGATTTCAGTATTTAAATTTTGTTTTAAGCCACAGACTTGCAGACAAACATCAACCATCAAGAGATAATTAAACAGTCAGTAACAGAAACTGGTTTGACTAAATGTAAAATACTGATACTGTAGTGGACAGGAAAATATCTGCTTTCATATCTATCAGATAACCTCCACAAAACAGATGTTTGTGTCACATTTAAGGAGAGTACAATAAGTGATTTTATAACAGATGTTCAGTAGCACCAGGTTAAAAAAATCATTTTAAATGTGTCAGAAGTGTATGAATGTGAGTATTAGTATTCTTTGATTTCATCATGACAATTCACTCAATGTCTGTGTTGCTGTCTAGAAATTCCTGGGCAGTTAGATGCAAAAAAAAAAGAAAAAAACAATACCAATAAGTAAATACATAAATTAGCAGACAATTATACAGAAGAGTGCTTTGTTACAAATCTGTGCTAACCTGGTGTTACATTCGTGGTCGTGGGTGAAGATGAACTAAATAGTGCTGACTTTTGCAAACAACACATTTCTGCAAACTGTTTTACCAACATTTCACATTTTGAAACCAATTTGTTAATTCATCTTTTTTTTCAAAATTCATTTACAGTTATTATTGTTCATGCTACAAGGTGAATACTACATTTTTGCATGTAAAATTCTAATTTTTATAAATTAAGTTTGGAATAAACTTTGATCAAAGGGCCCCATGCAGACGATGAGGATCACTGCTTTATTTGGGGAATATTAACAGAGTATTTATCATGCTTTGAAATCAAATTTAAGACACATTTTTGACACATATGCTGTTTAACAAATTTAAAAGTATGAGTGAAGTCTTGTTAACTGTTTGTTTTTTAACAGCAGCATTTATGTATTCATCGAGTTATTTCCGTTACAAAAAAAAAGATGTTTAGATGTGGGAGAATTAAAGTTAGGATGTTTTTCATGTTTGATGAGGACTGTAGGTTTTTGTACAGCTGTTCAACCAACTTCAGTCACTGTGTGCCTCGAGCACAATAATAAACAGCAGAATCTTCAGTCTTCAGGCTGTTCATCTGCAGATACAGCTGCTCTTTGCCGTTGTCTCTGGAGACGGTGAACCTGCCTTGGACTGACTGAGAGTAGGATTTGCTGCCACTACTGCTGCTAATGTATGCGATCCACTCCAGTCCTTTTCCAGGAGCCTGTCTGATCCAGACCATCCAGTAGCTACTAAATGATATTCCAGATGTTGTACAGGTGAGTCTGTGGGACTCTCCAGGTCTTTTCACTGCTGCTTCAGACTCTGTTATGCTCCAACCTTCAGCACCACTCCAAACAAACACAGCAACCACCAACAGTGTGAGCTGTCTGTGATCCATGTTGACAATGTGACTGATATGTCTTCAAGTCTGTAAATGTCCTTTAAATAAACTGAATCCACATGAAAATGCTTCCATGAGGCTCCTCCTGCATCAGTCAAATCAGAGGGCAGGTCTATAAACAGCACAACATGAGATTCAACATCATTTCAACAACTCTGCAGTTAAAAAACATGTTTCCTCCATGATATTAGAGTAGTGTAAATTTTCATGATTAAATTTTTCATTTTTGATGTCTCATCCAGAAGATTTTGTTAAAAATGTATTGATTTCAATGAGTTAAACAATAACATTTTGTTGACGTTTGACGGGAGGATAAAATTTAATGAATAAAGTCCAGAAAACTTCACGAATGTAAAAATAACAAAAACTAGACATTTCTTAATTTAAATTTTTCTTTTAATAGTCAGTGAACTGTCAGCATGAAAATCTAAATGAATGCTTGACTTGGTTTCAAACTGATTGAAGGATTTGATTCTTTCAGGCTGTGAAATTATGTTTAAACCACAGAATTGCAGAGAAACATCAACCGTCAACAGTAAATTAAACACTGAAACTGAAGCTGGTTTGACTAAATGTAAAATGCTGTAGTGGACAGGAAAATATCTGCTTTCTTATTTGTCAATCATCTCCACAAAACAGATCTTTGTGTCATATTTAAGGAGATTTCAATAAGTGATTTTGTAACAGGAGTCTGCTTTTTTATGACTGTTCCTGCTAACCTGGTGTTACATTAGTGGTTGGGTGAAGATGAACTAAATCGTGCTGAGTTTGCAAATAATACATTTCTGCCGTTGCTGCAAACTGTTTTACCAACATTTCACATTTTAAGACCAAATTGTTTAATTTTTATTAGAAATGCTAAGAATTGGGACTGTTATTACTGCTGAAGCTAATAAATGAACACTGCACTTATAAATGCTATTACAAAAAAAAAATTATATTTTTCAGAAATTAAATTTGGAATAATTATTATAGAAGGGGTCCATGCAGACTGCTAGGATCACTGCTTTTTTAGGGCATATTAACTGTCTTTATCATGCTTTCAAATCAAATTTTAAGACACATTTTTGACAATATACTGTTTAACATATTCAAAAATATGTGAGAAGTCGTTTTATTTCTTTATTTTTTAACATCAGCCTTAATGTGTTCATCTAGTTATTTCCATATTTTCTGTACTACACCTACTGCTGCACATGTTAGTGTTCGGGATTATCAAAGTGTTAAACTTAAGTTTGCTATAACTGTTTACAGGTTCATATGAAAAACCTTAAATAGTTTCATTTGGAAGCTCTGAAATAAAGCAGCTGCAGGATCATTTAAAAAGAATGAAACTTTGTAGGATGAAAAACAACAAATAAAATAAAAAGAGACAGTTGCTTATAAATGCAAACACATGATAAAATACAATAAAAATAAAAAGTATTGTTTTGCTGAGATCAAATCTATGGTATGTCATGCTTTCACATGTGTGTTTGCAATATTTAGTGCATTTGAAATAAGTGCGTGGTTGTCAGAAATAAAAATCTAATAATTAAGAAAATCTCTTAGAATGATTTTACTGGTTAAATTCTTCTTTTATTCTGAAGAAATACCACAAAAAAGGCAAAAACCAACATATAGATAAATTCACTAAGCTTTTCTTTTAGTGCACATAGAAATAACTTTACTGCCTGTTTTACTGTAAATTTCGGCCAACACTCTGGCATCTGATGTCTTAAATAAAGAAACTACAGTATTCATTTACACTTTTGTTTTATTGCAGCTCACTCATCCAGTCATTCATCACATAGGCTTGACTCCTGCAACAGTCTTCTCTTTGGTACAACATCCAAAACACTCAAGAAACTTCAAATACACCCAGAACTCTGCTGCTCCCACTCACACCTGTGGTCACATTACCTCCATCCTTCAGAACCTCCACTAGCTCCCTGTCCTCCAGCGAAATTTAAGCTAAAATTTACTGGGGTTAAAAATGAGTTGTGTTAATTTCCAATTCTTGTAAATCCAAACATTATTAAGTATAATAAAATATAAAATATAAATACAGATATATCTTATTCATCATACTCAGACTGCACTCCTGTTGTATTCTGTGGTATTATTTTGCAGTGATTTTTTTGGTCTGGTAATATGGTAATTTGTATTTTTATCTTTAATGCATTATTAAACTAAGAAATTGTTTTAACACAGATTTTGGTGAATCTGTCATTACATCACAAATATCTTATGTATATATACAGATACAAACACAATATTGCAAAATGACAACTGCTAGAGTGAGAATACAGTGCAAAAAAGCAGAGAATATTGTTCTTGGTGTAAAAATATTCTGCAGGTGTAAATGAATGTTTCTGCCATTTTTATTATTTATTTATGATGGTCAACTAAATTTCATTAGGTTGTCCAAAATTTAAACTCAAGCCTAATTTTAATGTTTTCATGTGTAGAATTTTTAAAGCTTTGAAGTACTTTAAATGAGGAAAGGGCGGAGGCGTGCGATATTGCGGAGGTGAAAAAAGGCAGTCTTAGACAGCTGCTTTATGTGAGGTTGAACACTGAGGGTGGAGTTGAAAAGTATGCCAAGGTTTTTAACAGTTGAAGAGGGTGTAAGAGGGACAGAGTCAATGGAGAAGGAGAAGTGGGAGAATTTAATGATTGGATCCAATAAGAATGATTTCTGTTTTATCAGAGTTAAGTTTAAGAAAGTTGTGATGGAGCCAGGATTTGAGATCAGACAGACAAACAGAGAGTTTTTGATAAGGGAAGTCAGTGGGGGATTTGGAGCAGAGATATAGCTGGATATCGTTAGCGTAACAGTGAAATTGAGGCCGTGTTTGCGGATGATGTGACCAATGGGAAGAATGTAAATGAGTAAGAGCAACGGATCAAGAACTGAACCCTAGGGAACATGACATGTGACCGGTGAGGTGGAGGATTTGTGAGGACCAAGAGTGACAAACTGTTTTCTATTGGTGAGATATGACATTAACCAGTGAAGAGCCAAATCAGAAATGCTGACGGAGGAGAGACGGGAGATGAGGATGGAGTGGTTGACCGTGTCGAAAGCTGCAGTCAGGTCCAGGAGCAGGAGGACACTGACTGAGCCCTTGTCTGCAGACCGGAGAAGATCATTCACAACACGCAGGAGGGCGGTCTCAGTGCTGTGATGCTTACGGAAACCTGACTGAAAGGCTTCATAGAGAGAGTGAGTGGACAGGAAGGACTGAAGCTGGGCAGCAACAACCCTTTCCAGGACCTTGGAAAGAAATGGAAGGTTGGAGATGGGTCTGTAGTTTGTGAGAGAAGATGGATCCAGTTCGGGTTTTTTCAGGATGGGGGTGACAGCAGCAGCATTGAGAGCAGAGGGGACAAGACCAGAGGAGAGAGAGGAGTTAATGACAGTGGCAAGATGGCCACACAAGACAGATGAACAGGCCTTAAGCAGATGGGAGTGGAATAAGTGGAATAAGAACTGGATCATTCTGTATCCACTGATGAAGAAAGCGTCGCTGTGTCAATTAATTTAAAATGGAAAGAATAGCAGTGTTTTGTTCTTAAATTCATTCCTGGTCTGAGGGCTCCTCCTCTAGTGGCTTCATGTTACAAGTGTTCAGGCACTGAAGGATTTTTGTTCAGGTCTACTGATCATTTGTGTCACTGTGTGTCTCTTCGGGCACAGTAATACACAGCAGAGTCTTCAGGCTGCATATTCTGTCCATTCAGAGTCACTGTTTTGCTGGAAGAGTCTGTGGAAAGGGTGAATTGCTTTGAGTGAATCTTTGTAGTATGTTGCAGATCCTGCTACCATTCCAATCCACTCCAGTCCTTTCCCTGCAGGTTTGTCTGATCCACGCTGTGTAGTAGCTGCTCACAGAATAAGAGACCTGACAGGTGATGGAGAGACGTTGACCTGGCTGCACATCACAGATTGTGGCTGAGTCAACTGTTCACACTTCACACCTGTTTAAAAAAAGAAAATGCATCGTGACAAATGATCAGATTTATTGTAAAAGAAGAACTGCTGATGATGACAAATATACAGATGTTCTAAGAGACTCACATCCAGCTGCAAAGAGCAGAAACAGAGCAAACACAAACATGGTTTATGGTGAACCTGTGCTGCTGTGAACTCCACTCTGCAGTCTGATGAGAAGTTTTTATAGCTGGAGTAACAAAGGAGGCCACTGAGTTTGCATAGAATCCAACATATGAAGCAAAGGAAACTCTCAACTTTGAGCAATGTTTCAACCAGTGGCGGCCCGTGACCAAAATTACCGAGGAAGCCAGTGTGAACAACAAATTAGATTCGGTGTTTTAACTGTTATTTTCATGTAAACAAATCAGCCTACTGTTACAGTACCTTTATTCTACGACTTCTCATTCATTTCAGTGATAAAAAAGAGGTTAAGTGCTCCAGGGTTGTCAGGGAGCCGGTAGACGGTCAAATAGGAGACATGGCCAGCAGAAAAAGCCGGTTAAGCTTGGCACTTCCGTTAGCCACTCGTTTCTGGCATAGCTTGATTGCAAAACTTTACTTTGAATCCCTGTTGGGCACAATCAGACGACAAACGAGATCTGAATCTCTCAAACAGATCTTTCTATTCTAATGTAAAGTGACTCTAACTAAATGCTTTCATTTAGTTGCCGCTTTAATGCAGCGTCTGTTATCTGCATGCAGCCTTTCACTGCAGATAAAGATCCAGCGTCACACCTGAAACTGCTTGTAAGATGTTCAGGAATTCAAACTGATGTTAATCATTGTGGCTGTAAACCCAACTAAAAAGTCAGTGGTACCAAAAATGAAGTTTCTCGTTCATTTATAAGGTTTTTCATGTGAGAAAGGTCTGATGAGCACTGTAGGAAATGTAGCTTATTTCCAACTTGCCTGTGAGACACAGATGACAGTAGCATCAGACTGAAACAAATATTTAAAATATGTAAGGAGTGTTTGGAATGTTAGCTTCAATATTATTTATTTCCCCATGATAATTCACTCAGAATTAGTATTTCTTCCCGAAATCCCTGGGCAGCTAGGTGCAAAAACTGAATTAAATAAATTAAAATTAGGACACTATTATACTCGAAACTTCAAAAAAAAATTTTTTTACACATACTGCGTTCAAGTTAAGAGCAGCAAGTGCACAAATTTCAGTGACAAGATATTAAGGTATTATGTAGAATATGTTCTTACAATCTAGGTTTCGTAACAATTATTTCTCAGGAATATCTTTAAAAATGTCACTGGTTGCAAAACAGGTGTATAGGTGTGAGAGAATTATGTAAACTGAGGATGTTTTTCATGTTTGATGAGGACTGTAGGTTTTGTACAGCTGTTCAACCAACTTCACTCACTGTGTCTCTCGAGCACAATAATAAAACAGCAGAATCTTCAGTCTTCAGGCTGTTCATCTGCAGATACAGCTGCTCTTTGCTGTTGTCTCTGGAGATGGTGAACCTGCCTTGGACTGACTGAGAGTAGATATATGGCTACTACTACTGGGGTGAATGAAAGCGATCCACTCCAGTCCTTTTCCAGGAGCCTGTCTGATCCAGGCCATCCAGTAGCTACTAAATGATATTCCAGACGTTGTACAGGTCAGTCTGTGGGACTCTCCAGTCTTTTCACTGCTGCTTCAGACTCTGTTATGCTCCAACCTTCAGCACCACTCCAAACAAACACAGCAACCACCAACAGTGTGAGCTGTCTGTGATCCATGTTGACAATGTGACTGATATGTCTTCAAGTCTGTAAATGTCCTTTAAATAAACTGAATCCACATGAAATGCTTCCATGAGGCTCCTCCTGCATCAGTCAAATCAGAGGGCAGGTCTATAAACAGCACAACATGAGATTCAACATCATTTCAACAACTCTGTTCAAAAACATCTGTTTTCCTCCATGACATTGGACGATTGAAAAGTTTCATTATTTGATTTTATATTTTTGATTTTTGATGTCTCATCCAGCAGATTCTGATAAATATTTGTTGATCCAGGAGAGTAATATTAAAACTTTATGTTAACATTTAACATGCAGATAAAACTTTATTGGTATTCTTATTTTTAATGCTTTTAAATGTTGTACAGCACTTTATTAATAAATAATTGTCTCAAAAAATATAATAATGCAGAAAATAACAAAAACAATAGATTTCTGGAATTATGCAAAAAACAAAACAAAACAGATATATTGATTTTATTTCATTAATGGTCTGAAAACTCATATCATTAAAATCTAAATGAATGATTGAGTTGGTTTCAGGTTGAAGGATTGGATTCTTTTAGAGTTTCAAAGATTTCAATATTTAAATTTTGTTTTAAGCCACAGACTTGCAGACAAACATCAACCATCAAGAGATAATTAAACACTCAGTAACACAAACTGGTTTGACTACATGTAAAATACTGATACTGTAGTGGACAGGAAAATATCTGCTTTCATATCTATCAGATAATCTCCACAAAACAGATGTTTTTGTCACATTTAAGGAGATTATAATAAGTGATTTTATAACAGATGTTCAGTAGCACCAGGTTAAAAAAATCATTTCAAATGTGTCAGAAGTGTATGAATGTATGAAGTGTATGAATGTGAGTATTAGTATTCTTTGATTTCATCATGACAATTCACTCAATGTCAGTGTTGCTGTCTAGAAATTCCTGGGCAGTTAGATGCAAAAAAAAGGGGGGGGAAAATCAAATTAAGTAAATAAATAAATGAGGACACAATTATACAGAAGAGTGCTTTGTTACAAATCTGTGCTAACCTGGTGTTACATTCGTGGTCGTGGGTGAAGATGAACTAAATAGTGCTGACTTTTGCAAACAACACATTTCTGCAAACTGTTTTACCAACATTTCACATTTTCATTTTTTTCAAAATTCATTTAGAGTTGTTATTATTGTTCATGCTAAAAAATGAATACTACATTTTTGCATGTAAAATTCTAATTTTTATAAATTAAGTTCTGAATAAACTTTGATCAAAGGGCCCCATGCAGACGATGAGGATCACTGCTTTATTTGGGGAATATTAACAGAGTATTCATCATGCTTTCAAATCAAATTTAAGACACATTTTGACATATCTGCTGTTCAACAAATTAAAAAGCATGATTGAAGCCTTTTTAACTGTTTATTTATTAACAGCAGCATTTATGTATTCATCCAGTTATTTCCATATTTTCTGTACTACACCTACTGCTGCACACTGAAGTTAGTGTTCAGATGATCCAAATATTATAAAATTTAAGCTCATGGTAGCTGATTACAGGCTTGCAGGTTCATATGAAACACCTTAAATGGTTTCATTTGGAAGTTATGAAATAAAGCAGCTGTAGGATCATTAGCCACTTGAAGATCTTGAAAGAGATAACAATGCAAAAACAATAATAACAAAAAAGCAGTAAACAGTGAAGCAGTGGTGCACAGCTGAATGTGACAGAGGTCATTTATTGTCATAAAAGTTTGCAGGAGGTGATGAATACTAGAAAATAACTCATCACCATGACGTTAAAGCTGTCTTTGTCTGCCCTCTAGAGGTTGAAACAAGAACAGCAGTCACATTCAAGAATAGTTCATTCACCTGTGATACACAGAAGTCTATTACTGTTTAATCCTGCAGGAATAATGTTTCATCAGTCTTTAATCACACTCTCACTTCTGACATTGAAGGAGTTTCCAACAGTAAACATACAAATACATGACAAGCAGCAGCTTTAAGCATTCATCCCATCCAGTGCTGGAAAACCACACATCTAAGATCAGTAAGAAAAGTGTGTTTGTTGCTCTATTGATGAAGCATTTCCTTTGTTCTTACAGTACATAGAGAGAAATTTAGCTGCTTTTCTATCGTAATCACATTTTCTGAAAGAATTTTTAAAAGAAACTACGTGACATAAAAGAAGTATATTATTATTAAAGCAAAAAAATTTAAAAATGCATTTATATTATTGCTGGGGCCTGTGAATGTAGTAAGAAGGAGTCAGTAGGTTTTTGTACAGCTGTTCAACCAACTTCAAGCACTGTGTGTATCGAGCACAATAATAAACAGCAGAATCTTCAGTCTTCAGGCTGTTCATCTGCAGATACAGCTGCTCTTTGCTGTTGTCTCTGGAGACGGTGAACCTGCCTTGGACTGACTGAGAGTAATAGATTCTGTTACTGTTATCTTCGATAATTGTGATCCACTCCAGTCCTTTTCCAGGAGCCTGTCTGATCCAGTGCATCCACCTGCTACTAAATGATATTCCAGACGTTGTACAGGTGAGTCTGTGGGACTCTCCAGGTCTTTTCACTGCTGCTTCAGACTCTGTCATGCTCCAACCTTCAGCACCACTCCAAACAAACACAGCAACCACCAACAGTGTGAGCTGTCTGTGATCCATGTTGACAATGTGACTGATATGTCTTCAAGTCTGTAAATGTCCTTTAAATAAACTGAATCCACATGAAAATGCTTCCATGAGGCTCCTCCTGCATCAGTCAAATCAGAGGGCAGGTCTATAAACAGCACAACATGAGATTCAACATCATTTCAACAACTCAGCAGCTAAAAAACATCTGTTTCCTCCATGACATTGGACAATTGAAAAGTTTCATTATTTGATTTTTGAGTTTTGATTTTTCATGTCTCATCCAGCAGATTCTGATAAATATTTTTGATTCATGAAAGCAATATTGTAACCTTTTGTTAACATTTAACATGCAGATAAAACTTTATTAATTAATATTGTCTTAAAAAATATAATAATGCAGAACATAGCAAAAACAATAGATTTCTGGAATTATACCAAAAAAAAAAAACCCAGATGTATTGATTTTATTTCATTAATGATCTGAAAACTCATATCATAAAAATCTAAATGAATGCTTGAGTTGGTTTCAGCTGGTTGAAGGACTAGATTCTTTAAGAACTCCAAAGATTTCAATATTTAAATGATGTTTTAAGCTACACCTACACCTACTACACACTGAAGTTAGTGTTCAGATGATCTAAATATTATAAAATTTAAGCTCATTGTAGCTGGTTACAGGTTTGCAGGTTCATATGAAACACCTTAAATGGTTTCATTTGGAAGTTATGAAATAAAGCAGCTGCAGGATCATTTAAATAAAATGGAACCTTGTAGCATTGTATGTGGTTGTCTGAAATATAAATCAAAGAGAACATCATCTGGTGTGGTTTAGAATTAATATGACTGCATTAGTATTTTTTACTGATTGTAAATGACAAAAACCTGCACAGAAATAAATTCACTGAGCTTTTCTTCAAGTGCAGACAGAAATAAATTTATTATTTGTTTTACTGCATCAACATGTGTCAGGGAGAAACTCTGTTAAGAGCTCTCACATAACATAAGAAGATCTTCACCAAATCAGAAAAACACACGGAAACAGTAATTTTACTTGCAAGGGTAACACAGCACAGTGTAACACGTTAGTGCGAGCTACAAAGACTGCTCCCATACAAGGTTTATTTTATACACAAGCAGAAATGAAGACATGGCATAAGATAAGAAATAGCTCGAGTTACACAAGGGGTGTGCTAAGCTGAAAGAGTGGAAATATACTGGGATGTGGAGACTAGGGAGAGAGAGAGAGAGAGAGAGAGAGAGAGAGAGAGAGATGTGCAGGTAGAAGTGAGTGAGTGGTATTCTATAAAAATAGTCATGTAAAACACTATGCACACACAGTTAATGCTCTAAGGCTCGATTATGATAAATGTATTTACAAATTCAACTCTAACAACATGTCAATATTCTGTCCACATGTGTGCAGACTTTAATTATTAGATTTTTAAACTTTCTTCAAAGATTAAAATCTTCTGGAAATTCTTTAAACTTAAAACTTAAAAGGGAATGCAGGAGTGCTGAAAGGAGATGGAGGAAATCAAAGTTGACAGTTCACTATGAAATACTACGTCAACACCTCAAAATTTACAATAACACAGTCAAACAAGCAAGAATCTCCCACTTCCAAAACCTAATTCATGACCATAAAAATAATCCCAAAGTCTTATTCTCCACAATTGGTGTTTTAATAAACAAAAACTTTAAAAGATCCTCCAAGACACCGGATAACGCCCTTTGTGAGGATTTTGCAGACCACTTCAGAAGAAAAATCAATGACATAAGATCCACTCTTTTATCCCAACAGCTTTTAACACCTGGATCATTGCCTGTACCTGAGGAAACCCTGGAGAGTTTTACCCTGGTTGATGCGAAGACACTTGGTCGAGTTTTCTCCCAGGTAAAGCCCACGACCTGCCTTTTAGACCCAATTCCCACACCATTTTTTAAAACACTCTATGGATTCTTTGAGGAACAGCTGCTGTATTTGGTCAATTGCTCTCTTCAGACGGGTGTCTTCCCCACCTCCTTTAAAACGGCGGCGGTGAAGCCCCTTCAGCAGAAGAGTGATCTAGACCCTAATGTTTTAAATAACTACCGGCCTGTATCCAACCTACCATTTTTAAGTAAAATTCTAGAAAAACTTGTTCTTAATCAAATGAATGAATTTTTAAACTCGAAACATATTTTAGAGACTCATCAGTCTGGCTTTAGGAGGAACCACAGTACAGAGACAGCACTTTTAAAGATTTTAAACGACATCAGGTGTAATTTAGATAACCATAATCTCACAGTCTTGGTTCTACTAGATCTAACCGCCGCCTTTGATACAGTAGACCATCACATTTTATTTAATAGACTGAGGAACCTGGTCGGCCTCTCTGGTACTGTTTTTAACTGGTTCACGTCCTACCTCACTGACCGAAGTTTCTTTGTAAGTATGGATACATGTTCCTCAGGAACCCATAAGACAAAGTGTGGGGTTCACCAAGGGTCAATTTTAGGTCCAACTCTTTTTAATCTTTACATGCTGCTCCTTGGGGACATCATCAGGAGGCACGGCGTCAGCTTCCACAGTTATGCTGATGACACGCAACTGTACATCGCCGTGTCTCCTGATGACACAGGGCCAATTGATGTCCTTTTTCACTGTATTTTAGACATCAACTCATGGATGGCAGCAAACTTCCTGCAGCTCAACCGGGATAAAACAGAGGTTTTAGTTATTGCTCCTGAAGGCCAGAGGGAGAAAATTTTACCAAAGTTACAGGATTTTAAACCCTCAAAATCAGCCAAAAATCTGGGAGTGATTTTTGACTCTGAGCTCACTTTTATTCCACACATCAAAAACATAACAAAGATTGGTTTTTACCATCTCAAGAAGATAGCTAGAGTCCGCCCGTTCCTCTCTCAGGCCATTACGGAGGTGCTGATGCATGCTTTTATCTCCTGTCGTTTAGATTACTGTAATGCCCTGCTCTCTGGTCTTCCTAAAAAGAGCATGCATAACTTATAATTATTACAAAATTCAGCTGCACGTGTGCTGTTGAGGACCAGAGGGCGGGAGCATATTACACCTATCTTAAAATCGCTGCATTTTCTCCCCGTGCACTTCAGGATCAATTTGAAGGTTCTTTTATTAGTTTATAAGTGTCTTAACGGTCTTGGGCCTTCTTATTTGTCTGCACTACTTTTATTTTATCAACCCTCGCGGACCCTGAGGTCCTCTGGTGCTGGGTTTTTAACGATACCACAAGTTAGAACTAGAACACACGGGGAGGCGGCATTCAGTTATCATGGCCCCCGATTGTGGAACACCCTCCCAGAGAACCTCAGGGCCGCAGAGAATGTTGATGTTTTTAAAAAGAGGCTCAAGACCCATCTTTTTAATCAGGCTTTTAACTGACTCATTTTAACTCTTTATAATTTCTTAAGCTGACCTCTATTCTTATAGTTTTTATGACTATTTTATATATAAATTTTACTTTATACATCCTATTCTTTTATCCTCAGTTTTAGCTTCCATACCTTTTATTTTGTTTTACTGTTTTAGTCCCTCGATTTTCCAGTGTTTCCTCCTGGGGACCTACCACACCTGGAGTTGATTCTGGTCCACTGATGAGGGTGCTGGCCCGTGGATGGCCCTGGCCCGGGTGGCTGGAGAGCTTTACACCTTCGTGTGGAGCCTCTTGTCTGCCTGGGCTGGGGTGGTACTTGTGTCGGCTCCCCTGCAGTCATGGTCCATGACTCCTCTCGGTGTGCGTGGCCCCCAAAGGGAGCTTCTTCCTCACCTCGGATTTCGGTGCCCAGCCATGTCTCCTCTATATCTCTTACCGACAGATGGTGTATGTGGGTGTGTGTATGTTGGTATGTTTGTGTGTGTGGGTCTGTATGTCTGTTCGTATGTCTACGTATGTGTGTGAATGTATATGTGCTTGTGTATCTGTGTGTATATTTGGTGGGGGTGGGAGGGTTCGGGTTTCTCATAGTGTTTTATATTGTGTTGTTCTTGTTTTTATCCTCTGTGAGGCACTTTGTGTTACTGTACTGTATGAAAAGTGCCATATGAATAAAGTTGATTTGATTTGATTTGATAAATGTCACATAAACATACTATAAAAGGTGACTTGTTTCTCTCGTGCTGTTGTCACTAAACCTTACACTGCCGTCTCCATGGTGGTGATTAAAAGAGGAAGTAGTTTTTGTACCACTCTTCTATTTCTGTCTCTCACTGTGTGTCTTCGGGCACAGTAATACACTGCTGTGTCCTCAGTCCTCAGACTGTTCATCTGTAGATAGACTTTACTGCTGGAATCATCTCTGGAGACGGTGAATCTACCCTGGACTGACTGGGAGTAATAGATAGGAGAACTATATGTGCTTATATAAGCGATCCACTCCAGTCCTTTACCAGGAGCCTGTCTGACCCAGACCATCCTGTAGCTGCTGAATGTGAATCCAGATCCTGTACAGGTCAGTCTGTGGGATTCTCCAGGTCTTTTAACCACTGATTCAGATTCTGTCAGAGTCTGACCATCAGCACCTGCCAAGACATGAAGAAAACATCAAATGAATTCTGTTCATACTCATGTAAGAGTCGTGTCAAATCAGGATTGTTGAAGTCCTTCACCTGCCCAGCAGAGAGTTAACAGCAGCAGTCCTGTCCTGTAGTCCATCATCTTCCACAAAGTGTCCAACTCTCTGTTTTCCTCTCTGCAGCTGAATAAGTAGCCGTGGAAAAATGTTGAGATTTGCATTGACTCCTCCTCACAGGAAGGAGGGAACTGAACTAAAATTCTGTAATATTTTAACAAGACAGAATGAATTAAAGTAAACATAACTTCTGGACAAATCAGTTCATAATATTATCCTGTTATTTTCCTCACAACTTTCAGTTTTATGCCAGAGAACAGAAACAACCGTTCAAAAATATCTTTACATGGATGTTGTAATGATTCATGTTCCATACGATGAAACTAACGGAACAATTTTCAGTCAGAAATAAAAACTGTGTGAAACAATGGATATTGATGGAGATATTTGCATTCTTTTTGTTTTTGTTGTTGTTGTTATAGCCAGCTACATTTAATTAGTTTATATAAATTTTCTACTTGTGTCTAATTTCAGTGTTTTCATACATAGATTTTTAAAGCTTTGAAGTTGCAGATAACTTTGAATGTTTGAATCTGAGAACAACCAGTTTTGAGAAACTCACAGCTCAGCTACCAGGATGCTAAAATATGAACTTTGCTGACATGAGGGGCTTCTTAATGCTTTGTTTTTCATCATTTTAATCTCAAAATTCTGTGAGTCAAACAAAGAAGACACATTTTAAACTTTGAATGAACAGTTTGAATTCATTCCTGGTCTGAGGGCTCCTCCTCTGGTGGCTTCATGTTACAAGTGTTCAGACACTGAGGGGTTTTTGTTCAGGTCTACTGATCATTTGTGTCACTGTGTGAGTCTGGTACAGTAATACACAGCAGAGTCTTCAGGCTGCATATTCTGTCCATTCAGAGTCACTGTTTTGCTGGAAGAGTCTAATTCGATGCTGAACTTGTTCTTCAGTGAATCTTTGTAGTGTGAGCTTCCAGTATATTTCATTCCAATCCACTCCAGTCCTTTTCCTGCAGGTTGTCTGATCCAAGCTGTGTGGTAGCTGCCCAAAGAATAAGAGACCTGACAGGTGATGGAGAGACGTTGACCTGGCTGCACAGTCACAGATTGTGGCTGAGTCAACTGTTCACACTTCACACCTGTTGAAAAAGAAAATGTTGAATGATCAAGTCATTCTGCAAAGAATGAAGTACAGATTGTGACAAATCCAAAGAGACTCACAGGATGCAGCTGCAAAGAGCAGCAGTAGAGCTACAGACAACATGGTTGGAGGTGAAACTGATGTGCTGTGAACTTTGCTGACAGTCTGATGTTTTTAAAGCTGGACGCTCATGGAGTTTGCATAGAACATACGAAGCATCAGTGCTGGTCCAAGAGAAGCCAATAGAAATGTCTGTTCACTTATTGTATCTGCAGAATGAACACACACATGGAAATCACCTCCTGACTTCATACATGATATTTTAATGTCATTACATGTTAAAATGCAGCATAAAATATTTCTATACTTACACCAGTAAAACAACTGTTAGCTTTTCTATTCCTGGAAACTATAAATGTGTTGTCAATGATTCAGTTTTCCACCCTTTGTTTCCCCTGCACATCACTGAGGTGTAGCACTGCCCTCCCTGGCTTTTATTAGGGAATTCTAATAAAGAATATAAGCTTCGCTCTCAGGGAGAGCCTGTCATGCTAACACACACGCATTTAAAAAAAATATTTGGCTGCAAGACTAAAATATGCATTAATCTCATAAAATGTTGACACCCCTTTTGTGGAGTTAAACAATGACAATAAATCCACTCAAAAGGAGGGAAAAAAAGATTCAGTTTTCTAATGTTGTGTACTTTCTTGTGTATTTGCAAACACTTATGTTACTTTATATAAGCTGTGCTCTCTGTATGTTTTTTAGTATATTTATATATCAGTGAGTCCTTTAAAATGATTTGTAAAGTTTCTTTGAGATAATTTATTTACTGTAAGTAAATAAATAAGTAACTGTCTACAGATAAAACATGTGTGTGGTTGCTGGTTGTTGAGTTTTTGTGCAGGTTGTCGATCCTCAGGGCCAGTGACCCCCTAATTTACTTATTCAGCTGTCAGGGAATCACTGGACCAGCTCTCCATCCTACAGGTCCAGTTCTACTGCCCCCTGAGATCTTACTCAGAGGGATGCTGCAGAACTGTTAAGCTGGTAAACGAGGAAAATTCGCCTAGCTGTCTCACTGCCTTCATCCAGATGCCTATCCCTGCTTCCTCTGATAATTAATTTAACCGAGTAGCCACTTCGGTATAGCTAAATTTAATCACCAGACACGCCCGTTAACGGCAGCTTTTCCTCTCATAGATCTGGCACTTGGTAAATTGCTAGGTTTATTCAGAGGTTATGGACATATAGACAACCTCGAGGATATGTTTATACCGGGCCAGTGGCCCCTTTAATTAGGTAACCTTTCAGAACCTTTACTCTTGTTATGCACGCTGTAAACTGACTTTTTACATCCAGAGCTAGATGTATAAGTATCATTCAGGGATAAAAATAGCACTTGCAATTTGTTGTCTTTAATTGCAGGAAAAATGTTTTATTAATATAGTTTTAGCAGGGCAAAAGCATAGCCAATAAATCATCAGACAAATAATCAAACATTAGATAATATTTCAAATCACTCATCCCAACTCCTAACTGGTATTATGCTTTCCTAAAAGAAGAGTAATAATCACCCAGATTACATAATTTGGAGGGAGAGAGCAGCCGGCTTGGCCGTAGTCAACTGCTCACCTGAAACCCGACAAGTGTTTGAGACCTGCCGGGGCCCAGGGGGAAGTGGACGGGGTTCCGGACCAGATTTAGATCTGCATTTATCCATTTTTGTTGTTTGGTCCAGTATTCCTCACATGGAAAATAGAGTTCAGTAATGTTCCTTCAGACAGCATTATTTCCAGATCACAGTTCAGTAATCCTCCAACACTGCAGGAAACGCAGTACTTTGGTCCATAATTCCATCAGAACAGTTATTCCGTTGCAGATCATGTTGAATTCCCGTCCGAGTTACGTGGTAATCATCCCTTGTGCTCAGACTGATGTCTGGATTGCACCCAGGCAGATACCCACAACAATTTCCCAACTTGCATCTCGATCAGATGTAATTTATAGTTTACTGTATCTTTACCCCCTCCCAACTCGCACACTTGCCCCATACACTGACCGCATGATCACCTCCACTTTTAAGGAACTGAAACTGTCTGTTTTGGACTGTCCAGACAGCCCATCTTGCCCCCCCTGATCTCTCCTGTCTGCAACTCAGCACAGGCTCCTGATCAGGAAATGGAAAAGCAGATGTCAGCCTCTAACTGTCGCTGGCATCCCATTGTGCAATCTTTTGGACAATGTGTACAGACTTGTTAAAAAAAACCCGATCTATTTTGAGTCTAGTGACCTTTACTGTGAACACTTGACCCTAGTTCACTTAACTCCTGACTTCTCACCTCATTACCAAGTTAAAACCTCTTATTTTAACAGTAGTCAAATCAAAACTCTTAAAAGCATTCCCATTTCATAACGCATAAGTTCCTCTTTTTAGTCAAATCTATCAAAAACATCAGTTTTCACAGTGAGCTGCTCTTCTGATTTTTACACTGTTTCAACATTAAAGAATGTATGAATAGACACTTGGTTAGTTCAAACACATTCATTAGGTTATGGCATAATTTGATCCTAAATCACAGGTTATAACATCACAATGTTCCCTTATTTAGCTGTTGTTCTGTCAGAGTCTCCCCTTTGTGGCTGATTCTGGGATCTCATATCTCTGTGCTTCACAACACCCCCTTCTATGAGATCCCGGTCAGCCCCTATAAATGGCTGGTTTTGGGATCCCATACCTCCATGCTTCACAACAAGTTCGGTTGGTGGTTTGTGTCACTGTGGGGCGACGTACACAGTAATACACAACTGTGTCCTCAGACTGCACCCAGCGGGCATCTGATGTCAATGCAACATCAAGTTGATGTCATTATTCAATGAATGACATCAAGTTGATGTTGCATTGACATCAGATGCCTGCTGGGCAGGTTCTGTCCTGTTATTGTCACTGTTCCTGCAGACATGTCTCTGCTGTAGCTGAACTTGTTCTTCAGAGCATTATTTTGGTGAAAGCTGCCACTGCTGGATCCCACCTGATCAAAAATCCAGTCCATTGCTTTTCCTTCACGCTGTCTGATCCAACCTGTTGCATAGCTGCTATCAGTCACAGAATAACCAGACAGTCTACAGGTGATGGTCAGAGTCTGTCCAGGCTGCACAAGCATTGAGTCTGGCTGGATGAGATCAATACTGTTCACACCTGTGGAGACACAAATCAACATTATCTCCAGCATTCATCATATTACTGAGTGTTTGTAATGTGTTGATGAGTGTGAATCCAGTGAAAGCTCCTCACAGGATCCAGCAGCCAGCAGCAGAATCAGAGCTGCAGAGAACATGTTGATGTTGGAGCTCAACTGATGTGAGCTCTGGTTTCCTCTCACTGACACAGAAACACACACTTCCTTTTATGTGAGCTTTATTTGCATATTGTTGAATAAATTACATTTAAATCAACAGTGTGTCTTCTGGAGTGACCACACTTGAACATTTAGCACAGCCTCTAATGTATCGTCTAGATTTTTTACATCATTTTTATGTTTGAGAAAAAGGAGGAAAGTGTGGATTAACTTAATCTGAAAGAAACATTAATGGAGCATCTGATTGAGGAGTGAAAAACATGTTTGATGTCAGTATAAATCTTTAAATTAGTCCTGTTTGTCTCTTTATAGTGAGAGAGGACAGAGAAACTTGTCACACAATAGCCTCTAATATCTGATAAAGAAACTGCAGCATTAATTTATACTTTTGTTTCTTTTATTGCAGCTCACTTCAGATTTCACATAAATATTCCTGTATTTGTTTTGTTGTGCCTTTTATTCTGCTGCTTCATTCTCATTACAGTAACTTCAGCACATTGCAGTGTTTCCTTAAATGCCACGTTTATTTTATTTATGTACTTTTCTAATTAATTGAGTTGGAGTGGCCTTGGCCTTCATCTTTGTCATATATGTTGAACTTGAACAGCTACAGTAGTTAAATTCAAGGCTTGATTCCTACAAAATACATTTATTTAATAATCTAATGATTTTTCCCAGTTTTTATTGTGAACTGAAGTTTAATTTTGCATCTCTCCGTCTTTCTTACATTAGAAAAGCTGGAGAAAAATCTTTCAACATCCACAGAATCACAGCAAACAAGAAAAAGTGAGCTGCTAATGGAGCAAAAAAATTGAACGCAAAGAGACCTTTACTGAGTGAACTGGTCTGAATTCATTCCTGGTCTGAGGGCTCCTCCTCTGGTGGCTTCATGCTGTAAGTGTTCATGCACTTTTTCGGAATAAATCTGCAACGGGCAAAAAAAAAAAAAAAAAAAAAAATCTTTAAGAAATAATGTATTGAATGCTTGGAGTGTTTGTTTCAGTATTATTTTTTTACACCATGATAATTCACTCAATATCAGTATTACTGGGGACTGAGTTTTTACAAATAGCGTGTTCAAGGTAAGAGGCAGCAATCTGACAAGCAGTTTGAATGATGATATATTAAGATATTATGTACAATATGTACTTAAAATCTATGTTAAGTAAAAACAACTGAAATGTCACGGGTTTAAAAAATATATATAAATGTTTAGGTGTGAGAGAACGATCTAAACTGACGATTTGATTCATGTCTGATGAGGACTGTAGGTTTTTGTACAGCTGTTCAACCAACTTCAGTCACTGTGTGTCTCGAGCACAATAATAAACAGCAGAATCTTCAGTCTTCAGGCTGTTCATCTGCAGATACAGCTGCTCTTTGCTGTTGTCTCTGGAGACGGTGAACCTGCCTTGGACTGACTGAGAGTAGTACTGGCCGTAGCTGAGTGCTTCAGTAGCGATCCATTCAAGTCCTTTTCCAGGAGCCTGTCTGACCCAGACCATCCAGTAGCTACTAAATGATATTCCAGATGTTGTACAGGTGAGTCTGTGGGACTCTCCAGGTCTTTTCACTGCTGCTTCAGACTCTGCCATGTTCCAACCTTCAGCACCACTCCAAACAAACACAGCAACCACCAACAGTGTGAGCTGTCTGTGATCCATGTTGACAATGTGACTGATATGTCTTCAAGTCTGTAAATGTCCTTTAAATAAACTGAATCCACATGAAAATGCTTCCATGAGGCTCCTCCTGCATCAGTCAAATCAGAGGGCAGGTCTATAAACAGCACAACATGAGATTCAACATCATTTCAACAATTCAGCAGCTAAAAAACATGTTTCCTCCATGATATTAGTGTAAATTTTCATTATTTGATTTTTCATGTCTCATTCAGCAGATTCTGATAAATATTTATTGATCCAGGAGAGTAATATTGAAACTTTATGTCAACATTTAACATGCAGATAAAACTTTATTAATTAATACTGTCTCAAAAAATATAATAATGCAGAAAATAACAAAAACATTCGATTGCTGGAATTATGCAAAAAAAAAAGACAGATATATTGATTTATTTCATTAATGGTCTGAAAACTCATATTATAAAAATCTAAATGAATGATTGAGTTGGTTTCAGCTGGTTGAAGGATTGGATTCTTTAAGAATTTTAAAGATTTCAGTATTTAAATTTTGTTTTAAGCCACAGACTTGCAGACAAACATCAACCATCAAGAGATAATTAAACAGTCAGTAACACAAACTGGTTTGACTAAATGTAAAATACTGATACTGTAGTGGACAGGAAAATATCTGCTTTCATATCTATGAAATCATGTCCACAAAACAGATGTTTGTGTCACATTTAAGAAGAAGTGATTTTATAACAGATGTTCAGTAGCACCAGGTTAAAAAAAATCATTTAAAATGTGTCAGAAGTATATGAATGTGAGTATTAGTATTCTTTGATTTCATCATGACAATTCACTCAGTGTCAGTGTTGCTGTCTAGAAATTCCTGGGCAGTTAGATGCAAAAAAAGAAAAAATCCCAATAAGTAGATAAATAAATGAGGACACAATTATACAGAAGAGTGCTTTGTTACAAATCTGTGCTAACCTGGTGTTACATTCGTGGTCGTGGGTGAAGATGAACTAAATAGTGCTGACTTTTGCAAACAACACATTTCTGCAAACTGTTTTTTTCAAAATTTAATTAGAGTTGTTATTACTGTTCATGCTAAAAAGTAAATACTACATTTTTGCATGTAAAATTATAATTTTTATAAATTATGTTTGGAATAAATTTTGATCAAAGGGCCCCATGCAGACTCCTGGGATTGCTGCTATATTTGGAGAATATTAACAGTGTATTTATCATGCTTTCAAATCAAATTTAATGTTACGGTGGGAGGTTGGAGAACCCAGGCGCAGACACAACAGACAGGACAACTGGTGTGATCGGGAAAGGGGTTTTTATTAAATGAGAATTCAACTACTAAATAACTGAGAACAGGACTAAGGAGGTAGAGCAAAAACCAAACAGCTGAAAACAACAGAGCTAAGGAGAGGTACTCACACACAGGGGAAACTAATAATCGAGGGAGCAAACAGGCTGAGGTAGTAAGACATCCACTTTAAGTGACCAGAACATTCCACAGCAGATTCCCTCCTTCGATAACAACGAAACTCTCTCTCCCAAAGACCTAAGTAAACAGCCAAAGTGCTTTTTTTATGACCAGAGAGAGACCTGCATCATTTCAGAGACATTCACCAGGACACCTGATTCATGTTTATGACGACCTCTGACATTGCTTAAGAGACTCTTTTTTTTTGCAGGCTATCACTATTCCTGTATTGAATTGGGACATGTATGCTTTCATGTATTTCTAACTTCACATACAGACCCTTTTTTTCAGAGTACTGTTAACACCTTTAAATTTGATTACCATTCAAATGTTTGTGGTCCACACCGACAGAACTGCTTTGATGAACTAAGTGTCCTCGCAGCTGGACCTCTGCTGCTCTCCCGGTCTGCCATCAGATAAGCAGGGTCATAAATATTCTAATGACCTGCTTCTCACCTCTGCAAAAAGACACTCAGCCTGTTTGTTGCACAGAAGGACACTCTTTCTAAAATCCTGCTTCTGACGTTTATTTTGCGATTTTGAAGATATTAAAGTTGAAATAATAAGTTGTTATACATGTTAGTCCAACTCCGACGTCTCTAGCATGTTTCTGTCCTGAGATATTAATTCTGGAAAGTTTATTGTCTGCCTGACCCATCTCTTCCACAGTTCAACATTGCCCCCTATGGACGTCGGAATGCCATGACATTATCGAGGTTTTCACGGTATTAACTATAAAAACTTTGCTTTATCCAGATTTCAAAGAAGTGAAAACTGTTTTATTCTGCCTTGTATGAATGTATGTTACCATGTCTTCACTGCAATACATATAACAACCATTAGAATGCACACGAACATATAAATAGAAACTAGGACTCACATATTCTTAGACTAGCTTGTATAATCAGTTTATTTTATCTTTGATTGTTTAAAATATATTGTAAGGATCATGGAGGAGTAAACAAATCGTTCTTTTTGCGCGTTTTAATATTTTTAATCATTATTTGATCCGGTTTCATCTCTCCCCTCTGAGCCCAAGGAGGTTCCTCATTCAGATTCAAAGGAATGCGCGCCTCAGCCGACACTTCCACGCCCCTTCTCAGAGAAAACCCTTAAAACCAGCCATTTTACGTTGCTCGCTCTTCCACTCTTCCGCTCTTCCGCTCTTACGCTCTTACTCTTACGCTCTCTTCTTACTAACTAGCTTACCGAAACTCCGTCCGAGCGACTCTTTTGTTTTCTTTGGCGCCTTTCACTATCTTTTGTCCTCTTTATTCTAAGTTTATCCTGGTAGCAGGGCTGGCCTTTGCTAACCACGACTCTTAATCATTTTTCTTTTAAATCAAAGAATAGATATCTTCGCTCACTATTTAAACAAATGAAGTCCATTTTTATTTGACGACAATTATTTTTAATTAAGAACTAATTTGATCCCGTTTTCACGGCTTCGACAGTTTTTTTTAGCGGCTCTTTATTCATCTGTTCTCCAGCCAAAACTGCTGACCGAGACAAAACAAGAGCCTGCGGTTTTATTTTGTTATCAAGCTATTTTTCGGTCAAGTCAACCCCAGAGAAGGACGAACGTTCCTGCGTTCTCCCCACCATCGGCTGAGATCCACCCAGCTGGCCCGAACCGAACCAGAGGCGCTCAAAAGCATCGACAGCTACCAGACGGCAGGACGCCAAGACGTTGCCATAGCGACAGACTTCACGGCCGGAGCATCAGCCGACCCGTATAGTCAGGTCCGTTCAAGGCAACGCAGCCCCAGCCGGACCTCGTGAGTGACCCGTTCTCCAACAAAGTAAGCCAGCAAACACATTGGTGTGATCTGAATTATTGGGTTGACGTCTCAAAATAGCTTGAAATCTTCCTTAAATAGCTTCCAAAATCTTCCTTTTAATAACTTCGTTTAGTCACCGGTCAGTCGTTCATTTTCCAAATTATTAATCATCTCGTCATACCTTCAGCGGTCTGATTACTCAGTCCATAATCCTAGTAAGAAATGCAAATCTGAATAATTAACGCACGCGCACACACACACACACACACACACACACACCCATCTATCATCACCTACACCCACACACACACACACCCATTATACTTATTACTGTATTAATCACTGTTTTGTTATTAGTTTTAGTCAATAAATATCTTTCATTTAAACCACAATTACAGTCTCTTTTGCGTTTATATGTGTTGACTGGGGTCAATGTTTTTCGAGGATTCTCGACATTCAGATATTAGACTGATTAATCAAAATTTTCAATCCATTAATAATATTTTTATTAAGATGGATTAATAATTTCCCAGTAAATAGACTGGGTGGTGCCCCGATTAATAAACTATCAACGAGTGCAGACTTATTAAATTAACGTTTAATAAGGCAATATCGCTACACTGAGGTCAATCCAAAAACAGAGCCCAAGAGATAAGCGTCTGCTAAATGAAATGAAATTGTAGGCAATCCACAAAGGGGAAGCAGAAGGGCCCATAAACTGACACAGTCCAGAGGTGGTAGGGTTTGTGGGGGACAGAGTCTGGAATGACACCTGAGTCTGTCAATGATCCAGCAGAGACTAAGGGGAAGAACAGAGCTTATATAGCTGAGGAAGGGAACAGGTGAGTGGTGTTGAGCTGATGACTGCAGCTGACACCCACAGCAGCAATCAGCCAGTTGAGTGCAGACAGAGCCAGAGGGCGAGTGACTGGGAGAGAGAGATAATGGGGAAAAGGACAAAAGGAGGAAGAAGGGCAGGAACTGGAGCAGGATCATAAAATTTGAGACACATGTTTGACATATCTGCTGTTCAACAAATCAAAAAATATGAGTTGAAGGCTTTTGAACTGTTTATTTTTTAACAGCAGCATTTATGTGTTCATCCAGTTATTTCCATATTTTCTGTACTACACCTACTGCTGCACACTGAAGTTAGTGTTCAGATGATCCAAATATTATAAAATTTAAGCTCATTGTAGCTGGTTACAGGTTTGCTGGTTCATATGAAACACCTTAAATGGTTTCATTTGGAAGTTATGAAATAAAGCAGCTGCAGAATCATTTAAATAAAATGGAACCTTGTAGCATTGTATGTGGTTGTCTGAAATATAAATCAAAGAGAACATCATCTGGTGTGATTTAGAATTAATGTAACTGCATTAGCATTTTTTACTGGTTGTAAATGACAAAAACCTGCACAGAAATAAATTCACTGAGCTTTTCTTCAAGTGCAGACAGAAATAGATTTATTAATAGTTTTACTGCATCAACATGTCAATATTCTGTCCACATGTGCAGACTTCAATGATTAGATTTTTAAACTTTCTTCAAAGACTAAAATCTTTCAATCTAACAAGTACTGTAAGATAAATGTAATATTGTTGATTTTATACTGACAATAAGTCCATGCTCAGTACAGCAGGGAGAAGAACGTTTCAGCAGGAATTAAAACAAACAAAACTGCTGAGAAAAATGATTAGGCTTAATAATAGATTTGGGGAAAATATATGCAAATTTCCAGTCAATTAATGTCCTGAAAACATATCTTTGTGTCAGTAAAAGTGAAAGGAAAAATGAAGTATGTTACTTTGTGTGAAGCAAAAAGGCTTCTTATTTTCTCTGCAGTCAAAGTCAAGAACTATGTTTGGCATTAACTGTCCTCACAGACAGGATGGAGTTGGAATTTGTCCCCCAACTAAACTTTACATTTACAAGTTTATGAAGGGATATTAAATGTAGCTTTATACAAAATAGACAGTGTTTGCATTACATTAGATAAAGTATCAAGTCCTTTAGAGATCTAGCTGCCAGCAGATGTATCAAAACTTTTCAGGACATATGATGTTGTTAAAATGATGATGAGGGCTCTTTTGTCCACAAACACTGTATACAAATTGGTCAAAATGGAATTTAAACAAAGATGCAGAATAGAAGCTGCATTCTTCATTTATGTGTCTTGTTTTCATAAATGATGACATGCAAAGCAGCTAAAATCCTGCTCTCTAATAATCTTGTTCTATATTGTTTTACACGTTCATTGATAAATATCTGCTACTTTCTTTAACAGTGAACTGATCTGAATTCATTCCTGGTCTGAGGGCTCCTCCTCTGGTGGCTTCATGTTACAAGTGTTCAGACACTGAGGACTTTTGTTCAGGTCTACTGATCATTTGTGTCACTGTGTGTCTCTGGCACAGTAATACACAGCAGAGTCCTCAGACTGCATATTCTGTCCTGTTATTGTCACTGTTCCTGCAGAAGTGTCTCTGCTGAAACTGAACTTGTTCTTCAGAGCGTTATTTTGCCAAAGTGCACCTCCACCCCACTGCTGCACAATCCATTCCATTGCTTTTCCTTCACGCTGTCTGATCCAACCTGTTCCATAGCTGCTATCAGTCACAGAATAACCAGACAGTCTACAGGTGATGGTCAGAGTCTGTCCAGGCTGCACAAGCATTGAGTCTGGCTGGATGAGATCAATACTATTCACACCTGTGGAGACACAAATCAACATTATCTCCAGCATGCATCATATTACTGAGTGTTTGTAATGTGTTGATGAGTGTGAATCCAGTGAAAGCTCCTCACAGGATCCAGCAGCCAGCAGCAGAATCAGAGCTGCAGAGAACATGTTGATGTTGGAGCTCAACTGATGTGAGCTCTGGTTTCCTCTCACTGACACAGAAACACACACTTCCTTTTAAGTCAGCTTTATTTGCATATTGTTGAATAAATTACATTTAAATCAACAGTGTGTCTTCTGGAGTGACCACACTTGAACATTTAGCACAGCCTCTAATGTATCTTCTCAATTTTTTTACATCATTTTTATGTTTGAGAAAAAGGAGGAAAGCGTGGATTAACTTAATCTGAAAGAAACATTAATGGAGCAGCTGACTGAGGAGTGAAAAACATGTTTGATGTCAGTATAAATCTTTAAATTAGTCCTGTTTGTCTCTTTATAGTGAGAGAAGACAGAGAAATTTCTCACACACTGGCTTCTAATGTATTTAATAAAGCAACTGCAGCATTAGTTTACACTATTTTTATTTTATTTTATTGCGTCTCACTTCAGATTTCACCTAAATATTCCTGTATTTGGGTTGTTGTGCCTTTAATTCTGCTTCACTCCCATTATAATGATTTCAGCACATTGCAGTGTTTTCCTTAAATGTCATGTTTATTTTATTAACATATTTTTCTATTAATGTTTGGTGGCGATTGCTGCATTTTAAAATTTAATCAACAACTTTTCCATCCAGAGATGAACTGAAAGTTTAATTCTTCCACAGGAGTTACAATAGAAATAAATGCTGTCGGTTTTTGTACAGCTCTTCAACCAACTTCACTCACTGTGTGTCTCGAGCACAATAATAAACAGCAGAATCTTCAGTCTTCAGGCTGTTCATCTGCAGATACAGCTGCTCTTTGCTGTTGTCTCTGGAGACGGTGAACCTGCCTTGGACTGACAGAGTAATATTTGCTGATTCCACCATAATCAGTAGCAGCGATCCACTCCAGTCCTTTTCCAGGAACCTGTCTGACCCAGTGCATCCCATAGCTGCTGAATGTGAATCCAGAGGTTGTACAGGTCAGTCTGTGGGATTCTCCAGGTCTTTTAATGACTGATTCAGATTGAGTCAGAGTCTGACCATCAACACCTGCAGAGACAAACAAGAAAATTCTCACTTGTTGTAAGTTTGTAACTTTGTGAAGATGGATGATCAAACCAACATCAGTGAAAGTCTTCACCTGCCCACAAAATGGTAAAAATCAACAATGGTGTCCTCAAGTCCATCATGTTAAACTGTGTGTCCACTAGTCTCTGTCATCCTCTCTGCAGTCACACAACTAGGCTGAAGACGCTTTACATTGACTCCTCCTCAGAGGAAGAAGAGAGTTGGACTGGGCTTGGCCTTCATCTTTGTCATATATGTTGAACTTGAACAGTTACAGTCGTTCAATTCAAGGTTTGATTCCTATGAAATACACTTAATTCATAATGTAATGATCATTCCTAGTTTATATTGTAAACTGGGGTTTAATTTGCTATTTTTCCTCTTTCTTACATTAGAAAAGCTGGAGAAAAATCTTTCAACATCCACAGAATCACAGCAAACAACAAAAATACCAATCAAATATTCAGATTTTATTGCATTCTGCAGTGAAGTCTGTCTTCATGGATGTCAGAGTTTTCAAGTAGAAATATTTTTTTGCATCACCTTTGAAATGTGAAATTGACTCTGCATTCATTTCACTTTTGGTCAAAACATTTAATTGTGAATTTCTGTGGACACAGAAGTTACTATTGTCTCCATCATTCATGTGATTATTTCCTGAGTCTGTGTGAAAGAGTCTCACAGGATCCAGCTGACAGCAGCAGCATCCAAAACATTCTGTCCTTGTTCAACATTATATGACATCATAATAAATGAAACAGTAAATGCTGCTGGAATTAGATTTAATTTTTTTTGTTTTTGACTCACAAACTCACAAGCTAACTTTTTCCTGATGGAGGTCATTTGAAAGATCATTTTGTTATTTGAATTAATATAAAAGATTTTTTTTCTTTTTTGAAAGTCCTGTGAGCTGCTCATGGTGCAAAGATTGACAGCAAAGAGAGTTTTACTGAGTGAACTGATCTGAATTCATTCCTGGTCTGAGGGCTCCTCCTCTGGTGGCTTCATGTTACAAGTGTTCAGACACTGAGGGGTTTTTGTTCAGGTCTACTGATCATTTGTGTCACTGTGTGTCTCTGGCACAGTAATACATAGCAGAGTCTTCAGGCTGCATATTCTGTCCATTTAGAGTCACTGTTTTGCTGGAAGTGTCTAATTCGATACTGAACTTGTGCTTCAGTGAATCTTTGTAGTGTGAGTCTCCAGTATATTTCATTCCAATCCACTCCAGTCCTTTTCCTGCAGGTTGTCTGATCCAGTGTGTCCAGTAGCTGCCCACAGAATAAGAGACCTGACAGGTGATGGAGAGACGTTGACCTGGCTGCACAGTCACAGATTGTGGCTGAGTCAACTGTTCACACTTCACACCTGTCAACAGAAAAACAGATTTTAAAACAAATGATTAAAGCTGCTGTCCGGAGTTTCCGTTTGTTTTCAATTTATGTATCATTTTTTAACAAAGCTTAAATGTGTTAGTCTAGTTCGATACTATAATATAAAGTTAGTATAACGCGATATGAAAATTTATTCATGAGCTCCGCCTTCCTCTCATAGACCCCCGTGTTATTCCAAAAAGCGCCGGTCGCTGCCGACCAATCAAGTTCGAGCTTCAGCTTTGTCATGCTGTCAATCAACGGTTACGCGCACAGCAAGCAAGCCCATGCAGAGGAGGGCGAGCTGCGCACTACGCAACCGTGCGCACATTTGTTTTGCTTGTGGAGGAGCTGAGAGAGCATCAGGGATCAGCAACTTCCAGAAAAGTTACCAATCCCACGGCTTGTCAGGCCAAGAGACTGCAGGACGTTTTTGGCTCGGGGTGCTCGCGTCGCTCCCCGACCACGGCCTCCATAGCCCGCCTGACGGCTTCGTTTAGATGCCCGACCTCTGGAGGAAGATGTTGGGGCGTCTGGGACATACTCTTCGTCAGAGGAGTCATGCAATTCTGAACTCTAGATAGAAGTAAATAAACAATGTAACACATATACAAGCGTAAATGCACTAAGTTTGATAAACAACGTCATCCAGAGGGATACACACGTGGACAAAATTGTTGGTACCCCTCAGTTAAAGAAGGAAAAACCCACAATTCTCACTGAAATCACTTGAAACTCACAAAAGTAACAATAAATAAAAATTTATTGAAAATTAAATCAAAAACAGCCATTACTTTTGAATTGTTGATTAACATAATTATTTAAAAAAACAAACTAATGAAACAGGCCTGGACAAAAATGATGGTACCTCTATAAAAGATTGAAAACTATTTGACCAGAGTGACATGATTAACTCAGGTGTGTCATTTAATTGACATCACAGGTGTTTCCAAACTCATAATCAGTCAGTCTGCCTATTTAAAGGGAGACAAGTAGTCACCCTGCTGTTTGGTGAAAAGGTGTGTACCACACTGAACATGGACAACAGAAAGCGAAGGAGAGAATTGTCCCAGGACATCCGAAAAAAATGATAGACAAACATCTTAAAGGTAAAGGCTATCAGACCATCTCTAAACAGCTTGAAGTTCCTGTGACAACAGTGGCTCATATTATTCAGAAGTTCAAGACCCACGGGACAGTAGCCAACCTCCCTGGACGTGGCCGCAAGAGGAAAATTGATGACAAATTGAAGAGACGGCTCGTTGGAATTGTATCCAAAGAGCCCAGAGCAACCTCCAAAGAAATTAAAGGTGAACTCCAAGGCCAAGGTACATCAGTGTCAGATCGCACCATTCGTCGTTGTTTGAGCCAAAGTGGACTTCATGGGAGACGACCAAGGAGGACACCACTGCTGAAAAAAACTCATAAAAAGTGAGACTGGAATTTGCAAAAATGCATGTTGACAAGCCACAAAGCTTCTGGGAGAATGTGCTTTGGACAGATGAGACCAAACTGGAGCTTTTTGGTAAGGCACATCAACTCTATGTTCATAGACTCAAAAACCTAGCATACGAAGAAAAGAACACTGTCCCTACGGTGAAACATGGAGGAGGCTCAGTAATGTTTTGGGGCTGCTTTGCTGCATCTGGCACAGGGTGTCTTGAAAGTGTGCAAGGTACGATGAAATCTGAAGACTATCAAGGCATTCTGGAGAGAAATGTGCTGCCTAGTGTCAGAAAGCTTGGTCTCAGTCGCAGGTCATGGGTCTTCCAACAGGACAACGATCCAAAACACACAGCCAAAAACACCCAAGAATGGCTGAGAGAAAAGCGTTGGACTATTCTAAAGTGGCCTTCTATGAGCCCAGATCTGAATCCCATTGAACATATGTGGAAGGAGCTGAAACATGCCATTTGGAGAAGACACCCATCAAACCTGAGACAACTGGAGCTGTTTGCTCTTGAGGAGTGGGCCAAAATACCTGTTGACAGCTGCAGAACGCTCATTGACAAATACAGAAATCGTTTAATTGCAGTGATTGCCTCAAAAGGTTGTGCAACAAAATATTAAGTTATGGGTACCATCATTTTTGTCCAGCCCTATTTCATTAGTTTGTTTTTTAAATAATTATGTTAATCAACAATTCAAAAGTGATGGCTGATTTTGATTATTTAATTTTCAATAAATTTTTATTTATTGTTACTTTTGTGAGTTTCAAGTGATTTCAGTGAGAATTGTGGGTTTTTCCTTCTTTAACTGAGGGGTACCAACAATTTTGTCCACGTGTGTACACGAGTGTAATCACATATTGAAACTTTACTAGTTCGTCCTAGCAGATTCATGTTATTTTGGTATTAGGACAAGTTAGACTCAATACAGAATTCTAACGTAATTCCTTTATTATTTACTAAATGTACTAAATGTAGAAGAGGGGAAAACAGCAAAACAGGCGAGATGCTGCAGCACTCCGGGCACTCCTCTCAGGTACTGCGCGCGTGCACAAATAAAGGGGCGAAATCAGAGGGAGGGTGGGACCAACAGTGTTTTGGGAGACGCTGCGATTCAAACTCTGGACAGCAGCTTTAAGTTGTGCTGCTAAAGAAGAACTGTTGACTACGACACATCAGAAGAGACTCACAGGATCCAGCTGCCAACAGCAGCAGCAGAGTTACAGACAACATGGTTTCTGTTGAGACAGATGTTCAGTTCAATTCACTCCACATCCTGCTGTGAAGTTTTTATAGCTGAGTAGGAAGGAAGCTCAGTGAGTTTGCATAGAATCAAACATATGAAGCCTGAATGTTGGACTAAGTGGAGCCAATAGAAGAGTTTGACTTTATCTGCTCTCTGTCTTCATCTCCTTCACATTTGATGCTTTTTATTTTTAACTCATTCAACTTTAGCTGCTGTTTCTGCAAACATTTAGATAAATATCATCATATCGCTTTTTATCTGAGAAAACTGATTTACTCCTCACTTCCTTTCTTATCTTCATTGTAATATTTCTCTTTCTGTATTATTCTTATTATTTGGTAATATGTTAATATGAACACAAAAGCTGTGAAAAACTGCTCTTCTATTGTCAGTCAGGAGAATGTTGATTTTGTTCCATATTCATAAATCTGTCGACCGTTCTATTGCCTCAAACTCTTGATATTCTTTATGCACTTTTTAATTTAGTTTTTCAAATAAAACACATCAGTGGTTTGATCAATATATCACTACATTATCATGAAAACTCTTTCTACATTGATCTCCACACAAACAACATCAGGGTCAATATTCTTTTCATTCACATTCTGCTGCCCTCATTACACTTTTGCATACAAAAGCTATGCAGCGGCCTAAACACTCTCCCATGAAGAACCCAAGACAGGAGCTGACTTTAGGTGTTTTAATGGAAGCCGTGTAAAACCGTCAAACAATACAAAGGAAATAAAAAATTACTCTTAAAATACACTTCCAACAAATGACTTAAAGAACACTACAGCAAGCATGGCTGCATAAATACAGACACAACAAATCTAATAAGTCTAAACAGACATCCTCAAAATACTCTTCTGCTGTTCCAACAATGAAATGATATTAACAAAAAGTACAAATATCTGATACAATCAAATAAATGTACAGATTATGCTTCCTGCAGAGCAGCGTAGAACAGACAGATCAGGCTTGAGGGACAGCTTCAAAATGATGATTCAAACCCTCTGTTTATGTGTAGGAGAGGCAGAACACACGTTATGATTTCATGTAGACAGCAGATACATTACAGACATTATTGTCATCAGTTAGATGAAATGTGTTTATTGTCAGCAAACAGATTGTTTTCTGTCTTCATCTTTCTTTATGGACAAGCTGTTGTTTGTTTTATTTTAATGAACAGATTGAATGATTTAAAGACAACATCATTGAATTTGTATGCAAAACATGTAAATTTTAAAAGAACTTTGAAGAATTAAATATAAATTATATTTCAAAATATTACAGTTGAAATGAATCATGTTTACATAGCAGAGAATAAAAAATATCCTAAAAAATTCTTCATACATGATCTGTATCACCCAAAGAGATGACGACTAGTTTTTGTACAGCTGTTCAACCAACTTCAGTCACTGTGTGTCTCGAGCACAATAATAAACAGCAGAATCTTCAGTCTTCAGGCTGTTCATCTGCAGATACAGCTGCTCTTTGCCATTGTCTCTGGAGACAGTGAACCTGCCTTGGACTGACTGAGAGTAGTATATATGGCTACTACTACTGGGGTGAATGGAAGCGATCCACTCCAGTCCTTTTCCAGGAGCCTGTCTGATCCAGTTCATCCAGTAGCTACTAAATGATATTCCAGATGTTGTACAGGTGAGTCTGTGGGACTCTCCAGGTCTTTTCACTGCTGCTTCAGACTCTGTTATGCTCCAACCTTCAGCACCACTCCAAACAAACACAGCAACCACCAACAGTGTGAGCTGTCTGTGATCCATGTTGACAATGTGACTGATATGTCTTCAAGTCTGTAAATGTCCTTTAAATAAACTGAATCCACATGAAAATGCTTCCATGAGGCTCCTCCTGCATCAGTCAAATCAGAGGGCAGGTCTATAAACAGCACAACATGAGATTCAACATCATTTCAACAACTCAGCAACTAAAAAAACATCTGTTTCCTCCATGACATTAAAGTAGAGTATATTTTGATTAGTTTTGACCGCCCATTCAGCAGATTCTGTTAAATAGTTATTGATGTAGGTGAGTTACACAATAACATGATGTTGAGTTTTATCGTGAAAATAAAATTTATAACATTTAATTGAATTTAGACATTTTAAGATCTTGAAAAACATAATATTGCAAAAACTAGAATAACAAAAAAAGCATGACGCAGTGAAGCAGTGGTGCACAGCTGAAAGTGACAGAGGTCATTTCTTGTCATGAAAGTTTGCAGCAGATGATGAATAAGAGAAAATAATTTATCACTATGAAGCTAAAGCTGTCTTTGTCTGCCCTCTAGAGTTTAAAACAAGAACAGCAGTCACATTGAAGAATAGTTCATTCACCTGTGATTCACAGAAGGAAATTTAGCTCCTTACTTCCAAACTATCATTTTTTATTACCTGCCTGTTCTATATTTAGAGGATTTAGATTGAAACAATATATAAGGAGTGTCTGGAATGATAGTTTCAATATTATTTTATTGCACCGTGATAATTCACTCAGTATCAATATTGGTAATAAATGTTTAAAAAATGAAATATTAGGACACCATTAGATACTTTATTTCTTTTTCTTTCTTTTTCTTTTTTTAACAAATAGTGCATTCAAGTTAATAGGCAACCTCACAAGCAATTTCAATGATAAGATATTAAAATATTATTTTGAATATGTGCTTAACATCCATGATTTGTAACGATTATTTCTCAGGAATGTCTAAAAATGTCACTGTTACAATAAAAAGATGTTTAGATGTGAGAGAATTAAAGTTAGGATGTTTTTCATGTCTGATGAGGACTGTAGGTTTTTGTACAGCTGTTCAACCAACTTCAGTCACTGTGTGTTTCGAGCACAATAATAAACAGCAGAATCTTCAGTCTTCAGGCTGTTCATCTGCAGATACAGCTGCTCTTTGCTGTTGTCTCTGGAGATGGTGAACCTGCCTCGGACTGACTGAGAGTAGGATATACCACTACTGGGGTGAATGTAAGCGATCCACTCCAGTCCTTTTCCAGGAGCCTGTCTGACCCAGACCATCCTCCAGCTACTAAATGATATTCCAGATGTTGTACAGGTGAGTCTGTGGGACTCTCCAGGTCTTTTCACTGCTGCTTCAGACTCTGTCATGCTCCAACCTTCAGCACCACTCCAAACAAACACAGCAACCACCAACAGTGTGAGCTGTCTGTGATCCATGTTGACAATGTGACTGATATGTCTTCAAGTCTGTAAATGTCCTTTAAATATCCTGAATCCACATGAAAATGCTTCCATGAGGCTCCTCCTGCATCAGTCAAATCAGAGGGCAGGTCTATAAACAGCACAACATGAGATTCAACATCATTTCAACAACTTGGCAGCTAAAAAACATCTGTTTCCTCCATGACATTAGTGTAAATTTTCATTATTTGATTTATGATTTTTGATTTTTCATGTCTCATTCAGCAGATTCTGAAAAATATTTATATATTTTGGAGAGTAATATTGTAACCTTTTCTTAACATTTAACATGGAGATGAAACTTTATTAATTAATATTGTCTCCAAAATATAATTAAGCAGAAAATTACAAAAACAATCGATTGATGGAATTATGCAAAAAAAAAAAAAACCCAGATATATTGATTTTATTTCATTGATGGTCTGAA
Source organism: Acanthochromis polyacanthus (assembly GCF_021347895.1). Taxonomy (NCBI): domain Eukaryota; kingdom Metazoa; phylum Chordata; class Actinopteri; family Pomacentridae; genus Acanthochromis; species Acanthochromis polyacanthus. The sequence continues at coordinate 27,471,721 of NC_067133.1, read as the reverse complement.
AACTCATAAAAATCTAAATGAATGATTGAGTTGGTTTCAGCTGGTTGAAGGACTGGATTCTTTAAGAACTTCAACGATTTCAGTATTTAAATGATGTTTTAAGCCACAGACTTACAGACAAACATCAACCATCAAGAGATAATTAAACAGTCAGTAACAGAAACTGGTTTGACTACATGTAAAATACTGATACTGTAGTGGACAGGAAAATATCTGCTTTCATATCTATCAGATAACCTCCACAAAACAGATGTTTTTTTCACATTTAAGGAGATTACAATAAGTGATTTTATAAAAGATGTTCAGTAGCACCAGGTTAAATAAATCATTTCAAATGTGTCAGAAGTGTATGAATGTGAGTATTAGTATTCTTTGATTTCATCATGACAATTCACTCAGTGTCAGTGTTGCTCTCTAGAAATTCCTGGGCAGTTAGATGCAAAAAAAGAAAAAAATCCCAATAAGTAGATAAATAAATGAGGACACAATTATATTAGAGTGCTTTGTTACAAATCTGTGCTAACCTGGTGTTACATTCGTGGTCGTGGGTGAAGATGAACTAAATAGTGCTGACTTTTGCAAACAACACATTTCTGCAAACTGTTTTACCAACATTTCACATTTTGAAACCAATTTGTTAATTCATCTTTTTTTTCAAAATTCATTTACAGTTATTATTGTTCATGCTACAAAGTGAATACTACATTTTTGCATGTAAAATTATAATTTTTATAAATTAAGTCTGGAATAAATTTTGATCAAAGGGCCCCATGCAGACTAGTTATTTACACATTTTCTGAACTACACCTGCTGCTGCACACTGAAGTTAGTGTTCAGATGATCCAAATATTATAAAATTTAAGCTCATTGTAGCTGGTTACAGGTTTGCTGGTTCATATGAAACACCTTAAATGGTTTCATTTGGAAGTTATGAAATAAAGCAGCTGCAGAATCATTTAAATAAAATGGAACCTTGTAGCATTGTATGTGGTTGTCTGAAATATAAATCAAAGAGAACATCATCTGGTGTGATTTAGAATTAATGTAACTGCATTAGCATTTTTTACTGGTTGTAAATGACAAAAACCTGCACAGAAATAAATTCACTGAGCTTTTCTTCAAGTGCAGACAGAAATAGATTTATTAATAGTTTTACTGCATCAACATGTCAATATTCTGTCCACATGTGCAGACTTCAATGATTAGATTTTTAAACTTTCTTCAAAGACTAAAATCTTTCAATCTAACAAGTACTGTAAGATAAATGTAATATTGTTGATTTTATACTGACAATAAGTCCATGCTCAGTACAGCAGGGAGAAGAACGTTTCAGCAGGAATTAAAACAAACAAAACTGCTGAGAAAAATGATTAGGCTTAATAATAGATTTGGGGAAAATATATGCAAATTTCCAGTCAATTAATGTCCTGAAAACATATCTTTGTGTCAGTAAAAGTGAAAGGAAAAATGAAGTATGTTACTTTGTGTGAAGCAAAAAGGCTTCTTATTTTCTCTGCAGTCAAAGTCAAGAACTATGTTTGGCATTAACTGTCCTCACAGACAGGATGGAGTTGGAATTTGTCCCCCAACTAAACTTTACATTTACAAGTTTATGAAGGGATATTAAATGTAGCTTTATACAAAATAGACAGTGTTTGCATTACATTAGATAAAGTATCAAGTCCTTTAGAGATCTAGCTGCCAGCAGATGTATCAAAACTTTTCAGGACATATGATGTTGTTAAAATGATGATGAGGGCTCTTTTGTCCACAAACACTGTATACAAATTGGTCAAAATGGAATTTAAACAAAGATGCAGAATAGAAGCTGCATTCTTCATTTATGTGTCTTGTTTTCATAAATGATGACATGCAAAGCAGCTAAAATCCTGCTCTCTAATAATCTTGTTCTTTCTTGTTTTATGCGTTCATTGATAAATATCTGCTACTTTCTTTAACAGTGAACTGATCTGAATTCATTCCTGGTCTGAGGGCTCCTCCTCTGGTGGCTTCATGTTACAAGTGTTCAGACACTGAGGGGTTTTTGTTCAGGTCTACTGATCATTTGTGTCACTGTGGCTCTAATACGTACACAGTAATACACAGCAGAGTCTTCAGGCTGCAGGTTCTGTCCTGTTATTGTCACTGTTCCTGCAGAAGTGTCTCTGCTGTAACTGAATTTGTTCTTCAGAGCATCATTTTGGTAAAAGTTTCCTCCTCCCCACCGATGAAAAATCCAGTCCATTGCTTTTCCTTCACGCTGTCTGATCCAACCTGTTCCATAGCTGTTATCAGTCACAGAATAACCAGACAGTCTACAGGTGATGGTCAGAGTCTGTCCAGGCTGCACAAGCATTGAGTCTGGCTGGATGAGATCAATACTGTTCACACCTGTGGAGACACAAATCAACATTATCTCCAGCATTCATCATATTACTGAGTGTTTGTAATGTGTTGATGAGTGTGAATCCAGTGAAAGCTCCTCACAGGATCCAGCAGCCAGCAGCAGAATCAGAGCTGCAGAGAACATGTTGATGTTGGAGCTCAACTGATGTGAGCTCTGGTTTCCTCTCACTGACACAGAAACACACACTTCCTTTTATGTGAGCTTTATTTGCATATTGTTGAATAAATTACATTTAAATCAACAGAGTGTCTTCTGGAGTGACCACACTTGAACATTTAGCACAGCCTCTAATGTATCGTCTAGATTTTTTACATCATTTTTATGTTTGAGAAAAAGGAGGAAAGTGTGGATTAACTTAATCTGAAAGAAACATTAATGGAGCATCTGATTGAGGAGTGAAAAACATGTTTGATGTCAGTATAAATCTTTAAATTAGTCCTGTTTGTTTCTTTATAGTGAGAGAGGACAGAGAAACTTGTCACACAATAGCCTCTAATATCTGATAAAGAAACTGCAGCATTAATTTACACTTTTGTTTCTTTTATTGCAGCTCACTTCAGATTTCACATAAATATTCCTGTATTTGGGTTGTTGTGCCTTTTATTCTGCTGCTTCATTCTCATTATTGACTTCAGCACATTGCAGTGTTTCCTTAAATGCCACGTTTATTTTATTTATGTACTTTTCTAATTAATTGAGTTGGAGTGGCCTTGGCCTTCATCTTTGTCATATATGTTGAACTTGAACAGTTACAGTAGTTAAATTCAAGGTTTGATTCCTACAAAATACATTTATTTAGTAATCTAATGATTTTTCCCAGTTTTTATTGTGAACTGAAGTTTAATTTTGCATCTCTCCGTCTTTCTTACATTAGAAAAGCTGGAGAAAAATCTTTCAACATCCACAGAATCACAGCAAACAACAAAAATACCAATCAAATGTTCAGATTTTATTGCATTCTGCAGTCAACTCTTTTTTCATGGATGTCAAAATTTTCAAGTACAAATATTGTTTGCATCACCTTTGATATGTGAAATTGATTCTGGACTCGTCTCACTTTTTGTCAAAACATTTAATTATGAATTTCGGTGGACACAGAAGTTACTATTGTCTCCATCATTCATGTGATTATTTCCTGAGTCTGTGTGAAAGAGTCTCACAGGATCCAGCTGACAGCGGCAGCATCCAAAACATTCTGTCCTTGTTCAACATTATATGACATCATAATAATTGAAACAGTAAATGCTGCTGGAATTAGATTTAATTTTTTTTGTTTTTGACTCACATAATCACAAACTAACTTTTTCCTGATGGAGGCCTTTTGGAGGGTCATTTTGCTATTTGAATTAATATAAAAGATTTTTCCTTTTTTGAAAGTCTCGTGAGCTGCTAATGGAGCAAAAATTGACAGCAAAGAGAGTTTTACTGAGTGAACTGGTTTGAAGTCATTCCTGGTCTGAGGGCTCCTCCTCTGGTGACTTCATGCTACAAGTGTTCAGACACAAAAACAGCAGTGTTCTGTTCTTAAAGTCATTTATGGTCTGAGTGCTTCTCCTCTGGTGACTTCATGCTGTAAGTGTTCAGGCACTTTTTAGGAATAAATCTGCAACGGGCAAAAAAAAAAAGAAAAAAGAAAAGAAAAGAAAAGAAAAAATCTTTAAGAAATAATGCATTGAATGTTTGGAATGTTTGTTTCAGTATTATTTTTTTTACACCATGATAATTCACTCAATATCAGTATTACTGGGGGCTGAGTTTTTACAAATACCGTGTTCGAGGTAAGAGGCAGCAATCTGACAAGCAGTTTGAATGATGATATATTAAGATATTATGTACAATATGTGCAAAAAATACATGTTTAGTAAAAAATACTGAAATGTCACAGATTTAAAAAACTATATAAATGTTTAGGTGTGAGAGAACGATCTAAACTGACCATTTGATTCATGTCTGATGAGGACTGTAGGTTTTTGTACAGCTGTTCAACCAACTTCAGTCACTGTGTGTTTCGAGCACAATAATAAACAGCAGAATCTTCAGTCTTCAGGCTGTTCATCTGCAGATACAGCTGCTCTTTGCTGTTGTCTCTGGAGACGGTGAACCTGCCTTGGACTGACTGAGAGTAGGATATACCACTACTGGGGTGAATGGAAGCGATCCACTCCAGTCCTTTTCCAGGAGCCTGTCTGATCCAGGCCATCCACCAGCTACTAAATGATATTCCAGATGTTGTACAGGTGAGTCTGTGGGACTCTCCAGGTCTTTTCACTGCTGCTTCAGACTCTGTCATGCTCCAACCTTCAGCACCACTCCAAACAAACACAGCAACCACCAACAGTGTGAGCTGTCTGTGATCCATGTTGGCAATGTGACTGATATGTCTTCAAGTCTGTAAATGTCCTTTAAATAAACTGAATCCACATGAAAATGCTTCCATGAGGCTCCTCCTGCATCAGTCAAATCAGAGGGCAGGTCTATAAACAGCAAAGCATGAGATTCAACATCATTTCAACAACTCTGCAGCTAAAAAACATCTGTTTCCTCCATGACATTAGAGTAGTGTGAAGTTTCATTGTTTCATTTTTCATTTTTGATGTCTCATCCAGAAGATTCTGTTAAATATTTATCGATTTCAGTGAGTAAAACAATAAGATTTTGTTGACGTTTGACGGGAGGATAAAATTTAATGAATAAAGTCTAGAAAACTTCAGTAATGTAGAAAAATAACAAAAACTAGACATTTCTTAATTTAAATTTTATTTTAATCGTCAGTGAACTTTCATCATGAAAATCTAAATGAATGCTTGAGTTGGTTTCAACTGATTGACGGATTTGATTCTTTTAGGCTGTGAAATTATGTCTTAAACCACAGAATTGCAGAGAAATATCAACCATCAACAGTAAATTAAACATCAGAAACTAAACTGGTTTGACTATCTGTAAAATGCTGTAGTGGACAGGAAAATATCTGCTTTCTAATCTGTCAAATCATCTCCACAAAACAGATCTTTGTGTCACATTTAAGGAGATTTCAATAAGTGATTTTATAACAAATGTTTAGTCGCACCAGGTTAAAAAATCACTTAAAAATGTCTAAGGAGTGTTTGGAATGTTAGTTTTAATATTATTTTATTGCACCATGATAATTCACTCAATATCAGTGTCAGGATTCTGCCCTGTTGCTGCCTCTTGTTTCTGCTCCACTTTTCCTCCCTTTTCCTTCCTCCCCTCGTTTGGATTTGACCCTTTTTGGACTCTGTTGTTTTCTGTTTAAGACGTGTGCCTGTTTGTTCCTTCTGTGTTGGTTGCTCTTCTGTGTGTATTTTTGCTGGTGTGTCTTTGTCTCCCTCTGTCTGTGGCCCTTCTCTCCTGTCACTCATTTTCTGGCTTTGTCACCTGCTCTGATTACGGCACGAGCGTCAGCTGCCACTAATTAGTAAATTCTACTCACCTGTCTCCTGTTATTTAAGCTCTGCCATTCCCTTCAGTCTTTGCTGGCGCATAGTTGGACATTCATGCAGTTTTGTCTTCACTCCCCACTACCCTCCTCCGCTGGATTCTCAGTTGTTGGACTCTGTCATTTTTCGCCCCTTTTTTGGATTACCCCCACTGGACTTGATGCTTGTTGATACCCTAGTTTGCTCTTGTGTTGGCTGTTTGTTCTCCTTCTGTAAGTACCTCTTAGTCTTGCCGTTGCCTTTGTCTTGTTTAGTTTTGTCCTTCCTTCTTAGTCTGCTGTTTCGCCTCTGTCTAATTAGTTTTTTTTTGTCCACCTTAGTCTCGTTTTCAGTTGTGAATGGTTTTTGATTTAGTGAATAAATTCTTAAAGCTATGCCTTGCGTTTTGTCAGTGATGTCTGCACCTGGGTTCTCCACAACCCTAACAATCAGTCTTGCCTTCCAGCAGCTCCTGGGCAGGTGCAAAAAAATAAAACAAAGAATGAGGACATCATTATACTGGAATCTTTTTTTTTTTTTTTAAATCTGTTCCTGCTAACCTGGTGTTACATTAGTGGTCGTGGGTGCAAGTGAACTAAATCGTGCTGAGTTTTGAAAATAATACATTTCTGCCATTGCTGCAAACTGTTTTACCAGCATTTCACATTTTAAGACCAAATTGTTGGTTAATTTTTATTAGAAATGCTAAGAATTGGGACTGTTATTACTGCTGAAGCTAATAAATGAACACTGCACTTATAAATGCTTATTACAAAAAAGAAAATTATATTTTTCTGAAATTAAATTTGGAATAATTATTATAGAAGGGGTCCATGCAGACTGCTAGGATCACTGCTTTTTTTTTTAGGGCATATTAACAGTGTCTTTATCATGCTTTGAAATCAAATTATAATACACATTTTTGACATATGTGCTGTTCAACATATTCAAAAATATGAAGTCATTTTATCTTTATTTTTTAGCATCAGCATTTATGTATTCATCTAGTTATTTCCATATTTTCTGTACTACACCTACTGCTGCACATGTTAGTGTTTGGAATTATCAAAGTGTTAAACTTAAGTTTGCTATAACTGTTTACAGGTTCATATGAAAAACCTTAAATGGTTCATTTGGAAGCTCTGAAATAAAGCAGCTGCAGGATCATTTAAAAAGAATGAAACTTTGTAGGATGAAAAACAACAAATAAAATAAAGAGACAGTCGCTTAGAAATGCAAACACATGATAAAAATAAAAAAGTATTGTTTTGCTGAGATCAAATCTATGGTATGTGTGTTCGCAATATTCAGTGCATTTGAAATAAGTACGTGGTTGTCAGAAATAAAAATCTAATAATGAATAAAATCTCTTGGAATTATTTTACTGGTTAAATTTTTTACTCTGAAGAAATACGACAAAAAAAAAAGGCAAAAACCAACACATACATAAATTCACTGAGCTTTTTTTAGTGCAGATAGAAATAACTTTACTGCATGTTTTACTGCATCAACATGTCAATATTCTGTCCACATGTGTTTAGACTTCAATTATTATTTCATTATGCTTCCTTTAAAGATTAAAATCTTCTGGAAATTCACTAAATCTCTCATAGACAGACACTATAAAAGGTGACTTGTTTCTCTCATGCTGTTGTCACTAAACCTCACACTGCCGTCTCCATGGTGGTGATTAAAAGAGGAAGTAGTTTTTGTACCACTCTTCTATTTCTGTCTCTCACTGTGTGTCTTCGGGCACAGTAATACACTGCTGTGTCCTCAGACTGTTCATCTGTAGATAGACTTTACTGCTGGAATCATCTCTGGAGATGGTGAATCTACCCTGGACTGACTGGGAGTAATAGATAGGAGTACTATATGTGCATACATAAGCGATCCACTCCAGTCCTTTACCAGGAGCCTGTCTGACCCAGACCATCCTGTAGCTGCTGAATGTGAATCCAGATCCTGTACAGGTCAGTCTGTGGGATTCTCCAGGTCTTTTAACCACTGATTCAGATTGTGTCAGTCTGACCATCAACACCTGCCAAGACATGAAGAAAACATCAAATGAATTCTGTTCATACTCCTGTAAGAGTCGTGTCAAATCAGGATTTTAGGAGAGTTAACAGCAGCAGTCCTGTCCTGTAGTCCATCTTCCACAAAGTGTCCAACTCTGTTTTCCTCTCTGCAGCTGAATAAGTAGCCGTGGAAAAATGTTGAGATTTGCATTGACTTCTCCTCACAGGAAGGAGGGAACTGAACTAAAATTCTGTAATATTTTAACAAGATTTGTTCAGGTCTGCTGATCATTTGTGTCACTGTGTATTCTGTCTCAGAGTGATGCAGAAAAATTAGTTCATGCTTTTGTTACTTCCAGGCTTGACTATTGCAATTCCTTATTATCGGGTTGTCCAAATAGCTCTCTCAAACATCTACAGTTGATCCAAAACGTTGCTGCGAGAGTACTGACAGGAGTTAGCAAAAGAGATCATATTTCCCCGAAACTTGCTTCTCTTCACTGGCTTCCTGTTAAATCCAGAATAGAATTTAAAATCCTTCTTCTGACATATAAAGCTCTTAATAACCAATCTCCATCATATCTTAAAGATCTGATAGTACCTTATTATCCTAGTAGAACTCTTCGCTCTCAAGCTGCAGGCTTACTTGTTGTTCCTAGAATTTCTAAAAGTAGAATGGGAGGCAGAGCCTTCAGTTATCAGGCGCCTCTCCTGTGGAACCTGCTCCCAGTTTGGGGTCGGGAGGCAGACACCCTCTCTATTTTTAAGACCAGGCTTAAAGCGTTCCTTTTTGACAAATCTTATAGTTGGGGCTGACTGGGTGACCCACAGGGGTTCGGCTTGTGTCTTCATTTGCACAGCTGACTCCCTCTTGGACGTCCCTTAGTTCTGCCCCTAGTCATGCTGCTATAGGCCTAGGCTGCTGGGGGACTTCTCTTGACGCACTGAGCCCTTCTCTATCTACCTTTACATTTAATATGTATACCGTTATTGCAGTACATTCACTCTGTTTCCCCCTGTGCTATTTCTCAGAGTGTCCCTGTTCCCAGAGCTGGATGCTTCAGATCTGCGGTTGATGTTCCACCAGCTGGTCCAGTCTCCACCATGTCCACTGTGGGATGCTGCTGCTGACCTTCCTCCAGCCCTCTGCTTCCAACTCCCTTTTTCCACCAGTCAACTCTGCATTGCCTTCACTATACTGTTATGCTAACTTACATACTGTTTGAATTTTACTGCTAGCTATGGAGTATGTTTAATGTCAGAGCCGTACATCATAAGAGTAAATTATGAGTCAGTTTTCAATGTTAGCTTATACTTTGTCTGTGTCACATATCCTGTCATGCATGTATCCAAATGTGTGTTGTTTTCCTTGCTTTCCCACCCCTCCCTCTTCTCCTATCCCTCCCCCTTGCCCTCTTCTGTCCTTCTCAACCCGCCCGGCCAGCAGGCAGATGGGTCCCCCCTATATAGAGCTGGGTTCTGCTCGAGGTTTCTTCCCTGTTAAAAGGGTGTTTTTCCTTGCCACTGTCGCCTTTGGGCTTGCTCTGGGGGTCAGGCATATGGGTTCTGGAAAGCGTCTTGAGACGATTTGACTGTAATTGACGCTATATAAATAGAATTGAATAAAATGAAGAATTAAAGTAAACATAACTTCTGGACAAATCAGTTCATAATATTATCCTGTTATTTTCTTCACAATGTTCAGTTTTCCAGATGCCAGAGAACAGAAACAAACTGAGAACGTTATTTAAACATCAAAAATGACTTTACATGGATGTTTCAATGATTAATTTTCCATTCGATGAAACTGACGGAACAATTTTCAGTCAGAAATAAAAACTGTGTGAAACTATGGAAATTGGAGTTATTTGCATTCCTTTTGTTGTTGTTCTTATTGTTATAGCCAGCTACATTTAATTAGTTTTTATACATTTTAAACTTGTGTCTAATTTCAATGTCTTCATACGTAGAATTTTAAAGCTTCGAAGTTGCAGATAACTTTGAATGTTTGAATCTGAGAACAACCAGTTTTGAGAAACTCTCAGCTCAGCGACCAGGATGCTAAAATATGGACTTTGCTAACATCTCAATCCAACTCAGTACTTTTGCAAAAATTCTGTGACTCAAACAAAGAAGACACATTTTAAACTCTCAATCAACAGTTTGAATTCATTCCTGGTCTGAGGGCTCCTCCTCTGGTGGCTTCATGTTACAAGTGTTCAGACACTGAGGGGTTTTTGTTCAGGTCTACTGATCATTTGTGTCACTGTGTGTATCTGGCACAGTAATACACAGCAGAGTCTTCAGGCTGCATATTCTGTCCATTCAGAGTCACTGTTTTGCTGGAAGTGTCTAATTCGATGCTGAACTTGTTCTTCAGTGAATCTTTGTAGTATGAGTAGCCAGTATTTTTCATTCCAATCCACTCCAGTCCTTTCCCTGCAGGTTGTCTGATCCAAGCTGTGTAACTGCCCAAAGAAAAAGAGACCTGACAGGTGATGGAGAGACGTTGACCTGGCTGCACAGTCACAGATTGTGGCTGAGTCAACTGTTCACACTTCACACCTGTTGATAAAGAAAATGTTGTATGTTAAAGTTTCAAGTCATACTGCAAAGAATGAAGTACAGACTGTCATAAATCCAAAGAGACTCACAGGATGCAGCTGCAAAGAGCAGCAGTAGAGCTACAGACAACATGGTTGGAGGTGAAACTGATGTGCTGTGAACTTTGCTGACAGTCTGATGTTTTTAAAGCTGGACGCTCATGGAGTTTGCATAGAACATATGAAGCATCAGTGCTGGTCCAAGAGAAGCCAATAGAAATGTCTGTTCACTTATTGTATCTGCAGAATGAACACACACATGGAAATCACCTCCTGACTTCATACATGATATTTTAATGTCATTACATGATAAAATGCAACATAAAATGTTGCTCTACTTACACAAATAAGACAACTGTTAACTTTTCTGTTTCTGGAATCTATAAATGTGTTGTCAATGACTCAGTTTTCTAATATTGTATAATTTATTATGTATTTGCAAATACTTATATTATTTTACAAAAGCTGTGCTTTCCATATTTAAATAAATTTATATGTCAGTGAGTCGTTTAAAATGATTTCTTCAGTTTCATTGAGAGAATTAATTCCCTGTAAGTACATCAACATCATACCAGTGTTGAATTTCACCTGATGAGCACTGTAGGAAATTTAGCTCCTTACTTCCAAACTATCACTTTTTATTACCTGCCTCTTCTATATTTAGAGGATTTAGATTGAAACAATATGTAAGGAGTGTTTGGAATGATAGTTTCAATATTATTTTATTGCACCATGATAATTTATTCAACATCAATATTGCTAATAAATGTTTAAAAAATAAAATATTAGGTCACCATTAGATATTTCTTTTTCTTTCTTTCTTTTTCTTTTTAACAAACAGTGCATTCAAGTTAAGAGGCAACCTCACAAGCAATTCCAATGATAAGATATTAAAATATTATTTTGAATATGTGCTTAACATCCATGTTTTGTAACAATTATTTCTCAGGAATGTCTAAAAATGTCACTGTTACAAAAAAAAGATGTTTAAATGTAAGAGAATTAAAGTTAGGATGTTTTTCATATCTGATGAGGACTGTAGGTTTTTGTACAGCTGTTCAACCAACTTCAGTCACTGTGTGTCTCGAGCACAATAATAAACAGCAGAATCTTCAGTCTTCAGGCTGTTCATCTGCAGATACAGCTGCTCTTTGCCGTTGTCTCTGGAGATGGTGAACCTGCCTTGGACTGACTGAGAGTAGTACTGGCTGCCTGTATCATCAGTAGCGATCCACTCCAGTCCTTTACCAGGAGCCTGTCTGATCCAGTTCATCCAGTTGCTACTAAATGATATTCCAGATGTTGTACAGGTGAGTCTGTGGGACTCTCCAGGTCTTTTCACTGCTGCTTCAGACTCTGTCATGCTCCAACCTTCAGCACCACTCAGGGACGGACTGGGAAAGAAATTCAGGCCGGGAGATTTCCAATCAGTCAGGCCACTTCCGCCACCGCAACGGTTGTGTCACGTGGGATAATGCACCAAATTTTTGTTTTTTTTTCCTTCCAAAAATATGCCTTTTACAGTTATGTTATAGCAATTGCAACACTACTAAACAGACAGTAAGTCTATTAAACACAACCATAATGACAGCTCCATACAGTCCAGTACTTTTCTCTTCTGTAATCTCTTCACTACCCTCACCAATTTTTCTAATGTTTTCCTTTTCCTATTATTTATATAACATGTAGGATTAAAAATATATATATTATTTTGTCAGCAAATCATTTAGATGTCAGCTGGTCATAGCTAACAGTATATGCAAACACCAACGTTCATTTTATAACTGAAAATTGTAAGTCAACTGCCTATCCTACCCAGGGCCGTAGCCAGGATTTTGGAATAGGTGAGGTCCATGATGCGTGCGCAAAGCGCGCGCCGAAAATTTTTCAATGTTTTTTAAAAATATTTATTTTATATATTTTTTTAGGCTACAAGTCACACAAGATGTTTGTTGTTTAAATATCTTTTAATGATGTGAAATCAGCATTTTCCAAACAAAAATGTATATTTTTTCAAAAAAACAAATCAACTTTTTATATCAAAGGCTAGCTGAATCCTCCTGTGACCAGAGGCATCCCACCGTTCAAGGATATTCTCCCGGTTCACCTCCACTTTCTGATGCACATGCATCATCGCCAGGCCTGTCAGTCTGTCGTTGGACATGGTAGATCTAAGCCATGTCTTAAGTCTTCGCATGGCTGAGAATGACCTCTCACAGACACAAGTCGTCACTGGCAAGGTTAGAAATATCTTCAACATACATTGTATGTTGTCTGATGAGTCAGGCGCTCATCAAAAAAAAAAAAAAAAAAAAAAAGCGCGGGACGCGCTCTCCGCTGTGGATAAAGTAATTAAACTCTTTGATCAGATGATCTGACAGGCCGAACTAGTGCCGAATTATCTAAATAAAATATATTGTGGTCATCTCGGTGTAGATGGGCGGGGATGTGGTCTACAAAGTGCTAATAATAAAAACACTAGTTTTTGAACGGGGTTTGGCCCGCTGCCAAGCGCGTCACAGGGCGCATTTGCGGGTACGTGCATCAGCTGATCAAACAGCTTTTCACCGCAACACGCACACAGGCACAAACAGAACACAAAGCCCATGGATGTTTTTATGAGTTTATGTTTTATTCAGTTGGGCATATTTGGTGAAAAAAAAAAAAAAACTCGGAAAAAATAGGTGAGGTCTGGACCTCGCTGACCTCATACCTGGCTACGGCCATGATCCTACCTGAAGAAGGGGTCTCAAACGTTTTCAGGCTTCCTGCAACCCACCTGACACCTGTGGAGCTTATTTGGGGCCAGACATTTTTTATTATATTTTGGCCTTTGAAGTCTGATGATGCATTTGTGAATTTGTGAGAAGAACTGACCGTTTGTAAACTTACTTGAAGTAAGAGTGCTCCATAATCTCCGCTCCTTCCACTCTCTGGCCTCACTCTCATATCACCGCTCTGCAGTTCGTTCTCGCTATGAAGGGGCGGGCCATAAAGCAACTAACCAATCATGGCACGTTTCTTCTAAAAAAAATGTCACTTTGACCAATCCCTATTCTTCTGATTTTGAGCTCAGAGCACTTGCTTTGTGTGAGTGACAGGAGGGTGGGCGTGTACTCTGTAAGGCTTCGAGCGCTGCTGTCTCGCTGTCTCTGGCCTGTCTGCCAAAAAGCCGATCAACTTTTATTCATTGGCCTCCTAGTCCGTGGCTGGCCTGTCCAGGCAGGCCAATAAGGAGGCAGGCCACCGGGAAAAGTCCCGCCTCTCCCGATTGCCAGTCCGGGCCTGGCACCACTCCAAACAAACACAGCAACCACCAACAGTGTGAGCTGTCTGTGATCCATGTTGACAATGTGACTGATATGTCTTCAAGTCTGTAAATGTCCTTTAAATAAACTGAATCCACATGAAAATGCTTCCTTGAGGCTCCTCCTGCATCAGTCAAATCAGAGGGCAGGTCTATAAACAGCACAACATGAGATTCAACATCATTTCAACAACTCTGCAGCTAAAAAACATGTGATTCCTCCATGATATTAGAATAATTACTTATCCTTATTTCATTTTTCATTTTTGATGTCTCATCCAGCAGATTCTGTTAAATATTTACTGATTTTATTGTGTTACACTGTAACTTTTTGTTGTTATGTCCTGAAAATATAAAGATGAGTAGAAAAATATGTCCAAAAAATATAAAGATAAGTAGAAACAGTATAAGCATAAATCTAAAATGTGCATTTCCGAAGAAATAGAGTGTAATAAAAAGAGTGGAAATGTGAAAATTGAAACCTTTGAATCTTTCATTTTTAACGATATGTTTCTGACCATATATTAAAAGGGCAAAACACATTAACATGTGCTAATTTGTAGTTTGTTTGAGGAGGTGGATGAGTGGGAAGCTAGTCTTCTTCAAATAAAAGTAAATATTCTTAATTACCACCATCAAAACACACACATTATTGATGTGAAGGGGAAAAGGTGAAGCTTTGATAAGTGTTTCATATTGATATGTAGTGTCTCTGTCAGGAAGGAACTGTGTACAGATAAAATGTGTGTGGTTGCTGGTTGTTGAATTTTTGTGCAGGTCTGTTGGTGGTTTGTGTCACTGTGGGGCGACGTACACAGTAATAAACAGCTGTGTCCTCAGACTGCAGGTTCTGTCCTGTTATTGTCACTGTTCCTGCAGAAGTGTCTCTGCTGAAACTGTCTTCTGTCATTTAATAACTGATTCAGATTGAGTCAGGGTCTGACCATCAACACCTGCAGAAACAAACACGAAAATGGACACTTGTTGTAAATTGGTCACTTTGTGAAGGTAGATGTATGGAGTCACAGGAGTGCCACAATAAAGTATCAATCTGATAAAAGATAAGGAAATAAATGTGTAAATATAAAGAGACATAAAGAAATCTGTTAAGAAATAAGACAAAAAAAGTATAAATGTGAAGAGGAATAAATAAAAGAACAAATAAATAAATAAATACATAAACACATACATAAACAAAAAAAATACATAAATTTTGTCCTTGCTTTTCCCTTTTCTCTTTTTTCCATTTATTTTTCCTTTTTATCATTACCTTTTCCATTTTGTCATTGCCTTTTCGGTGCAATGACAAAATGAAGAAAAAAACAGAAAAGGGAAAAACAAAGACAAAATTTACCATTTTATGTATTTGTTTGTTTGTATATTTGTTTATTATATTATTCTTCTATTTATTCTTTTATTTATTCCTCTTTATATTTACACATTTATTTCCTTATTTTTTTTAACAGATTTATATTTTATTGTGGCACTCCTGTGACTCCATACTAATGGTGCAAAGACTGATAGCAAAGAGACCTTGGCTGAATCCCAAACCGCCCCCGACACACTATCCCTACACACTACCCCTCCGTTTGCGCGTTCCCGTGGAGGGTCCTCCATATTAAGGGCCGTCCCAAACCGCGTAGTGCGGAGGGAGAGTGGACTGTTCAGCCCTTAAATAGCGAGTCTGCATTGATGCTCACTCCGGACAACTTTTTCAGGAAGTGCAACGTCGAAATGGAGGAGGAAACAAACATATCGATGTAAGTTCCACATGCGTTCTTTATTTCTCCCACGCCTTTTTCACACTGACAGAGCATCACAAAGAGTGGTGTAAAAAGATAAAACAAAAGAAACAAATCTTCTCTGCTGACGTTTGATTTAATTGTGCACCCCCTGACACCTTAAAATTTGAACACAACTGACAGAATTCATTTATTCATTTGTTGGATCTGAAATGCCAGATAATAGGATTGGAAAAAATGTGAGTGAAAAAAGTGGGATGCTTCTGGAAGCAGCAGCGATCCTTGTTACACACGTGGACAAAATTGTTGGTACCCCTCAGTTAAAGAAGGAAAAACCCACAATTCTCACTGAAATCACTTGAAACTCACAAAAGTAACAATAGATAAAAATTTATTGAAAATTAAATAATCAAAATCAGCCATCACTTTTGAATTGTTGATTAACATAATTATTTAAAAAAACAAACTAATGAAATAGGGCTGGACAAAAATGATGGTACCCATAACTTAATATTTTGCTGCACAACCTTTTGAGGCAATCACTGCAATTAAACGATTTCTGTATTTGTCAATGAGTGTTCTGCAGCTGTCAACAGGTATTTTGGCCCACTCCTCATGAGCAAACAGCTCCAGTTGTCTCAGGTTTGATGGGTGTCTTCTCCAAATGGCATTTTCAGCTCCTTCCACATATGTTCAATGGAATTCAGATCTGGGCTCATAGAAGGCCACTTTAGAATAGTCCAACGCTTTTCTCTCAGCCATTCTTGGGTGTTTTTGGCTGTGTGTTTTGGATCATTGTCCTGTTGGAAGACCCATGACCTGCGACTGAGACCAAGCTTTCTGACACTAGGCAGCACATTTCTCTCCAGAATGCCTTGATAGTCTTCAGATTTCATCGTACCTTGCACACTTTCAAGACACCCTGTGCCAGATGCAGCAAAGCAGCCCCAAAACATTACTGAGCCTCCTCCATGTTTCACCGTAGGGACAGTGTTCTTTTCTTCGTATGCTTGGTTTTTGAGTCTATGAACATGTTGATGTGCCTTACCAAAAAGCTCCAGTTTGGTCTCATCTGTCCAAAGGACATTCTCCCAGAAGCTTTGTGGCTTGTCAACATGCATTTTTGCAAATTCCAGTCTGGCTTTTTTATGAGTTTTTTTCAGCAGTGGTGTCCTCCTTGGTCATCTCCCATGAAGTCCACTTTGGCTCAAACAACGACGAATGGTGCGATCTGACACTGATGTACCTTGGCCTTGGAGTTCACCTTTAATTTCTTTGGAGGTTGCTCTGGGCTCTTTGGATACAATTCCAACGATCCGTCTCTTCAATTTGTCATCAATTTTCCTCTTGCGGCCACGTCCAGGGAGGTTGGCTACTGTCCCGTGGGTCTTGAACTTCTGAATAATATGAGCCACTGTTGTCACAGGAACTTCAAGCTGTTTAGAGATGGTCTTATAGCCTTTACCTTTAAGATGTTTGTCTATCATTTTTTTTCGGATGTCCTGGGACAATTCTCTCCTTCGCTTTCTGTTGTCCATGTTCTTCTTCTTCTTCTCTCTTTTTAAATGGCGGGTCGCAAACAACTTAAGGTGCATACCGCCACCTACTGCACAAGAGTGTGTATCATCATTCAGTCATTTCTATTTACCTATTTATATCTTATTTAATAACCCTGTGTCCCTCAGGAACACAAGTAGCGCCCTCCTCCCTTTCCTTATCTCTTCCCCCTCTCCTTCTGTTCCCAACATTCCAACTAGGCTCCACTTCCTACCCGACTCCTTAACTTTCCTCTCCAACATTTCCCTTTCCACTGAAAATTTCCTACACTGCATCACCACATGTTCCACGGTTTCTTTAACTCTGCATGTTTCACATAGATCATCTCCTCGTTTCCCTAACAGATACATGATATTGTTAAGCCCAGTGTGTCCTACTCGTAAACGTGAGATGACAATTTCTTCCCTCCTGCTCCTTTCTTCGTAGATATTAACTTTCACTGATTTTTGAATTTTATGAAATCCCCTACCCTTCTTATCTTCATCCCACTTTTTCTGCCATTTTTCCAGTCCTTTCCTTTTAATTATTGTTTTCCCTTCTCCTCTGCCTAATTGAATATGCAGTGCTATTTCTCCCTTAAGTGATGCTTTGGCTAATTTGTCTGCCATCTCATTCCCTTTCACCCCCTCATGTGCTGGTACCCAACAAAACTGTACATCCACACCACCCCAATGTAGTCTAAATAGGCTATGCTGGTTGTCCATGTTCAGTGTGGTACACACCTTTTCACCAAACAGCAGGGTGACTACTTGTCTCCCTTTAAATAGGCAGACTGACTGATTATGAGCTTGGAAACACCTGTGATGTCAATTAAATGACACACCTGAGTTAATCATGTCACTCTGGTCAAATAGTTTTCAATCTTTTATAGAGGTACCATCATTTTTGTCCAGGCCTGTTTCATTAGTTTGTTTTTTTAAATAATTATGTTAATCAACAATTCAAAAGTAATGGCTGTTTTTGATTATTTAATTTTCAATAAATTTTTATTTATTGTTACTTTTGTGAGTTTCAAGTGATTTCAGTGAGAATTGTGGGTTTTTCCTTCTTTAACTGAGGGGTACCAACAATTTTGTCCACGTGTAGATGCAACCTGTGCCACAGCGCTACGGCCATGCACAGTAGGCGTCTTTGTGTTACCATGGCGATGACGTCTTCCGTTTTCCGGTGAGGCAACAGGGCGTCCCATTCCTGCCGATCGTATTTATACCCTCCCCCTTCAATAATAGGTGCCCTCCACAGCTGCGAGTGTGACTTCTTTTGGAGTGACACTCGGTAGTGGAGGGGGAGTGTGTAGGGGGCGGTTTGGGATTCAGCCCCAGTGTGTGCTGTAGGTGCTCACAGAATAATTGACCTGACAGGTGATGGAGACACGTTGACCTGGCCTCTCAAGGAAAGTTCATGAAAGCAAAACAAATAATAATGTGTATAAAAATGCATTTACTTTATTGCTGGGGCCTGTGAATGTAATAAGAAGGAGTCAGTAGGTTTTTGTACAGCTGTTCAACCAACTTCAGTCACTGTGTGTTTCGAGCACAATAATAAACAGCAGAATCTTCAGTCTTCAGGCTGTTCATCTGCAGATACAGCTGCTCTTTGCTGTTGTCTCTGGAGACGGTGAACCTGCCTTGGACTGACTGAGAGTAATATTGGCCGTAGCTGAGTGCTTCAGTAGCGATCCATTCCAGTCCTTTTCCAGGAGCCTGTCTGATCCAGTTCATCCAGTGGCCACTAAATGATATTCCAGATGTTGTACAGGTGAGTCTGTGGGACTCTCCAGGTCTTTTCACTGCTGCTTCAGACTCTGTTATGCTCCAACCTTCAGCACCACTCCAAACAAACACAGCAACCACCAACAGTGTGAGCTGTCTGTGATCCATGTTGACAATGTGACTGATATGTCTTCAAGTCTGTAAATGTCCTTTAAATAAACTGAATCCACATGAAAATGCTTCCATGAGGCTCCTCCTGCATCAGTCAAATCAGAGGGCAGGTCTATAAACAGCACAACATGAGATTCAACATCATTTCAACAACTTGGCAGCCAAAAAATAATAATCTGTTTCCTCCTTGATATTAGAATAATTACTTATCATTATTTCATTTTTCATTTTTGATGTCTCATCCAGCAGATTCTGTTAAATATTTATTGATTTAGGAGAGTAATATTATAGTATAGTTGGATTCAGCTGATTGAAGGTGTCACAGCTCCCTTCTCCTCTGCCTTGTCTGTCTCCCATCCACTCCTCTGCCCTGTATCTTCCCCTACAGCTCGGTGCCTGAGTGGAGTCTAGCTTCTCAGCTGACTCCACTCAGGCAATCAACCACCTCCACGGCTCCCGGACAGCTGACGATCATCACACTAATGACTCACCTCAACAATAAGTACCGGCTCAGCCTTCCACTCCCTGCCAGATTGTTGAACTAAGACCACTCAGTTCAGTTCACTCTCGAGCCTTCTGCATTTTCTGTTGAGTTCCTGTCTTTGTTTTCTTACGCTGTTTTCTCCTGCCTCCTCACCTAGGTCAGCTGTCCGGGATCCCTGCCGTCCTCCTTCCCCTCCGACTCTCCCCAGCCCAGTCATCGTCGGGTTTTCCCTGCCTGGACCTCCCCACTCCTGCCTGGACCTCCCCACTCCTGCCTGGACCCCCGCTCCTGCCTGGACCCCCATTCCTGCCTGGACCCCTTCTGCCCCTGCCTGGACCCCCCGTTTCTGGCCAAGACCCCCCACTACACCAGCCGCTCCTGTACCCTGGATTTTCCCCCCATCGAGCCACCATTTCACCTCCAACAATAAACGCTTTCATTCCAGCCAGCCTTGGTAGTGTGGCTCTCTGCTTGGGTCCACCCGCTCGTCCCTGACAGAAGGACTGGATTCTTTAAGACCTTCAAAGGTTTCAGTATTTAAATTATGTTTTAAGCCACAGAATTTTTGAGAAACTTCAACCATCAAGAGGAAATTAAACACTCAGTAACTGAAACTGGTTTGAATATATGTAAAATGCTGATACTGTAGTGGACAGGAAAAATATCTGCTTTTTTTATCTGTCAAATAATCTCCATAAAACAGATCTTTGTGTCACGTTTAAGTAGATGACAATAAGTGATTTTATAACAGATGTTTAGTCATACCAGGCTGAAATATATCATTTTAAAATGTGTAAGGAGTGTGAGTTTTTTTAATTGTACCATGATAATTCACTCATTGTCAGTGTTGCTGTCCACTAACTCCTGGGCAGACAGATGCAAAAAACAAACAGACAAACAAAAGAAAAAACAATAAATAAATTAGGACACCATTATACTGGAGACTAAATTATTATGAATCTGTTCCTGTTAACCTGCTGTTACATTCGTGGTTGTGGGTGAAGATGAACTAAATAGTGCTGACTTTTGCAAATAACACATTTCTGCAAAATGAATTACAAACATTTCACATTTTGAAATCAAATTGTTGATTTTTTTTTTTTTTAAATGCAAACAATTAGAGTTGTTATTACAAAAAGAGGAAGTAGTTTTTGTACCACTCTTCTATTTCTGTCTCTCACTGTGTGTCTTCGGGCACAGTAATACACTGCTGTGTCCTCAGTCCTCAGACTGTTCATCTGTAGATAGACTTTACTGCTGGAATCATCTCTGGAGATGGTGAATCTACCCTGGACTGACTGGGAGTAATAGATAGGAGAACTGCCTGTGTGCACAAAAGCGATCCACTCCAGTCCTTTTCCAGGAGCCTGTCTGACCCAGTTCATCCCGTAGCTGCTGAATGTGAATCCAGATGTTGTACAGGTCAGTCTGTGGGATTCTCCAGGTCTTTTAACCACTGATCCAGATTCTGTCAGAGTCTGACCATCAACACCTGCCAAGACATGAAGAAAACATCAAATGAATTCTGTTCATACTCATGTAAGAGTCGTGTCAAATCAGGATTGTTGAAGTCCTTCACCTGCCCAGCAGAGAGTTAACAGCAGCAGTCCTGTCCTGTAGTCCATCATCTTCCACAAAGTGTCCAACTCTCTGTTTTCCTCTCTGCAGCTGAATAAGTAGCCGTGGAAAAATGTTGAGATTTGCATTGACTCCTCCTCACAGGAAGGAGGGAACTGAACTAAAATTCTGTAATATTTTAACAAGACAGAATGAATAAAATGTATCATTAATGTAAATAGAACTTCTGGACAAATCGGTTCATTATATTATCCTGTTATTTTCTTCACGATGATCAATTTTCAAGATGCCAGAGAACAGAAACAACCGTTGAGGACATTATTTAAACATCAAAAATGACTTTACATGGATGTTTTAATGACTCATTTTTCCAGTTGATGAAATTAAATTGTTCAGTCAGAAATAAAAAATGTGTGAAAAAACGGAAACTGATAAAGTTATTTGCAGTCCTTTTGTTGTTTTTTGATGTGATAATAATAATAATAATAATAATAATTATCATTATTATTATTATCATTATTATTGCTATAACTAATACTGTTACTACTGTTATCAGAATCAGAATTAGCTTTAATGTTCACAGCATACAAGGAATTTGGTCTCAGCTTTTAGTGTCACTCTAGGAATAAGAAAAAGAGAATAATAAAATAAATAGAGAGACAAAATAATCAGAACAAAAGTAAATAATATATGTATTTATGTATCAATATGTACACATCTAGATTAGAATATATATACACCGTTATGCAAAATGACAACTGCTAGAGTGAGACCACACTGCAAAAAGCAGAGAACATTGTTCTTAGTGCAATAATATTCTACAGGTGTGAAGGAATGGTTCAGCCATTTTTAGTTTTTACTTATTATAGCCAACTGAATATCATTAGTTTGTCTAAATTTCAAATCAGTGCCTAATTTCTAAGATTTTAATACGTAGAAATTTAAAGCTTTGAAGTTGCAGATAACTTTGAATGTCTGAATCTCAGAACAACCAGTTTTGAGAAACTCACAGCTCAGATACCAGGATGCTAAAATGTTAACTTTGCTAACATGAGGGCTTTGCTAATGCTTTGTTGTCATCATTTTAATCTCAGTCCAGCTGAGTTTTGTTTGTTTGTTTGTTTGTTTGTTTGTTTGTTTGTTTGTAAAAAATACTGTGAATAAAAGAAGACAAACTTTGAACTTTGAATGAACAGTTTGAATCCATTCCTGGTCTGAGGGCTCCTCCTCTGGTTGCAACCTCTGGTGGCTTCATGTTACAAGTGTTCAGACACTGAGGGGTTTTTGTTCAGGTCTACTGATCATTTGTGTCACTGTGTGTATCTGGCACAGTAATACACAGCAGAGTCTTCAGGCTGCATATTCTGTCCATTCAGAGTCACTGTGTTGCTGGAAGAGTCTAAGTCGATACTGAACTTGTTCTTCAGTGAATCTTTATAGTTTGTCGAGCTACCAACCCTCATTCCAATCCATTCCAGTCCTTTCCCTGCAGATTGTCTGATCCAAGCTGTCCAGTAGCTGCTCACAGAATAAGAGACCTGACAGGTGATGGAGAGACGTTGACCTGGCTGCACAGTCACAGATTGCGGCTGAGTCAACTGTTCACACTTCACACCTGTCAACAGACAGAACAGATTTTAAAACAAATGATGAAGTTGTGCTGCTAAAGAAGAACTGTTGACTACGACACATCAGAAGAGACTCACAGGATCCAGCTGCCAACAGCAGCAGCAGAGTTACGGACAACATGGTTTCTGTTGAGACAGATGTTCAGTTCAATTCACTCCACATCCTGCTGTGAAGTTTTTATAGCTGAGTAGGAAGGAAGCTCAGTGAGTTTGCATAGAATCAAACATATGAAGCCTGAATGTTGGACTAAGTGGAGCCAATAGAAGAGTTTGACTTTATCTGCTCTCTGTCTTCATCTCCCTCACATTTGATGCTTTTTATTTTTAACTCATTCAACTTTAACTGCTGTTTCTGCAAACATTTAGATAAATATCATCATATCACTTTTTATCTGAAAAAACTGATTTACTCCTCACTTCCTTTCTTATCTTAATTGTAATTTTTCTCTTTCTGTATTATTCTTATTATTTGGTAATATGTTAATATGAACACAAAAGCTGTGAAAAACTGCTCTTCTATTGTCAGTCAGGAGAATGTTGATTTTGTTCCATATTCATAAATCTGTCGACCGTTCTATTGCCTCAAACTCTTGATATTCTTTATGCACTTTTTAATTTAGTTTTTCAAATAAAACACATCAGTGGTTTGATCAATATATCACTACATTATCATGAAAACTCTTTCTACATTGATCTCCACACAAACAACATCAGGGTCAATATTCTTTTCATTCACATTCTGCTGCCCTCACTACACTTTTGCATACAAAGCTATGCAGCGGCCTAAACACTCTCCCATGAAGAAGCCAAGACAGGAGCTGACTTTAGGTGTTTTAATGGAAGCCGTGTAAAACCGTCAAACAATACAAAGGAAATAAAAAATTACTCTTAAAATACACTTACAACAAATGACTTAAAGAACACTACAGCAAGCATGGCTGCATAAATACAGACACAACAAATCTAATAAGTCTAAACAGACATCCTCAAAATACTCTTCTGCTGTTCCAACAATGAAATGATATTAACAAAAGGTACAAATATCTGATACAATCAAATAAATGTACAGATTATGCTTCCTGCAGAGCATAACAGACAGATCAGGCTTGAGGGACAGCTTCAAAATGATGATTCAAACCCTCTGTTTATGTGTAGGAGAGGCAGAACACACGTTATGATTTCATGTAGACAGCAGATACATTACAGACATTATTGTCATCAGTTAGATGAAATGTGTTTATTGTCAGCAAACAGATTGTTTTCTGTCTTCATCTTTCTTTATGGACAAGCTGTTGTTTGTTTTATTTTCAATGAACAGATTGAATGATTTAAAGACAATATCATTGAATTTGTATGCAAAACATGTAAATTTTAAAAGAACTTTGAAGAATTAAATATAAATTATATTTCAAAATATTACAGTTGAAATGAATCATGTTTACATAGCAGAGAATAAAAAATATCCTAAAAAATTCTTCATACATGATCTGTATCACCCAAAGAGATGAGGACTAGTTTTTGTACAGCTGTTCAACCAACTTCAGTCACTGTGTGTCTCGAGCACAATAATAAACAGCAGAATCTTCAGTCTTCAGGCTGTTCATCTGCAGATACAGCTGCTCTTTGCTGTTGTCTCTGGAGATGGTGAACCTGCCTTGGACTGACTGAGAGTAGTATATATGGCTACTACTACTGGGGTGAATGAAAGCGATCCACTCCAGTCCTTTTCCAGGAGCCTGTCTGATCCAGGCCATCCACCTGCTACTAAATTCTATTCCAGATGTTGTACAGGTGAGTGTGTGGGACTCTCCAGGTCTTTTCACTGCTGCTTCAGACTCTGTTATGCTCCAACCTTCAGCACCACTCCAAACAAACACAGCAACCACCAACAGTGTGAGCTGTCTGTGATCCATGTTGACAATGTGACTGATATGTCTTCAAGTCTGTAAATGTCCTTTAAATAAACTGAATCCACATGAAAATGCTTCCATGAGGCTCCTCCTGCATCAGTCAAATCAGAGGACAGGTCTATAAACAGCACAACATGAGATTCAACATCATTTCAACAACTCAGCAGCTAAAAAACATCTGATTCCTCCATAACATTAGAGAAGAGTACATTTTCATTATTCATTGTTTTTTTGACCTCCCATCCAGCAGATTATGTTAAATATTTACGGACTGAGGTGAGTTACACAAGAACATGTTGCTGACTTTGTCAATAAAATATAACTCAAAACACTTCATTGAATTTAGCCATTTGAAGGTCTTGAAAGAGATAATAGCGCAAAAACAATAATAACAAAAAAAGCAGTAAACAGTGAAGCAGTGGTGCACAGCTGAATGTGACAGAGGTCATTTATTGTCATAAAAGTTTGCAGGAGGTGATGAATACAAGAAAACAACTAATCACCATCAAGTTAAAGCTGTCTTTGTCTGCCCTCTAGAGGTTAAAACAAGAACAGCAGTCGCATTCAAAAATAGTTCATTCACCTGTGATACACAGAAGTCTATTACTGTTTAATCCTGCAGGAATAATGTTTCATCAGTCTTTAATCACACTCTCATTTCTGACATTGAAGGAGCTTCCAACAGTAAACATACAAATACATGACAAGCAGCAGCTTTAAGCATTCATCCCATCCAGTGCTGGAAAACCACACATCTAAGATCAGTAAGAAAAGTGTGTCTGTTGCTCTATTGATGAAGCATTTCCTTTGTTCTTACAGTACATAGAGAGAAATTTAGCTGCTTTTCTATCGTAATCACATTTTCAGAAAGAATTTTTAAAAGAAACTACGTGACATAAAAGAAGTATATTATTATTAAAGCAAAAAATTTAAAAATGCATTTATATTATTGCTGGGGCCTGTGAATGTATAAGAAGGAGTCAGTAGGTTTTTGTACAGCTGTTCAACCAACTTCAGTCACTGTGTGTGTCGAGCACAATAATAAACAGCAGAATCTTCAGTCTTCAGGCTGTTCATCTGCAGATACAGCTGCTCTTTGCTGTTGTCTCTGGAGACGGTGAACCTGCCTTGGACTGACTGAGAGTAGTATTTGCCGGTGCTGAGTAGATCAGCAGCGATCCACTCCAGTCCTTTTCCAGGAGCCTGTCTGATCCAGTGCATCCAGTAGCTACTAAATGATATTCCAGATGTTGTACAGGTGAGTCTGTGGGACTCTCCAGGTCTTTTCACTGCTGCTTCAGACTCTGTCATGCTCCAACCTTCAGCACCACTCCAAACAAACACAGCAACCACCAACAGTGTGAGCTGTCTGTGATCCATGTTGACAATGTGACTGATATGTCTTCAAGTCTGTAAATGTCCTTTAAATAAACTGAATCCACATGAAAATGCTTCCATGAGGCTCCTCCTGCATCAGTCAAATCAGAGGGCAGGTCTATAAACAGCACAACATGAGATTCAACATCATTTCAACAACTCTGCAGCTAAAAAACATCTGATTCCTTCATGACAAGAGTAGCATAAATTTTCATTTTTCATTTTTGATATCTTATCCAGCAGATTCTCATAAATATTTACTGATTTCAATGACTTACACAGTAACCTTTTGCTGACTTTTGACATGAATATAAAACTGAATCAATTAATATAATCTTGAAAAATACAATTATGTAGAAACATAGCAAAAACTATACATTTCTTAATTTAAATTATTTAAGTAATAGCGAAAGAACCTACAGCATGAACATCTAAATGAATGACTTGATTTCAGCTGATGGACTGGATTCTTTAAAACCTTCAAAGATTTCAGGATTTCATTTATGTTTTAAGCCACAGACTTACAGAGAAACTTCAATCATCAAGAGATCATTAAACACTCAGGAACTGAAACTAGTTTGACTAAATACAAAATGCTGATGCTGTAGTGGAAAGGAAAATAACCAAATCATTCAACCACATCAAATGCTGTTTATTGAGTAGCTTCTATCATAAGGTACAGTTTTAATGAAGATCTAGAATGGAATTTAGACTGTGTGGTTTCTCTTAGTAATACAGTTTCTTTTGTTCAATAAAACATTAATGGTTGTGACAAAGTGTTTAACTGTATTCATTTTTCAAAAGCTACTCAAACTCTAACATCAGTAATGAATAGTTGTAGTAAAGGGTGAGTACTGCAGGAGTTTACATGGATGCTCAACAAATAATTTAAAAAACCTAAACTGTTGTCTGTTGTTGTGCCTGCAGTCAGATGAACAGAGATGGAAGACATCTAAACTTTACATTTACATGACAGGAGGGAGGACACAGCTGGACTGAAAATCATTTATTCAACTGATGAAATAAAATCCAAGAGCAAATCTATGATATCAGGTATTCTGAAGCTTTTATGCTTTTTTTTAAGTGCACAAAACGTGTTGCAGCATAAAAACCACAACTGTATTCATTTTAACATTAACAAAAATTCAGACGTGAACATTTTCAAAAGAACTTTCATTTTTATAGTTAATTTTGTGAGCTAGTGTTCTGTTTGAGCTGAACAGGCCCATTAAAGCCTTTACATTATTGTAGATAATCTACAGTATGACTGAGTTCAGCCATGATGTCTCAGATGTCTCTCTGTTATCTGACATCTGTGGAGGTTTTTGTGCAGCTGCTTCACTGACTTCACTCACTGTGGTTGTCGAGCACAATAATAAACAGCAGAATCTTCTGCTGTCAGACTCTTGATCTGGAGGTACTGAGTGCTGCTGGACACATCTTCAGTCATCGGGAAACGATTCTGGAAGGCGCTGGCATAGCTGGCAGCATTGTTGCCTGTATTCATCCAACCGATCCACTCCAGAGCTTGTCCTGGTCTCTGTCGTATCCAGTGAATATTGTAGCTCGTCATGCTGTAACCAGATATGATACAAGACATCTTCACTGTCTCTCCAGGTCTTTTCACCTCAGATGGAGACTGGTCCAGTCTGATCTCACTCCAGACTCCTGGAAGCAAACAAATCATCATCATCCATCACATTTCTGTGAACCACATAAAAAGTCTTCAGTGTTTTAAAGCAGAAATGATTTTCTCACCATGAACACTAATTAGAAAGAATAAAGTCCAGAGAATCATATCTTCTATTGTCAAACAACAACTTCTATGAGTGTTTGTGGGTCCAAATGGTTCCGTCACAAATGACATGAGAATTCCAGATGGTGTGTTTATAAAGGATCAAATCTTTGCATAGACCTCCCTCTACAGGTTTAAAAAGGGAACTTTGTGCAGTTCAATCTTCTGTTGGACGTTAGTCCCTGTTAGCATGTTGAGGAGCAGATGAGAAAAACTAATCATAGAAATATTCTGTTCTTACTCTGACTCACAACACTCTGCTGAGCTAAATAACCTGAAATCAAACAGAAACTTTCCAAAGTACTTTTTTAAAAATAGCTTTTTCTACCATGTAGCTGACAAATCTATTCTGGTTTCAGGTCCATTTTTCTACAATTATTTCCTCAAGTCACTTCGACCATCTTGGTCAAAACAAAGTAAATGTTTTGTGTAACTCTGATATTATCTGGTACATTTACTTTCTATGAATGTTAAGTTGGATTATTATCAGTCTTCTGAACTGTAAATGCAAACTAGATATTTTCAAACCATTTAACAGCACAAGTTGTGTTTAGAGTTCATTTGTCACATTTAAGGAGTTTCAATCAGTTCTCAAACACATTTACTAAGAACCACTGTTAGACATGATAATGTAGAAGGCAGACATCACAGAGGATCTACAGGTCCTCATGTATAAAATCTCTACATGTCATAAAGAACAGCATTTAGATAAATATCTACAGTTCATCAAAGCATTTGGATAGTTACATTTTTTCTTCTTCATGCTCTGTGCTGCTGGTTTTGATTTTCAACTACTGACAGATTTTAAAACTTTTTTAGACCCTCATTATTATCATCTTCAAGCATGACCACCTTTAAATGCCTCTGACTAACAGACAAATCTTTGTACAGTGCCTTGTGAAAGTATTCTGCCCCCTTGAACTTCTCAACCTTTCGCCACATTTCAGGCTTCAAACATAAAGATATAAAATTTTAATTTTTTGTCAAGAATCAACAAGTGGGACACAATCGTGAAGTGGAACGAAATTTATTGGATATTTTAAACTTTAACAAATAAAAACCTGAAAAGTGGGGCGTGCAATATTATTCGGCCCCCTTGCATTAATACTTTGTAGCGCCACCTTTTGCTGCAATTACAGCTGCAAGTCGTTTGGGGTATGTCTCTATCAGTTTTGCACATCGAGAGACTGAAATTCTTGCCCATTCTTCCTTGCAAAACAGCTCGAGCTCAGTGAGGTTGGATGGAGAGCGTTTGTGAACAGCAGTCTTCAGCTCTGACCACAGATTCTCGATTGGATTCAGGTCTGGACTTTGACTTGGCCATTCTAACACCTGGATACGTTTATTTGTGAACCATTCCATTGTAGATTTGGCTTTATGTTTTGGATCATTGTCCTGTTGGAAGATAAATCTCCGTCCCAGTCTCAGGTCTTTTGCAGACTCCAACAGGTTTTCTTCCAGAATGCTCCTGTATTTGGCTCCATTCATCGTCCCATCAATTTTAACCATCTTCCCTGTCCCTGCTGAAGAAAAGCAGGCCCAAACCATGAGGCTGCCACCACCATGTTTGACAGTGGGGATGGTGTGTTCAGGGAGATGAGCTGTGTTGCTTTTACGCCAAACATATCGTTTTGCATTGTGGCCAAAAAGTTGGATTTTGGTTTCATCTGACCAGAGCGCCTTCTTCCACATGTTTGGTGTGTCTCCCAGGTGGCTTGTGGCAAACTTCAAATGAGACTTTTTATGGATATCTTTGAGAAATGGCTTTCTTCTTGCCACTCTTCCATAAAGGCCAGATTTGTGCAGTGTACGACTGATTGTTGTCCTATGGACAGACTCTCCCACCTCAGCTGTAGATCTCTGCAGTTCATCCAGAGTGATCATGGGCCTCTTGGCTGCATCTCTGATCAGTCTTCTCCTTGTTCGAGGTGAAAGTTTAGAGGGACGGCCGGGTCTTGGTAGATTTGCAGTGGTCTGATACTCCTTCCATTTCAATATGATTGCTTGCACAGTGCTCCTTGAGATGTTTAAAGCTTGGGAAATCTTTTTGTATCCAAATCCGGCTTTAAACTTCTCCACAACAGTATCTGGGACCTGCCTGGTGTGTTCCTTGGTCTTCATGATGCTCTCTGCGCTTTAAACAGAACCCTGAGACTATCACAGAGCAGGTGCATTTATACGGAGACTTGATTACACACAGGTGGATTCTATTTATCATCATCAGTCATTTAGGACAACATTGGATCATTCAGAGATCCTCACTGAACTTCTGGAGTGAGTTTGCTGCACTGAAAGTAAAGGGGCCGAATAATATTGCACACCCCACTTTTCGGATTGTTAAGTGTTAAAAAAGTATAAAATATCCAATAAATTTCGTTCCACTTCACGATTGTGTCCCAATTGTTGTTGATTCTTGACAAAAAATTAAAATTTTATATCTTTATGTTTGAAGCCTGAATTGTGGCGAAAGGTTGAAAAGTTCAAGGGGGCCGAATACTTTCACAAGGCACTGTATATATGAAGAGAACATTTGCAAAAACAGATAACTCCATTTTGATACATTTTCAGAAAACTTTTTTTTGATTGTTTCCTTGAGATAATATCAATCAAACTGAAGTTGAGTGTATTTGACTCAGTAGAAAAATTAATTATTAGTGTTATTATTATTATTATCTCAAGTAAACAATAAAAATTAGTTTTCTGAAAACGGAGTTACCTGATTTTGCAAATGAACTCTTCATATATTTTAGCTCTCTAATACATGAACTGATGCTAATACAATGACACAAAACTTTACTTTGAATCCCTGTAATGGGTTAATAAAAAAGATCAGGATCTCTCAAACAGTTCTTTCTATTCTAATGTAAACTGACTCAAACTAAATCAGAGACTTGTTATTTTAATGCAGTGTCTGTTTTCTGCATGCAGCCTTTTACTGCAGGTAAAGATCAGCATCACACCTGAAACTGTTTGTAAGATGTTCAGGAATAAAAACTGATGTTAATAATTGTGACTTTAAAACCCAACTAAAAAGTCACTGTTGCCAAAAATGATGTTTCTTATTTATTTATAAGGTTTTTCATGTGAGGAAGGTCTGATGGGCACTGTAGGAAATGTAGCTCCTTTCTTTCAAACTGTCACTTTTAAGAATATGTATGTAAAAGAGTAAGGAGTGTGTGGAATGTTAGTTTCAATATTATTTTATTGCACCATGATAATTCATTTAATATCAGCATTGCTTTCCAGACACTCCTGGGCAGATAGGTGCAAAAAGAACCAATAAATTCAGACACTATTATAATGGAGACTGATTTTGACAAATAATTGCTCAAGTTTAAAGGCAGCGACTTGACAAGCAGTTTCAGTGACAAGATTCAGCCATGTGGATTCTGTAAAGCGTCTTGAGACAGTTTGAATTTAAATTTGGCACTATATGAGTAAAATCGAAGTTAGCTGAAAGATATAAAGATATTATGTAAAATATGTGCTGAACAATTAGTTCTCAGACATGCCTTTTTAAAACAACAGAAATGTCATTGGTTACAAAAAAGATGTTTAAGTGTTAGAGAATGATTAAAACTGAGGATGTTTTTCATGTCTGATGAGGACTGTAGGTTTTTGTACAGCTGTTCAACCAACTTCAGTCACTGTGTGTCTCGAGCACAATAATAAACAGCAGAATCTTCAGTCTTCAGGCTGTTCATCTGCAGATACAGCTGCTCTTTGCTGTTGTCTCTGGAGACGGTGAACCTGCCTTGGACTGACTGAGAGTAGGATATACCACTACTGGGGTGAATGGAAGCGATCCACTCCAGTCCTTTTCCAGGAGCCTGTCTGATCCAGGCCATCCAGTAGCTACTAAATGATATTCCAGATGTTGTACAGGTGAGTCTGTGGGACTCTCCAGGTCTTCTCACTGCTGCTTCAGACTCTGTCATGCTCCAACCTTCAGCACCACTCCAAACAAACACAGCAACCACCAACAGTGTGAGCTGTCTGTGATCCATGTTGACAATGTGACTGATATGTCTTCAAGTCTGTAAATGTCCTTTAAATAAACTGAATCCACATGAAAATGCTTCCATGAGGCTCCTCCTGCATCAGTCAAATCAGAGGGCAGGTCTATAAACAGCACAACATGAGATTCAACATCATTTCAACAACTCTGCAGCTAAAAAACATCTGTTTCCTCCATGACATTAGAGTATATTTTGATTATTTTTGACCGCCCATTCAGCAGATTCTGTTAAATAGTTATTGATTTAGGTGAGTTACACAATAACATGATGTTGACTTTTATTGTGAAAATAAAATTTAAAACATTTAATTGAATTTAGACATTTTAAGATCTTGAAAAATATAATTGCAAAAACTAGAATAACAAAAATAGCATGAAGCAGTGAAGCAGTGGTGCACAGCTGAAAGTGACAGAGGTTATTTCTTGTCATAAAAGTTTGCAGCAGATGATGAATAAGAGAAAATTTATCACTATGAAGCTAAAGCTGTCTTTGTCTGCCCTCTAGAGTTTAAAACAAGAACAGCAGTCACATTCAAGAATAGTTCATTCACCTGTGATACACAGAAGTTTGTTCCTGTTAAATCCTGCAGCAATGGCGCTATCAGGTGGTGGCCTGGGGTGGCTGTGGCCACCTCTACAAATCTGCTGGCCACCCCACTGACCAGTCACAAAATCGATTGCCAGTTAAGCTCACACCGCGGCCAGGACAGGGCTCAGATGGTGCACACGTAGCCAATCAGAGATGACAGACGGCTCCTTCCCCCTTGATTGGCTCATTGTCTAGCAGTGATGTCAATCACTCCTCACAAACTCCACAGCATCGCCATTGATCTGCATCGATCAGCAGCACCGATCTAAAGAGAGGACCATGAGTAAGTCATAATTTCTTTTGAAAAAAACGAAGGGGGAGAAGGAATATTCACTGTGACGTGCTTTTTAAGTGCCAAAAGGTGCTGCTACAGCAACCTGTTAGATCAGCACTGCTGTGCTTTTTAACTTATTTGTGTTAGGTAACTTTACAGTAGGTAGGCATAGTCAGCAGAGTTGGGGAGTCACGGATTACATGTAACGGCGTTATGTATTTAAAATACAAAATAAGAGTAACTGTATTCCGTTATAGTTACAATTGAAATTGGTGTACTTTGAATACGGTTACTTTCTTTAAAAAAGTGATTACTTGTAGGGATTACTTTGAAACTCACCTCACGCAGGTTGCACTGGGCGGATGCAGGTGGCATTAGGTGCTGCAAGTCAATGCACGAGAGGACGTTCCACAACCAAAGGGCAACAATGGCAGAGGATGAGAGAACGACGAGGGGGAGGGCAAAAACACAATTTTGGCATGGAAATTTACAGAACATTTTACCTACAAACCTGGGCAAGAAGGTTGTGACATCACAGTGCAATGCAAGTGTCATGGACAGGCGTGTAGAACCCAAGCAGCAGGCAAACAGACAGGTGGATGATTTATGAAAAGGTTTCAATAATAAATGAACAGAGAATTATCAACAGGAGGCATGGGGAATTAACAGAGCGGGGTAAACTAAACTAGCTAAAGGCGGCGGCCGAGGGCCACGATGAAAGCTAAACTAAAACTAAACGGGGAGAGGTGACTTACAGAATGTCCAAGGAATCAGGAGACGAGGTGGGGGGCAGAGCTGAGGGAGCCGGTAGCGGGGATGTGGTGCAGACTGAGGAGCAGACGGACCAGGAGGAGACGGAGAAGGGATGCAGAGCGGAGCAGGGGTTCTGGGGTGAGGAAGGAAGACGGAGCCGGTAATGGTGAATTAGAATCCAGGCAGCGGTGTGCATATGATGGCGTGCAGTTAGCAGCAGGGG
The DNA here is from genome assembly GCF_021347895.1 of Acanthochromis polyacanthus. Lineage (NCBI taxonomy): Eukaryota > Metazoa > Chordata > Actinopteri > Pomacentridae > Acanthochromis > Acanthochromis polyacanthus. The sequence goes on along the minus strand of NC_067133.1, from coordinate 27,438,138 downwards.
TGACGAGCAGGCGAGGTAATCCATAAATCCAGAGTGGTGTGCTCGCGGTGGAGTGCAGAGTGCAGAGTGCAGCATGGAGTATGGGTCAATGAACCAGCGGTGAGCCGTGAGGAGAGTCAGGCTTATATGCTGCGCTGACTGAAACTTGCGCCGGCTGTGCTTCTAGCACAGCAGCTCGTCATTAACGTGACGAGCCAGTGCACAGGAGCGGGAGGGGGGGTGACAGCAAGCTTTGCTTACCATCAACAAAGCTGCTTTCAGCATCGAGGGACTCCACGTCTAATTTGAAGAAGCATCTTGAGATAAGTTGGCTAATTAGCGTTAGCTTGCCGGTCAGCTAATTTTATGTACTTAGTAATTACATCGTTCTCTAAAACATGTGTTAACTAAATTCAGTGTCCCAGATAAACACACTCAATGAGATGATTGTTGAGTAGGCTAAAAGTAATCCAAAAGTATTTAAAATACATTACTTTACTTGAGTAATCCAAGGAAATACATTACAGATTAAATTTTAGGACATGTAATCAGTAATCTGTAGGGGAATACATTTTAAAAGCAACCCTCCCAACATTGATAGTCAGCTAATGTTAGCTGCTGCTATTATTACTCCGCTAAGGTGTGGCAGAGTTATATGACGATCAGCGTACCTTTCTCTGTGAATCTGTTATTCTGTGAATCTATCTGTCTGTTAGCAACATCACTCAAAACGGAGCAACAGATTTGGATGAAATTTTCAGGGAAGGCCAGAAATGACACAAGGACCACGTGATTAAATTTTGGCATTGATGCGGCCTATACTGTGGATCCACGGCTTTGTTAAAGATTTCCCTTTGCCACATATAGCAGCCTGCACAGCATTGCTGTAACCATGACGTGAACTCTATGTCTGCTACCCGCTGATGATCACATGATTGTGATCCTACAACAAAATGACAGATTTATCAGTTGGAAATCATACAAGGAACAAATGATTAAACTATGGGGTGTTTCTGAGTCCCATCAGTTCCCACCGCAACGTATTTAGGTCATGCGATGTAGCAAACCCCAGCCAGACAGTTAAGTTCAGCCATCAGCCTTATTTGAACACAAATTCACCTTTCTGTCCTTCCCTCATTTCTTCACCAACACCTTGTCCCCGCTAGGTGCTTATAAGTTTAAACACATCCCCGTTTTCTGTCATCTTTATGTGAATTTTCGGACTTTTCATCATGTCACGAAACCGCTTCTTAGACAACACTTCCTGTGCCGCTGGAATGGTGACAAAATAAAAGCCTGCAACATTAAAAATATATCTTCAAAATAAAAGCATGGAAGGAATGGTTATTTTAACACTAGCAAAACAAAGGCTTGCCAAAAGTGATGAACTGATCAACACACCTTCATAAGTGTAACACGCAGTTTCGTATGCATACATAACATCCATCCATCCATTCTCTATACACCGCTTTATCCTCACTCGGGTCGCGGAGGGTGCTGGAGCCTATCTCAGCTGACTCGGGCGAAGGCAGGGGACACCCTGGACAGGTCACCAGTCTGTTGCAGGGCTACATATACAGACACACAATCACACTCACATTCACACCTACGGACAATTTAGAGTAACCAATTAACCTCAGCATGTTTTTGGACTGTGGGAGGAAGCCGGAGTACCCAGAGAAAACCCACACATGCACAGGGAGAACATGCAAACTCCATGCAGAAAGATCCCAGGCCCAATTTGAACCGGGGATCATCTTGCTACAAGGTGAAAGTGCTAACCACTACTCCACTGTGCAGCCTGCATACATAACATGCACATGCATAACACATGCCTGTGCTCGGCACAAGGTCATTTTTTATTAAAGATTTCTTCCATTGTAAATAACACGTTAACTCAGCAGCCTTGGTGGAGTACTGCACTCTCTGAGTGCTTTTCTAGATTAAATTTGCAGACCATGAAGAGAAAGTCAACAGACATCTCTCCTTACTTCAAGAAGAAAATTAGAGAGAGAGCCGACGGTTGAGCAGCAGAGGCATAGTGATGAGGAGACGGAGGAGGAAGGTAGAGGGAGGAAATTAACTCAAAATGTTAACTGTACTGTTCTTAGTCTATGCACTTTAGATCATTAGTAGCATTAAATATAACAATAAAGACAATAAGTTTATCAATAGGTGCTCCCTCAAGTCTTTCTGATAGTTTTCTGCTAGCCTACATACTACGGTATAATAAAAAGATAGTAATAATAGTACTAGTAAAATAAAATCCCTGAAATTATGACTTTTTAGTTTTGGTGTGCCACCCCAAGATTTTAAGTGGCTGCAGCTGGCCACCCCTATGAAAAATGTATGCAGGCACCACTCTCCTGCAGGAACAATGTTTCATCAGTCTTTAATCACAGTATCATTTCTGACATTGAAGGAGCTTCCAACAGTAAACGTACAAATACATAACAAGCAGCAGCTTTAAGCATTCATCTCATCGGAAAACCACACGTCTAAGATCAGTAAGAAAAATGTGTCTATTCAAGGGCGTAACTTTGGGTCTTCCACTGGGGGGGTTAAACTTTGTGCCTGTTTATTGGTATTTATTGAATTGTTTACTTTTGTAAAAGGAATCGCGGTAATTTGGCATGTCTGTATTAGAAATACATTGGTGATTTACTTGAAGTTGTTGCAGCTGTGTACTTGACTATTTATGCAACAATGACCAATTAATTCCTTTTGTGTTTAAGTACTAGCTAGCAAGACCGTAGCAGCTTCCACTTAATTGATTTTGGGTTTATGTCAACCATCTATGAAAAAAAATCAAGAACTTTAAAGATTAATCAATTGCATCACTGTATTGACACTACTAAAGTACAAACAGAAAATGTCTTATGCACAATTCATGGCAACACTCAATACAACACACAATACAGGGTGGCACACTGGAGTGCAGCTTGCACCTCTATTCTGAACATGGCAAACTGATTTCACATATTGGTGAACATCACCAATTCATATTAACAAAATCCAAATAAAAGCATTAAAATACAACAGTAGGCCTATCTGTAAACCACATATTAAGGTAGCTATGTCACAACATATTAGAATACACTACCATCACACATACCATTCCCATGACAAGTATTTGACAAATAAACAGGTTGCTATACTGGTATCTACTCTGCCAGCAACTAGCGGACTATAGATAATGTTGGGCAATTCAGATAAAAGCACCAAATACCTGTTTGCGTCTCGGTGTAAAAGAAACGAACTGGGCACACACTGACTTCTTAGTTAAGAGGTCCAATTTGTCCTGATGGATGTGACACACTGCAACATGGTTCAGCCTCTGCTGCGTCATAGTTGTGCGTAACCAAGTCTTTAATCGTCTAAGAGCACTAAAGCTCCTCTCTGCCTCTGAGGATGAGACTGGTACCACAAGGAGTAACCTGACCAGAGTTTCAACTTCAGTAAATAAGCCTCGCACCTCACATGGCAAACCTTTGAGAATGCTTGTAGCCTCTCCACAGGAATTGTATGTGTAATTGTGTTTGAACATAGGCACCTGGATTTCCAGCAACTGGGCATTAATTTCTGGATAGTTGTGAATCACAGGGTCAACATTTCCTGACAGCAAGGTGTTCTCCAGCTTTTGCAGGATAGAAAGCCCACCCTGCTGGAAACGTTCTGTGAACTGTGTGTGAATGGTGTCAAGTACCTTATAAAACTCAACTCTGTAGAATTCTGCAGGAGTTTTAGGACCGAAACCACTTGATTCTCCACTATAGCGCTTGGGTGGTTGTCGAACTCTTGGCATTGTTATAGGTTCTAAGTCTAAAGAGTTCACAACTGGAGATGCCTCCTCAAAAAGGCTTTGGAAGGCCTCATCACTTCTCTTGCCATTGAGAGTAGACTGAACCTTACAAACAGCAGCCTGCATACCAGAAACAGTCTGTGTCCTTCTCTGAAGAGAACTGTTGAGACACTCCAGCTCACCAATAACTGCTTGTGCCATCACAAGACCAAGTACAGTACTGCCTCTCATAAACTGCTGAAACAGACCATTTGCAGTGGCTGCAGTGGGAGAGTCAGTCCCTGCCATTTCCTCTAAGGCAGTGAGGACAGAGTCATACTGTGTTAAAACTGAACGGATGGCATCGTGTCTTACAGTCCACCTTGTTTCACACAGTGGTTTCAGGGTGCTTGGGGTTCCATGGTCAGATTTTGCGATCTGATGAAACATCTGTTTGAATTTGCCAGACTGTCCACACAAAACTCCTAACTGATGAACCCAGTCAAGCGCATCTCGTACAACTGTAGAAGCTGCGCATGCTTTTTGTGCTACCAAATTCACACAGTGTGCTCCACAGTGTGCGTACAAAGCTAGTGGTTGTTTCTCCCTAATAAGAGCCTGTGTACCAGAATATTTGCCAGACATGTTTGCTGCACCATTGTATGTCTGCCCACGCAGTGCTGACAATGGCAAATTTAGTCTGCAAAGTACATCTAATTCTACTTTTGCAAGACACTCTCCTGTTGTTTCGGTCACTGAATACATCCCAATAAATTCCTCATGAGGATATAAGTCATGATCCACATAACGAAGACATACAGATTCTTGCTCTCGACCTGATATGTCTTGTGTCCCATCAACTATCAAGGCAAACTGTGTGACTGGGAGGCATCGAATAGTGTCAGCTATTCCTCTTACAATGTCATTGCTCAGTATGCCTAGTATTTCATTCTGAATGAGAGGACTTGTGTAATCCTGCTTGTGTGTCTCTAACCACTTTTGAAAAGCAGGGTCATCTTCTGCCTTTTCTTTAAGATGCTGGGATAGATTACCTTTCTCTTCCACATGACCTCGCAGAGCTAAACCTTGCCGAGCTAAGTATTTGATGGAGCCTACAATCTTCGACAATCCATTCCTTGCTTCCTCCTGTTGTCTGGCAACAGCTGAAGAAAGCTGTGAAGCAACAGTGCTCCCTTTTTGAGCAAAGATATTCATGGCATGGATATGCAACTGACATTTAGCATGTTCTGAGAACCTCTGGATAGCCTTTTTCCCATTTCTAAAGCCTACGCTCACAAAGGCAGGGTCACACTTGCTTGCAAATGTTGACTGATTCAAATAAACTTTGGCACAGTGAAAACATATGACCCCTTGTAAAGTGGCACTGTAATGCAACCAAGGAAAAGTTGTGAACCACTTTTGCTGAAAAGTCAACACACATTTAGCTCGCTTCTGCACTACAATAAACTTAGGATCAGGTTGCGCAGGCTTTGTGCAGGTCATGATGTCTGTAACATCAAATCCTTCTCTGTCCCTGTTGTCGGTGTTCAACTGGTCCCTAACATGGGGCTCAAGTCCCTGTGGTGAACATGACAGGAAGACTTGTCAGTCTCTGAAATAAAAATCTATTAAATTAATGTATTGTAAATATAAATAACACTATTTATGGTTAAATTGTCCTTGCATTCTTACCTGCTCATTTGCCTGACTGCTGCCCTCACTATGTGTCCCTCTGTGAGGAAACCACAAGAACCAAATATCAGTTCAGTGCTCTGATAGTGTGTGTTTGCATGCACAATTTTGTTTCTTAACCTTCCTCTTGTGTTAGGGTTGGTACTGACCCGTTTCAGGTTTTAAATGGTTTAAAGAACTAATTAATATTTGTTTATTGCATCAAGGCTTTTTGATTTTGTCTGCAACCTCGATTTAAACAAATTAAACAAGAAAGAAAAATACATTAAACATTAACATGTAATTAACATTAAATTGTAAGTGCTCTGTTTGAAATAGTGTTGTCTGTTTTGTCATGGCCCCAGTTATAACAATAAGATTATTTGGCAATAATTAGAGCCAAAACTGAAATCATGGTGCATCTGTGAATATTAACATATAAATGTTCATAAATGTTCAGAAATATTCATGCATATAAAGTTCTTGTTCTACAAAAATACTGTTTTGCCTCTTTCTTTAAGTAAATATTGTCGATCCTCAGGGCCAGTAACCCCCTAATTAACTTATTCAGCTGTCAGAGAATCACCGGACCAGCTCTCCATCCTACGGGTCCGGTTCTCCAGCCCATTGGGGTCTAACCCAGATGGGTTCTAAAGAACTGTGAAGCTGGTAATACGAGGAAAATTCGCCTAGCTTTCTCACTGCCTTCATCCAGACGCCTATCCCTGCTTCCTCTGATAATTAATTTAACCGAGTAGCCACTTCGGTATAGGTAAACTTAATCACCAGTCACGCCTGTTAACGGTAGCTTTTCCTCTCATGGATCTTGCTCTTGGTAAGTTGCCAGGTTTAATTCAGAGATTATGGACATATAGACAACCTCTAGGATATGTTTATATAGGGCCAACCTGGCCCCCATGACTAGGTAACCTTTCAGAACCTCTACTATTGTTATGCACGCAGTAATCTGACTTTACATCCAGAGCGAGATGTATAAGTATTCATTCAGGGATAAAAATAGCACTTGCAATTTGTTGTCTTTAATTGCAGAATAATGCTTTATTAAAATATATTTAGCAGGGCGTAGCAATAGCTCTTAATCATCAGACAATTAATCAAACATCACTATTCTTTCAATTGTTTAACACGACTCATAACTGGAACTATGCTTTCATAAAAGAGAAGTAATATTCACCCAGATTACATAATTTGGAGGGAGAGCAGCCACGGTGTGGCCACACCCGGCTGCTCACCTGAAACCCGACAAGTGTTTGCGACCCGCCGGGGCCCAGGGGGAAGTGGACGGGGGTCCGACCAGATTTAGATCTGCATATATCCATTTTTATTGTTTGGACCAGTAAAAACTTTGTTAATCCATTCAGGTGTTATTCCTCACATGGAAAATAGAGTACAGTAATGTTCCTTCAGACAGCATTATTTCCAGATCACAGTTCTGTAATCCTCAATGCAGAAAGAGCAGTACTTTGGTCCATAATTCCATCAGAACAGTTATTCCGTTGCAGATCATGTTGAATTCCCGTCCGAGTTACGTGGTAATCATCCCCTGTGCTCAGACTGATGTCTGGATTGCACCCAGGCAGATACCCGCAACGATCTCCCAACTTGCGTCTCGATCAGATGTAATTTAGAGTTTACTGAACCTTATGCATACGCAATGATCTCATACTAAATTAACTTGAGCAATAACTTCATCTTTACCCCCTCCCAACTCGCACACTTGCCCCATACACTGACCGCATGGACACCTCCACTTTTAAGGAACTGAAACTATCTGTTTTGGACTGTCCAGACAGCCCATCTTGCCCCCCTGATCTCTCCTGTCTGCAGCTCAGCACAGGCTCCTGATCAGGAAATGGAAAAGCGGATGTCAGCTTCTAACTGTCGCTGGCATCCCATTGTGCAATCTTTTGGACAATGTGTACAGACTTATTAAAAAAAAACAATCTATTCTGAGTTTAATCTTTACGGTGAACATTTGACCCTAGTTCACTTAACTCGTGACTTCTCACCTCATTACAAAGTTAAAACCTCTTATTTTAACAGTAGTCAAACCAAAACTCTTAAAAGCTTTCCCATTTCATAAAGCATAAGTTTCTCTTTTTTTAGTCAAATCTATCAAAAACATCAGTTTTCACAGTGAGCTGCTGTTCTGACCTGGTTACTTCTTAAACAAAGATTCTCAAGACAACCTTTCAAAAATAATCAAACCATCACTTTTTACAGTGAGACACGCTTCTGATTTCTACACTTGTTTCAAAATTATAGAATGTAAGAATAGACACTTGGTTAGTTCAAACACATTCATTAGGTTATGGCATAATTTGATCCTAAATTACAGGTTATAATATCACAATGTTCCCTTATTTAGCTGTTGTTCTGTCAGAGTCTCCCCTTTGTGGCTGATTCTGGGATCTCATATCTCCATGCTTCACAACAATATATGGTTGAAATTAACCCTTCACACCACAGATATTACTATAGTTTGTAATACTAGAATAAAAAAGTAGTATATATTTTTACAATATATGTTCTAACACCTCCCAGTAATAATGAGGTAACAATACAACCTCTTATTTGTTTACATGATTCTCTTGAGGTTCATTTCACATTTTTTAAATTGAATTTAAGGGGTATACAGACAAAGAAAGGCCCAAAGGCCACACCAAAATATACTAAAACCAGTAATTCATGGATAATGAAGCCTGACAAGGTAACAATAGATAAGGGAAAAACTGCATGATAGATAATTGTTTTAAGTGTAATTTACAGCTGATTTAAGGCACAGGTCAAAACCAACCCTAGCATGGAGCATGTATAGAGAAAACTAACACAGTACAAGGGCTAAGGTATGTTACCTGGTCATTTGTGCCTCCTGTGCTGCCTTTCCCTGTGCTCTCTCTCCCTCTCTTTGGTCACCTGATGATCCTCCATCACCTGGACTTCCTCTGTCACCTCCTCCTCCTCTCTCTTGCTCAACTGTTGCACCTCCTCTGTCACCTCCTCTCTCTCTCTCCTCATCTGTGCTTCTCCCTCTCTGGTCACCTGCCTCTCTTTCATGGCCTGTTCGGCAATCATTCTTGAACCTGGTATAAAAAAAAGCTTAGTTAATGTTAAAATGGTATCAGCCCGGTTAAAAATGACCAGGTCAAAGATGAAGTACTTCTCTTCCCCTCCTCTGTCACTGTCACCGTGCTGCAGCAGCAGGACGGATACTTAACACATGGAGGAGCATCTGTTGTCTCCATGGTTACCGCTTCAGGCCGACGCAGACATTCCTGTTCCTTCAGGATTTAGAAATGCCTGGAAAAATGTAGCTTCTGTGTATGCTATTGCGTTGTTTGATCAGTAAAATAGCTTCAGTACTGAAAAGATATTTGATGTGGAAAACAGCGACGTTACGACCTCCCCGGTTCCCCCGAGAAATGTAGTTTAACTACACCGCCATCCTTCACTGTGTATTGGAGCAAAGTCAGCAAACAGCCCTTTAAGTTACAATTCAGTGAAAACTGACACTGGTCCTAAACAGTACATCCCCGACACTCTCTGGCTGTACCTCACAGGACAAGCTCAAACCAAATCCAGTCACAAACCATCAGCTAACTTAACAAGACAGGTAGACTATTTTACCTCTTTTTGGTCAAGATATTTCCTTTTTTTTAAGTTGTTGGTGTTGACCAACAATGAAGAATTGTCGTTTGTCCTTTTCGCGCTCTTTTCATTTCTTCACGGCCCTGCTGTCTCCATCCATGCCAGATATACAGGGTCAGGGAAGTGAACGTTACGGAGAGGAGGCGCCGGGGGTTGGGTGATACCAAGTATTCAGTGGGGGTGTGGGGGGTTACATTAAGATGATTAAACTTGCTAATGTTTTGTTGGTAAATGATATTAATAATAAAAATCAACAAGATAATTAATGCTTTTATGAAATTGGAAAAATATGATTATATTGTGGGGGTTACATGAGCTGAACCTGATTTTTGGGGGGTCATGACCCCCATATCCCCTGTGTAAATTACGCCCTTGTGTCTATTACTCTATTGATGAAGTATTTCCTTTCTTCTTACAATACATAGAGAGCAGTTTAGCTGCTTTTCTAAAATAATCCCATTTTCTAAAAGAGAGTTTTTAAGAAACTGTATAAAAAATGCATTTACTTTATTGCTGGGGCCTGTGAATAGTGAGAAGGAGTCAGTAGATTTTTGTACAGCTGTTCAACCAACTTCAGTCACTGTGTGTCTCGAGCACAATAATAAACAGCAGAATCTTCAGTCTTCAGGCTGTTCATCTGCAGATACAGCTGCTCTTTGCTGTTTTCTCTGGAGACGGTGAACCTGCCTTGGACTGACTGAGAGTAATATTTGCTGCTTCCACCTGTATCAGTAGCAGCTATCCACTCCAGTCCTTTTCCAGGAACCTGTCTGACCCAGTGCATCCAGTGGTTACTGAATGTGAATCCAGAGGTTGTACAGGTCAGTCTGTGGGATTCTCCAGGTCTTTTAATGACTGATTCAGATTGAGTCAGAGTCTGACCATCAACACCTGCAGAGACAAACAAGAAAATTCTCACTTGTTGTAGGTTTGTAACTTTGTGAAGATGGATGATCAAACCAACATCAGTGAAAGTCTTCACCTGCCCACAAAATGGTAAAAATCAACAATGGTGTCCTCAAGTCCATCATGTTAAACTGTGTGTCCACTAGTCTCTGTCATCCTCTCTGCAGTCACATAAGTAGACTGAAGACGCTTTACATTGACTCCTCCTCACAGGAAGAAAAGTGTTGGACTGGGCTTGGCCTTCATCTTTGTCATATATGTTGAACTTGAACAGTTACAGTCGTTCAATTCAAGGTTTGATTCCTATGAAATACACTTAATTCATAATGTAATGATCATTCCAAGTTTATATTGTAAACTGGGGTTTAATTTGCTATTTTTCCTCTTTCTTACATTAGAAAAGCTGGAGAAAAATCTTTCCACATCCACAGAATCACAGCAAACAACAAAAATACCAATCAAATATTCAGATTTTGTTGCATTCTGCAGTGAAGTCTGTCTTCATGGATGTCAGAGTTTTCAAGTAGAAATATTGTTTGCATCACCTTTGATATGTGAAATTGACTCTGCATTCATTTCACTTTTGGTCAAAACATTTAATTGTGAATTTCTGTGGACACAGAAGTTACTATTGTCTCCATCATTCATGTGATTATTTCCTGAGTCTGTGTGAAAGAGTCTCACAGGATCCAGCTGACAGCAGCAGCATCCAAAACATTCTGTCCTTGTTCAACATTATATGACATCATAATAAATGAAACAGTAAATGCTGCTGGAATTAGATTTAACTTTTTTGTTTTTGACTCACAAACTCACAAGCTAACTTTTTCCTGATGGAGGTCCATTGAAAGATCATTTTGTTATTTGAATTAATATAAAAGATTTTTTCTTTTTTGAAAGTCCTGTGAGCTGCTAGTGGAGCAAAGATTGACAGCAAAGAGAGTTTTACTGAGTGAACTGGTCTGAATTCATTCCTGGTCTGAGGGCTCCTCCTCTGGTGGCTTCATGTTACAAGTGTTCAGACACTGAGGGGTTTTTGTTCAGGGCTACTGATCATTTGTGTCACTGTGTGTCTCTGGCACAGTAATACACAGCAGAGTCTTCAGGCTGCATATTCTGTCCATTCAGAGTCACTGTTTTGCTGGAAGTGTCTAATTCAATGCTGAACTTGTTCTTCAGTGAATCTTTGTAGTGTGAGTCTCCAGTATATTTCATTCCAATCCACTCCAGTCCTTTCCCTGCAGGTTGTCTGATCCAAGCTGTCCAATAGCTGCTCAAAGAATAAGAGACCTGACAGGTGATGGAGAGACGTTGACCTGGCTGCACAGTCACAGATTGTGGCTGAGTCAACTGTTCACACTTCACACCTGTTGAAACAAAAAATGTTGTATGTTGAATGATCAAGTCATACTACAAAGAATGAAGTACAGATAGTGACAAATCCAAAGAGACTCACAGGATGCAGCTGCAAAGAGCAGCAGTAGAGCTACAGACAACATGGTTGGAGGTGAAACTGATGTGCTGTGAACTTTGCTGACAGTCTGATGTTTTTAAAGCTGGACGCTCATGGAGTTTGCATAGAACATATGAAGCATCAGTGCTGGTCCAAGAGAAGCCAATAGAAATGTCTGTTCACTTATTGTATCTGCAGAATGAACACACACATGGAAATCACCTCCTGACTTCATACATGATATTTTAATGTCATTACATGATAAAATGCAACATAAAATGTTGCTCTACTTACACTAATAAGACAACTGTTAACTTTTCTATTTCTGGAATCTATAAATGTGTTGTCAGTGATTCAGTTTTCTAATACTTTAAAATTTCTTATGTATTTGCAAATGCTTATATTATTTTACATAAGCTGTGCTTTCCATATTTAAATAAATTTTTATGTCAGTGAGTCGTTTAAAATGATTTGTTCAGTTTCATTGAGAGAATCAATTTACTGCAACTACATCGACATCATATCAGTGATGAATTTCACCTGATGAGCACTGTAGGAAATTTAGCTCCTTACTTCCAAACTATCACTTTTTATTACCTGCCTCTTCTATATTTAGAGGATTTAGATTGAAACAATATGTAAGGAGTGTTTGGAATGATAGTTTCAATATTATTTTATTGCGCCATGATAATTTACTCAACATCAAAACTGCTAATGTTTAAGAAATAAAATATTAGGGCACCATTAGATACTTTATTTCTTTTTCTTTCTTTTTTCTTTTTTTTTTAAATAAATAGTGCATTCAAGTTAAGAGGCAACCTCACAAGCAATTTCAATGATAAGATATTAAAATATTATTTTGAATATGTGCTTAACATCCATGTTTTGTAACAATTATTTCTCAGGAATGTCTAAAAATGTCACTGTTACAGAAAAAGATGTTTAAATGTAAGAGAATTAAAGTTAGGATGTTTTTCATGTCTGATGAGGACTGTAGGTTTTTGTACAGCTGTTCAACCAACTTCACTCACTGTGTGTCTCGAGCACAATAATAAACAGCAGAATCTTCAGTCTTCAGGCTGTTCATCTGCAGATACAGCTGCTCTTTGCCGTTGTCTCTGGAGATGGTGAACCTGCCTTGGACTGACTGAGAGTAGTACTGGCTGCCTGTATCATCAGTAGCGATCCACTCCAGTCCTTTTCCAGGAGCCTGTCTGATCCAGCTCATCCAGTGGCCACTAAATGATATTCCAGATGTTGTACAGGTGAGTCTGTGGGACTCTCCAGGTCTTTTCACTGCTGCTTCAGACTCTGTTATGCTCCAACCTTCAGCACCACTCCAAACAAACACAGCAACCACCAACAGTGTGAGCTGTCTGTGATCCATGTTGACAATGTGACTGATATGTCTTCAAGTCTGTAAATGTCCTTTAAATAAACTGAATCCACATGAAAATGCTTCCATGAGGCTCCTCCTGCATCAGTCAAATCAGAGGGCAGGTCTATAAACAGCACAACATGAGATTCAACATCATTTCAACAACTCAGCAGCTAAAAAAACATCTGTTTCCTCCATGATATTTGAATAATTACTTATCATTATTTCATTTTTTATTTTTGATGTCTCATCCAGCAGATTCTGTTAAATATTTACTGATTTTATTGTGTTACACTGTAACTTTTTGTTGTTATGTCCTGAAAATATAAAGATGAGGAGAAAAATATGTCCAAAAAATATAAAGATCAGTAGAAACAGTAGAAGCATAAATGTAAAATGTACATTTCCGAAGAAATAGAGTGTAAGTATGCAGTGTAATAAAAGAGTGTAAATGTGATAATTGAAACCTTTGAATCTTTCATTTTTAACGATACGTTTCTGACCATATATTAAAAGGGCAAAACATATTAACATGTGCTAATTTCTAGTTTGTTTGAGTAGATGGATGGAAGCTAGTCTTCTTGAAATAAAAGTAAATATTCTTAACTACCACCATCAAAACACACATATTATTGATGTGAAGGGGAAAAGGTGAAGCTTTGATAACTGTTTCATATTGATATGTAGCGTCTCTGACACTCATTGACAAATACAGCGAGTTAATTGTTCTTTTTAAGGACAGTCTGCATCATGTAAATATACCAGTTTATTGAAAAGTTTAAATTCTAAAATACCTCCAACATTTTTGGATCATCAAATTAAAGTAACAAAAACTGACATTTTTCTGTGACAAACACTGTAAGATTAATGTAATACTGATGATTTTATACTAACAATAAGTCCTAACGACCTGTCCAGGGTGTCCCCTGCCTTCGCCCGAGTCAGCTGGGATAGACTCAGCACCCCCCGCGACCCTAGTGAGGATAAAGCGGTGCATAGAGGATGGATGGATGAAGTCCTAACATGTTCAGTACAGAAGAAAAAAAGAACATTTCAAGAGGAACTAAAATGAAGAAAACTGTTGAGAATAATGTTTAAGCTTGACGAAAAGGTTTATGGAAAATACAAATCTCCAATAAACGGATGCCATAAACCATATTTTTGAGAAAAAGTGAAAGAAATATCAAGTGTGTTGCTTTGCATAAAGCTTACAAACAATGTTTTGTTCAGGATGGAGTTTCAACTTTATTAACACACACACACACACACACACACACACACACACACACACACACACACACACACACACACACACACACACACACACATGTTTGTTTTTTCTATACCGGTGGGGACTTACCATTGACTCCCATTCATATCTAACTCCTAACCCTAACCCTAACCTTAACCATCACCAAATCAATGCCTAACCCGAAACAAACGTTTTTGCACTTTTACATTTTTTATTAACAACAATATGGCCAAGAAAACGGTGTTGCCACCCGTGGGGACCTCATTTTAGGTCCCCACCGTAAGACAAGTCACCACCTTTATAGCAAATAGTCAGGTCAAAGTCCCCACCGGAATAGCAGAAACAAGTACACACACACACACACACACACACACACACACACACACACACACACACACACACACACACACACACACACACACACATATATAAAGTTTTGGTCATAATAGTCATGATCTTTACAGAACATATGATGTTGCTACAGTGATTAGACATCTTCTGTCCTCAAACACTGTATTCAGAGTGCAAATTAAGAGAAGATACGGAATAAAAACTGCATTTATCATTTATGTATCTTGTTTTTTTGTTTTTGTTTTTGTTTTTTTTAGAAATAATGACAAAGCAGCTAAAATCTTGTTCTCTTATTATCTTGTTCTTTCTTGTTTTACTCTTTCATTGATGAATAAATTGCTACCTTCGTTAATAGTGAACTGATCTGAATTCATTCCTGGTCTGAGGGCTCCTCCTCTGGTGGCTTCATGTTACAAGTGTTCAGACACTGAGGGGTTTTTGTTCAGGTCTACTGATCATTTGTGTCACTGTGGCTCTAATACGTACACAGTAATACACAGCAGAGTCTTCAGGCTGCAGGTTCTGTCCTGTTATTGTCACTGTTCCTGCAGAAGTGTCTCTGCTGTAACTGAACTTGTTCTTCAGAGCATTGTTTTGGTACAAGCTTCCTCCTCCATACTGCTGCACAATCCAGTCCATTGCTTTTCCTTCACGCTGTCTGATCCAACCTGTTGCATAGCTGTTAGAAGTCACAGAATAACCAGACAGTCTACAGGTGATGGTCAGAGTCTGTCCAGGCTGCACAAGTATTGAGTCTGGCTGGATGAGATCAATACTGTTCACACCTGTGGAGACACAAATCAACATTATCTCCAGCATGCATCATATTATTGAGTGTTTGTAATGTGTTGATGAGTGTGAATCCAGTGAAAGCTCCTCACAGGATCCAGCAGCCAGCAGCAGAATCAGAGCTGCAGAGAACATGTTGATGTTGGAGCTCAACTGATGTGAGCTCTGGTTTCCTCTCACTGACACAGAAACACACACTTCCTTTTAAGTGAGCTTTATTTGCATATTGTTGAATAAATTATATTCAAATCAGGTGTCAGCAGTGTGTCTTCTGGAGTGACCACGTTAGAACATTAAGCACAGCCTCTGAAGTCCTGTCGAGATTTTTCACATCATTTTCATGTGTGACAAAAAGGGGGACAGTGTGAAATAATTTTATCTGAAAGAAACATTAATGGAGCAGCTGATTGAGAAGTGAAAAACATGTTTGATGTCAGTATAAATCTTTAACTTAGTCCTGGATTCAGTGTCATTCAGGTAAAATCAGTGAGAACAGCAGATTTGTTTGTCTCTTTGAGAGAAGACAGAGAAACTTGTCACTGATTGGCCTCTAATGTCTTTAATAAAGAAATTGCAGAATTAATTTACACTTTTTTATTGCAGCTCACTTCAGATTTTACAGAAATATTCCTGTATTTGGATTGTTGTGCCTTTTATTCTGCTGCTTCATTTCCATGGCAATGATTTAGCTTATTGCAGTGTTTTCTTCAAATGCCACGTTTATTTCATTGACATAATCTTCTATTAATGTTTGATGGCGACTGCTGCATTTTAAAATTTAATTCACAACTTTTCCATCTGGGGATGAACTGGAAGTGTAATTCTTCCTCAAGAGCTACAACAGAACAAAGTGCTGTCGGTTTTTGTCTTTAGTCACTGTGTGTCTCGAGCACAATAATAAACAGCAGAATCTTCAGTCTTCAGGCTGTTCATCTGCAGATACAGCTGTTCTTTGCTGTTGTCTCTGGAGATGGTGAACCTGCCTTGGACTGACTGAGAGTAGTATTTGCTGCTTCCACCATAATCAGTAGCAGCGATCCACTCCAATCCTTTTCCAGGAGCCTGTCTGACCCAGTGCATCCAGTAGCTACTGAACGTGAATCCAGATCCTGTACAGGTCAGTCTGTGGGATTCTCCAGGTCTTTTAATAACTGTTTCAGATTGAGTCAGAGTCTGACCATCAACACCTGCAGAAACAAACAAGAAAATGGTCACTTGTTGTAAATTGGTAACTTTGTGAAGGTAGAAGTATGGAGTCACAGGAGTGCCACAATAAAGTATCGATCTGATAAAAGATAAGGAAATAAATGTGTAAATGTAAAGAGACATAAAGAAATCTGTTAAGAAATAAGACAAAAAAAGTATAAATGCGAAGAGGAATAAATAAAAGAACAAATAAATAAATACATAAATACATACATAAACAAAAAAATACATAAATTTTGTCCTTGCTTTTCCCTTTTCTCTTTTTTCCATTTATTTTTCCTTTTTATCATTACCTTTTTCATTTTCTCATTCCCTTTTCGTTGCAATGACAAAATGAAGAAAAAAACAGAAAAGGGAAAAACAAAGACAAAATTTACCATTTTATGTATGTTTGTTTGTATATTTGTTTATTCTATTATTCTTCTATTTATTCTTTTTTTTATTCCTCTTTATATTTACACATTTATTTCCTCATTTTTAAAAACAGATTTATACTTTATTGTGGCACTCCTGTGACTCCATACCGATGGTGCAAAGACTGATAGCAAAGAGACCTTTACTGAGTGAACTGGTCTGAATTCATTCCTGGTCTGAGGGCTCCTCCTCTGGTGGCTTCATGTTACAAGTGTTCAGACACTGAGGGGTTTTTGTTCAGGTCTACTGATCATTTGTGTCACTGTGTGTCTCTGGCACAGTAATACACAGCAGAGTCTTCAGGCTGCATATTCTGTCCATTTAGAGTCACTCTGTTGCTGAAAGAGTCTAAATTGCCACTGACGTTGTTCTTCAGTGAATCTTGAAAGGTTGTGTCATAACCTATCCACTCCAGTCCTTTTCCTGCAGGTTGTCTGATCCAGTGTGTGCTGTAGGTGCTCACAGAATAATTGACCTGACAGGTGATGGAGAGACGTTGACCTGGCCTCTCAAGGAAAGTTCATGAAAGCAAAACAAATAATAATGTGTATAAAAATGCATTTACTTTATTGCTGGGGCCTGTGAATGTAATAAGAAGGAGTCAGTAGGTTTTTGTACAGCTGTTCAACCAACTTCAGTCACTGTGTGTTTCGAGCACAATAATAAACAGCAGAATCTTCAGTCTTCAGGCTGTTCATCTGCAGATACAGCTGCTCTTTGCCGTTGTCTCTGGAGATGGTGAACCTGCCTTGGACTGACTGAGAGTAATATTGGCCGTAGCTGAGTGCTTCAGCAGCGATCCATTCCAGTCCTTTTCCAGGAGCCTGTCTGATCCAGTTCATCCAGTGGCCACTAAATGATATTCCAGATGTTGTACAGGTGAGTCTGTGGGACTCTCCAGGTCTTTTCACTGCTGCTTCAGACTCTGTTATGCTCCAACCTTCAGCACCACTCCAAACAAACACAGCAACCACCAACAGTGTGAGCTGTCTGTGATCCATGTTGACAATGTGACTGATATGTCTTCAAGTCTGTAAATGTCCTTTAAATAAACTGAATCCACATGAAAATGCTTCCATGAGGCTCCTCCTGCATCAGTCAAATCAGAGGGCAGGTCTATAAACAGCACAACATGAGATTCAACATCATTTCAACAACTCAGCAGCTAAAAAACATCTGTTTTCTCCTTGATATTAGAATAATGTAAATGTTTATTCTTTCATTTTTTCATTTTTGATGTCTCATCCAGCAGATTCTGTTAAATATTTACTGATTTTATTGTGTTACATTGTAACTTTTTGTTGTTATGTCCCGAAAATATAAAGATGAGTAGAAAAATTATGGAGGTAAATTTGTTTCTTTATTCTTCAATCGAAAAAAAGTTGCTCCAATCGCAAAACATGTTTTCAATCAGAAAAAACTTCACTTCAATCAAAAAAAAACGTTTTCAATCAAAGAAAACTCTTGTTCAAACGCAAAAAAATATTTGAGACCCAAAAAATTGCATATAAACACATTTTTTCTTTGATAGAAATTTTTTTGTTTTTGTTGAAAATACATTTTTTGATTGAAGTCATATTTTTGGATTTGAGCCATATTATGGGTAGGACATTTGTTTCTTTATTACTCAATGAAAACAAAAGCATCCTCAATCTCAAAAAATGTTTTCAATAAAAAAAAGGTCACTTCAATAATAATAAAAAAAAATTCAATCAAAGAAAAAAACGTTTTCCCAATAGAAAAAATATTTGAGACTAAAAAACAAATGCATTCGAACACATTTTTTCTTTGATTGAAATGTTTTCATTATTGAATTCAGTTTTTATTTGACTGAAAATATATTTTCTGATTGAAGTCATAGTTTTGGTTTTGAGCCATAAAATGAGTAGGACGTTTGTTTCTTTATTACTCAATCACAAAAGATATAGCTTCAATCAAGAAAATTATTTTCAATCAAAGCAAAAAAAAAAGTGTTCGGAGTGTTTCGACTTTGTTTTGGCATTCAAACACCTTTTTTTTCCAATCGAAGTGAAAAAAGTTTTGAAGCCTGTTTTTTGCGATTGAATCATTTTGACACAAACATCCCACAGTGGGCGGATGCTTCTCCATTGGTCGGGCATGTTTGAGTGACAGGTGTCCACACCAATGACGAATCTCTCTCCAGAAGAAGTTACTTGTGTGCGGGGAAGTCAGTCTTTTCTATAGTCGTATGTTTGTGCAGCTGACACTGCATCTGTGGTTGCAGGCGAACGCCACTACTTATTCCACCACCAGCTGCAGCTGCATTGTAGTATCCACGATACTGAATTTACTGTGAGTACAATGCCCTCAGCACACTTCATATTATAGGCTATATAAACACTGTTAAGCACGTTATATGGTTTATACCGGCGGATTCATGAGAATCTGAGCTTTCCATCGGCGTATAGTGTTTGTATCTTCATGTTTGCAGTTTCAGACATTTAGCAAATTGCTTATGCAGATCTCAAAGTGAACCGCGGGCGGGACACTGAAGCGCAACTGAAGTGCAACGGGTTAATATAACGTGTTTAGGGACCGAGCCAGCGAAGCAGGCCAGCCTATAATATGAAGTGTGCTGAGGGCATTGTACTCACAGTAAATTCAGTATCGTGGATACTACAATGCAGCTGGTGGTGGAATAAGTAGTGGCGTTCGCCTGCAACCACAGATGCAGTGTCAGCTGCACAAACATACGACTATAGTGTGGAAGCTATTCAGTAGTTTGTTATTTCTTATAATGTTTATTTGTTATGTTATTTTGTTGAGAATACTTTATTGAGTATGAGTTATATTTGTTAAATTGAGTTATAGTTATATACTCTTATTTTGAAGGTCATGGGTGATTTGGGCACACAGGTGTAGCTATTTAATCAATGGGCACTCACTCAGTGACAGAACGCACTGGGAGGACACACGGTTTTTACCTGGGAGTTAGGCAGCAGCAGGCCAAGTTTGAACATCGTTTGTACCATCGTTTTAGAACTGAAAATAAAACCTGCCTTAAAATGCACTTTTTCTGGCTGGACAATGGACTCAGTACCTGCACGTAGTGATGGCGAGATGAAGCTTCATGAAGCACTGAGGCTTTCCATCCAGTTGGTTCACTCATGGGTCGAAGCTTCATGGTGCTTCTTTTGCTCTACTGCGCCATCAAGTGGACAAATAAAAGTAAAACAGGCAGAGTGCCTATAATGACACACTGGCTTTGCTATGTGAAGCTTTGAATTGTGTTTAAATGATAATGCCAATAAACATATAATATACTTAATATAGTGTCTGTTTTTCCTGACAGCAGAGATAGAGAGGAAAGTGGAAACAAATGGGGAGAGATTTGAGATCTGTAGTTTGACTGCTTGATTGAGGTCAGGTTCTGGTTTTCTGTAAAGTGTTTACTTTTAATTGTAATAAGGGCGACATAAATAAAATGTGCTTGTGCTTCTTTTTGTTTTGTGACTGTGCTTGTGGTACCATTACAAAACTAAAGTAGGGACAGCATTTTATTTGATATTATTCAAAAATATGAGAATTTTTCCACAGAGCTGGGATTTCGGTGGTTTCTTTTTTTTGGACAATATTTCTCCAGCTCCTTGGAACACCTCACCTTTAATAAAATCATACATATTAGGACTAATAGTTCAATATATGGCAGGTATCCAATATATTATGAGTTTTCCCACATAAAAACCTTATTATGAGTAGTCAACTCAAAATACTCCCACACGGGTGAGGACTTCCTCTTTCTTCCTTGCTCCGTCTGTGAGAGACTATTTGTGATACAACCAACAAACATGGAACTGGCAGGAATGTGAATGTTCTTACAGTGTTTTCTTGTAAAATCACTGTCACCACTATATATATATATATATATATGTATGCACCATCACATGAATTAATCATTACCCAACATCAGTGTATAGCTTACAGCTCATTTTATTAATAATAAATAAAACTTTTGTACATATTTCACTTACACATGTTGTCTTTCAGAATAGGTAACACAGAAACTAACACATGCTTTGCAGGCCCTGCTGTAGAACTGTGGCTCCCAGTGGCTTCTTTGCATACACGTCAGTGTCTATTTCCCATGTGACTGAAGAAGGTGACAGAAGGTGCAAACACCAAATACAGGAGTTACATTTACAAATGGTAAAACTGACACACACAAACACCCATAATTTTACACAACCCATAAACCAATGTAAAAGAAAAATATATATATCTCACATCAAAGCACTGCAGTTGGGAAATAATCTAAACTGCTGCTCTTCCTACACTTCTCCTACTCCTCCAGCTACTGCTATTTCACACCGAATAATACTAACTAATAATACTTACTGAATAATACTAGCTACAACTTGCTCTCACTCCTCTCTCCACAAACGCCAACAACACCCACAGTGTGACTCGAGATCTGAAACGTTTTTATGGGACAGCGATACGTTGAACGAACCAATCACGTGATCTGCACAAACCGAGGCCTCGTTTGTCATCGGTCACGTGACTTTTTCAGAAGCGACCCAAGCCTCGAAGCGAAGCTTCATCTGACACGCCCACTTTTACTCGAGACACGCCTCGATGCCTCGGTTCATTTGTCCCATCACTACCTGCACGCACTTTAACTCTCCGAGTAAGATTCGCTATCCGGTGCCTTCAGTGGCTTTTTGATTTTATTGTTGTTGGTAGACATTTAGCCACTATATATAGAAAAGACTGACTTCCCCGCACACAAGTAACTTCTTCTGGAGAGAGATTCGTCATTGGTGTGGACACCTGTCACTCAAACATGCCCGACCAATGGAGAAGCATCCGCCCACTGTGGGATGCTTGTGTCAAAATGATTCAATCGCAAAAAACAGGCTTCAAAACTTTTTTCACTTCGATTGGAAAAAAAGGTGTTTGAATGCCAAAACAAAGTCGAAACACTCCGAACACTTTTTTATTTGCTTTGATTGAAAATAATTTTCTTGATTGAAGCTATATCTTTTGTGATTGAGTAATAAAGAAACAAACGTCCTACTCATTTTATGGCTCAAAACCAAAACTATGACTTCAATCAGAAAATATATTTTCAGTCAAATAAAAACTGAATTCAATAATGAAAACATTTCAATCAAAGAAAAAACGTGTTCGAATGCATTTGTTTTTTAGTCTCAAATATTTTTTCTATTGGGAAAACGTTTTTTCTTTGATTGAATTTTTTTATTATTATTGAAGTGACCTTTTTTTATTGAAAACATTTTTTGAGATTGAGGATGCTTTTGTTTTCATCGAGTAATAAAGAAACAAATGTCCTACCCATAATATGGCTCAAATCCAAAAATATGACTTCAATCAAAAAATGTATTTTCAACAACAAAAACAAAAAAATTTCTATCAAAGAAAAAACGTGTTTATATGCAATTTTTTGGGTCTCAAATATTTTTTTGCGTTTGAACAAGAGTTTTCTTTGATTGAAAATGTTTTTTTTGATTGAAGTGAAGTTTTTTCTGATTGAAAACATGTTTTGAGATTGGAGCAACTTTTTTTTCGATTAAAGAATAAAGAAACAAATTTACCTTCATAAAAAATATGTCCCAGAAATATGAAGATCAGTAGAAACAGTATAAGCATAAATGTAAAATGTGCATTTCTGAAGAAATAGAGTGTAAGTATGCAGTGCAATAAAAAGAGTGTAAATGTGATAATTGAAACCTTTGAATCTTTCATTTTTAACGATACGTTTCTGGCCATATATTAAAAGGGCAAAACACATTAACATGTGCTAATTTGTCATTTGTTTGAGGAGGTGGATGAGTGGGAAGCTAGTCTTCTTCAAATAAAAGTAAATATTCTTAACTACCACCATCAAAACACACATATTATTGTTGTGAAGGGGAAAAGGTGAAGCTTTGATAACTGTTTCATATTGATATGTAGTGTCTCTGTCAGGAAGGAACTGTGTACAGATAAAACGTGTGTGGTTGCTGGTTGTTGAGTTTTTGTGCAGGTCTGTTGGTGGTTTGTGTCACTGTGGGGCGACGTACACAGTAATAAACAACTGTGTCCTCAGACTGCAGGTTCTGTCCTGTTATTGTCACTGTTCCTGCAGAAGTGTCTCTGTTGTAACTGAACTTGTTCTTCAGAGCATTATTTTCGTGCAAGTTTCCTCCTCCCCACATATGGAAAATCCAGTCCATTGCTTTTCCTTCACGCTGTCTGATCCAACCTGTTGCATAGCTGTTATCAGTCACAGAATAACCAGACAGTCTACAGGTGATGGTCAGAGTCTGTCCAGGCTGCACAAGCATTGAGTCTGGCTGGATGAGATCAATACTGTTCACACCTGTGGAGACACAAATCAACATTATTCATCGAACTATTCAGTGTTTTGAGAAACTCACAGCTCAGCTACCAGGATGCTAAAATATGAACTTTGCTAACATGAGGGGCTTATTAATGCTTTGTTTTTTATTATTTTAATCTCAATCCAGTTCAGTATTTTTGCAAAAATTCTGTGAGTCAAAGAAAGAAGACACATTTTAAACTTTGAATGAACAGTTTGAATTCATTCCTGATCTGAGGGCTCCTCCTCTGGTGGCTTCATGTTACAAGTGTTCAGACACTGAGGGGTTTTTGTTCAGGTCTACTGATCATTTGTGTCACTGTGTGTATCTGGCACAGTAATACACAGCAGAGTCTTCAGGCTGCATATTCTGTCCATTCAGAGTCACTGTTTTACTGGAGTCATCTGTGGAAAGGCTGAATTTGCTTTTGAGTGAATCTTTGTATTGTGTTGAAGATCCAACTGCCATTCCAATCCATTCCAGTCCTTTTCCTGCATGTTGTCTGATCCAAGCTGTCCAGTAGCCAGAATAAGAGACCTGACAGGTGATGGAGAGACGTTGACCTGGCTGCACAGTCACAGATTGTGGCTGAGTCAACTGTTCACACTTCACACCTGTTAAAACAAGAAACAGCATTGTGGCAAATTATTAATATTGTAAAATAAGAACTGCTGATGATGACAAATATACAGATGTTATAAGAGACTCACGTCCAGCTGCAAAGAGCAGAAACAGAGCAAACACAAACATGGTTTATGGTGAACCTGTGCTGCTGTGAACTCCACTCTGCAGTCTGATGAGAAGTTTTTAGAGCTGAGTAACAAAGGAGGCCACTGAGTTTGCATAGAATCCAACATATGAAGCATCAGAGTAAGTGGAGCCAATCAGAGGGTCTGACTGTTGTATGTGCAGCTCAGAACACATTTGTAAAACACCTCTGTTGTACATGATATTTGGATTTCGTCACTCAATAGTTTTGGAAATAATTCATGTCTGCTCTTACTATATGTACTACATCCTAATGTGTTGCTATGAAACCAAATTGTTGTTTTAATCACATCATATTTTAGTAAAACTAAAATCAATGAGAGATGTTATTACTTCACATGTTGATATATTTTACGACTTAAAATTGCATTAAGAAAATAATACACATTCATTAATTTAGTCATTCACTTTCTGTTTAGACTAAATTTGTTTTCTACACTGAAGCTGCAGCAATCAGGATCCTGCAAATACTATAAAATGTTGTAGCACCAAAATACGAAAAAATAGTAGAAGATTGTGAAGAAAAGAGCTGCTCAGATGACAAGATATTTAGCTTTCCAAAATCCCAGGAACTTTTTCACAGAAATTATTATCTTCATGACACAACAAAACTTGTGAAAATTCCTTGTATTTGTAGTAGTTTCATTTCAGCAAGAGGAGAGTTTTTAATGAGTTTAATCTTGAGTAAAAATTTGTTATTTCACAATTTTCATGGCGTTTTGTGCTATGACAAGATTAAACATCTCAAAAATAAAGCATTAACAAACATCAAATAATACAATAAATGTAAAACAAATTATTTGACAGAAAACATCAAAAATATTTGGAGGTTTCTATAAGAAGGGACGACTGGAGGTTTTTGTACAGCTGCTAACACAACTTCAGTATAATAATACTAAATAATAAGTAATAAACAGCAGAATCTTCAGTCTTCAAACTGTTCATCTGCAGAAACAGCTGCTGTACGTTGTTGTCTCTGGAGACGGTGAACCGACCTTGAACTGACTGAGAGTAGGATTTTCTGCTACCACTGCTGCTATCTATCCATGTGATCCACTCCAGTCCTTTTCCAGGAGCCTGTCTGATCCAGTGCATCCAGTAGCACAGTCCATAAACATGCTGAGGTTAATTGATTATTCTAAATTGTCCGTAGGTGTGAATGTGAGTGTGATTGTTTGTCTGTATATGTAGCCCTGTGATAGACTGGCGACCTGTCCAGGGTATCTTCACCCGAGTCAGCTGAGATAGGTTCCAGCACCCCCCGCGACCCTAGTGACAATAAAGCGGTGTATAGAGAATGGATGGATGGATGACTGGACTCTCAGTGACAGAAACTGGACAATAAATGAATGTTTACTGTAGAAGAACCATTCATCAAATGTTCTGTTGTCCATGTTTCACTTTAGTTTGTGTATAAGGTTGACAAACACATTGTGGAGTTGGTTGTTCACGTCTGCATCATGTAAAGATGAACAACAAAAAAACACTTTGTTGTATTAAACACGTTTTATATTGTTAACGTTATGCTTGAAACTGTTGGTGAGTCGTTCTGTTTTCATGAAGCCAGAGAAAGAGAACTTCAGCAGAAATAAAAGTGAAGAAAGTTGCAGAGAATATGATGTGATCATGAAGAACAAATTCAGTAAAAACGTGATTTTATATGAAATGAATGTGAATCAGTCAAAATGATGATGAGAAACATAAACTTTGCATCAAACTAAAAGTTTTATCATCTTCTCTGCAGTCAAACTGGCATTAATGATTGCGATTTTAAAACCCAACTAAAAAGTCACAGTTGCCAAAAATGATGTTTCTCATTCATTTATAAGATTTTATGTAAACAAGGTTTAAATGGTAAATGGACTTGCTCTTATACACACGTGGACAAAATTGTTGGTACCCCTCAGTTAAAGAAGGAAAAAACCACAATTCTCACTGAAATCACTTGAAACTCACAAAAGTAAAAATAAATAAAAAATTTATTGAAAATTAAATAATCAAAATCAGCCATCACTTTTGAATTGTTGATTAACATAATTATTTAAAAAAACAAACTAATGAAATAGGGCTGGACAAAAATGATGGTACCCATAACTTAATATTTTGTTGCACAACCTTTTGAGGCAATCACTGCAATTAAACGATTTCTGTATTTGTCAATGAGCGTTCTGCAGCTGTCAACAGGTATTTTGGCCCACTCCTCATGAGCAAACAGCTCCAGTTGTCTCAGGTTTGATGGGTGTCTTCTCCAAATGGCATGTTTCAGCTCCTTCCACATATGTTCAATGGGATTCAGATCTGGGCTCATAGAAGGCCACTTTAGAATAGTCCAACGCTTTTCTCTCAGCCATTCTTGGGTGTTTTTGGCTGTGTGTTTTGGATGGTTGTCCTGTTGGAAGACCCATGACCTGCCACTGAGACCAAGCTTTCTGACACTAGGCAGCACATTTCTCTCCAGAATGCCTTGATAGTCTTCAGATTTCATCGTACCTTGCACACTTTCAAGACACCCTGTGCCAGATGCAGCAAAGCAGCCCCAAAACATTACTGAGCCTCCTCCATGTTTCACCGTAGGGACAGTGTTCTTTTCTTCGTATGCTTGGTTTTTGAGTCTATGAACATAGAGTTGATGTGCCTTACCAAAAAGCTCCAGTTTGGTCTCATCTGTCCAAAGGACATTCTCCCAGAAGCTTTGTGGCTTGTCAACATGCATTTTTGCAAATTCCAGTCTGGCTTTTTTATGAGTTTTTTTCAGCAGTGGTGTCCTCCTTGGTCGTCTCCCATGAAGTCCACTTTGGCTGAAACAACGACGAATGGTGCGATCTGACACTGATGTACCTTGGCCTTGGAGTTCACCTTTAATTTCTTTGGAGGTTGCTCTGGGCTCTTTGGATACAATTCCAACGATCCGTCTCTTCAATTTGTCATCAATTTTCCTCTTGCGGCCACGTCCAGGGAGGTTGGCTACTGTCCCGTGGGTCTTGAACTTCTGAATAATATGAGCCACTGTTGTCACAGGAACTTCAAGCTGTTTAGAGATGGTCTTATAGCCTTTACCTTTAAGATGTTTGTCTATAATTTTTTTCGGATGTCCTGGGACAATTCTCTCCTTCGCTTTCTGTTGTCCATGTTCAGTGTGGTACACACCTTTTCACCAAACAGCAGGGTGACTACTTGTCTCCCTTTAAATAGGCAGACTGACTGATTATGAGTTTGGAAACACCTGTGATGTCAATTAAATGACACACCTGAGTTAATCATGTCACTCTGGTCAAACAGTTTTCAATCTTTTATAGAGGTACCATCATTTTTGTCCAGGCCTGTTTCATTAGTTTGTTTTTTTAAATAATTATGTTAATCAACAATTCAAAAGTAATGGCTGTTTTTGATTATTTAATTTTCAATAAATTTTTATTTATTGTTACTTTTGTGAGTTTCAAGTGATTTCAGTGAGAATTGTGGGTTTTTCCCTCTTTAACTGAGGGGTACCAACAATTTTGTCCACATGTGTATAGCACTTTTCTACTCATCAGAGTACTCAAAGCACTTTTACAACAATCACACACACACACACACACACACACACACACACACACACACACACACACACACACACACACACACACACACACACACACACACACACACAGGTTGCTAATCATTACATTACTAGTGGAACAGTCACTGGTAGGCAAGTCAGGGTTCAGAATCTCACCCGAGGAAACTTCGGCATGCAGCATGTGACCAGGCAAGAGCGGGAATCGAACTGCCGATCCTTCGATCATTGGACGACCCGCTCTTCCACCTGATCCACAGCCACCCCACTGAGCATTGTAGGAAATTTAGCTCCTTATTTCCAAATTATCCATTTTTTTTCTGCCTGTGAGACATTTAGCGGACACTAGCACCAAACTAAAACAAATATTTTAAAAATATGTAAAGAGTGTTTGGAATGTTAGTGTCAATATTATTTTATTGCATGATGATAATTCACTTCATATCAATAATATTTTCCAGCCATTCCTGGGCTGGTAGATGCTAAAATAAAATAAATTTAAAAATTTTTACACCATTAAACTTGAGACAGTTTTCATTTTTTTGCATTCTGCATTGAAGTTAATAGGCAGCAACCAGACCAGTTTCAGTGACAAGATGTTAAGATATTATGTAAAATATGTGCTTCAAATTTATATTTAGTTCCAATTAGTTCTCAGGAATGTCTTTAGAAATACCACTGGTCACAAAAAAGGATGTTTAGTTGTGAGAGAATTTTCTAAACTGAGGATGTTTTTCATGTCTGATGAGGATTGTAGGTTTTTGTACAGCTGTTCAACCAACTTCAGTCACTGTGTGTGTCGAGCACAATAATAAACAGCAGAATCTTCAGTCTTCAGGCTGTTCATCTGCAGATACAGCTGCTCTTTGCTGTTGTCTCTGGAGACGGTGAACCTGCCTTGGACTGACTGAGAGTAAAAGATGTCAAATTGTCTGTCTGTCTGGTTAACTGTCAAATTCGATGATAGCGATCCACTCCAGTCCTTTTCCAGGAGCCTGTCTGATCCAGTTCATCCAGTTGCTACTAAATGATATTCCAGATGTTGTACAGGTGAGTCTGTGGGACTCTCCAGGTCTTTTCACTGCTGCTTCAGACTCTGTTATGCTCCAACCTTCAGCACCACTCCAAACAAACACAGCAACCACCAACAGTGTGAGCTGTCTGTGATCCATGTTGACAATGTGACTGATATGTCTTCAAGTCTGTAAATGTCCTTTAAATAAACTGAATCCACATGAAAATGCTTCCATGAGGCTCCTCCTGCATCAGTCAAATCAGAGGGCAGGTCTATAAACAGCACAACATGAGATTCAACATCATTTCAACAACTCAGCATCGAAAAAACATCTGTTTCCTCCATGACATTAAAGTAGGCCAAATTTCATTCTTTCATTTGTGATGTCTCATCCAGCAGATTCTGTTAAATATTTATTGATTTAGGAGAGTAATATTGTAACCCTTTGTTAACTTCTGACAGGAAGATAAAACTGTATATTGTCTCACAAATATAATAACGCAGAAAACACAAAAACAATAGATTTCTTGATTGATTTCATTTCCTTCATAGTCAATGAAGTGACAGCATGAAAATATAAATGAATGCTTGAGTTGGATTCAGCTGGTTGAAGGCCTGGATTCTTTCAGACCTTCAAAGATCTTTGTGTCACATTTAAGGAGATTACAACACGTTATTTTATAACTGATGTTTATTCATACCAGGCTAAAATTAAAAAATACTTTAAAAATGTGTAAGGAGTGTTTACAATGTTTTAATATTATTTTTATTTCACTCAATGTCAGTGTTCCTGTCCAGAAACTCTTGGGCAGACAGATCCAAAAAACAAAACAATAAATAAATAAATAAATATATTAGGACACCATATACTGGAGACTAATTTTTTATTATGAATCTGTTCCTGCTCACCTGCTGTTACATTCGTGGTCGTGGGTCAATATGAACTAAATAGTGCTGACTTTTGCAAACAACACATTTCTGCAAACTGTTTTACCAACATTTCACATTTTGAAATCAATTTGTTGATTCATTTTTTTAAGAAATACAAACAATTAAAATTGTTGTTACTGTTGATGCTAATAAGTTATTACTGCATTTATAAATGTGAATCACAAATGCAGAAAATTATCTGAATTAAATTTGAAATAATTATGATAATCAAAGCTCATGCAGACTACTAGGATCATTGCTTTATTTAACAGTGTATTTTTTATGCTTTTCAAACTTTTGACATCTATGCTGTTCAACAGATTCATAAATATGAGTGAAGTCTTTTTATTTGTTCATTTTTTAACATCAGCATTTATGTATTCATCTAGTTATTTCCATATTTTCTGTACTACACCTACTGCTGCACACTGAAGTTACAGTTCAGGATGATCTAAATAGTATAAAATTTAAGTTTGCTCTAACTGTTTACAGTTTGCAGGTTCATATGAAATTCATTGATTTGGAAACTCTGAAATAAAGCAGGATCATGTAAATAAAATAAAATAAAAACAGTTGCTTAAAAATGCAAACATATGACAAAATAAAATTAAAAAAACATGATAAAATCAGAAATTATTGTTTTGCTAAGATAAAAACTATGGTATGTCATGCTTTCGTATGTATGTTTGCAATATTCATACATTTTAATTTAATATATGTGGTTGTCAGAAATAAAAATCAAATAGAACATCATCCAGTGTGGTATAATATTAATATAATAATATCAGCATTTTTTACTGGTTGTATTCTTTTGTTATTCTGAGGAAACACCAGAAAAAATGACAACAATCTGCACAGAGATAAATTCACTGATCTTCTCTTCAAATGCAGATAGAAATAAATTTACTGAATGTTTTATTGCATCAACATGTCAATATTCTGTCCACATGAGTTTAGACTTTGATTATTAGATTTTTTTTACTTTCTTCAAAGTTTCAGATCTTCTGGAAATTCACTAAATCTTTCATAGACAGACACTATAAAAGGTGACTTGTTTCTCTCATGCTGTTGTCACTAAACCTTACACTGCCGTCTCCATGGTGGTGATTAAAAGAGGAAGGAGTTTTTGTACCACTCTTCTATTTCTGTCTCTCACTGTGTGTCTTCGGGCACAGTAATACACTGCTGTGTCCTCAGTCCTCAGACTGTTCATCTGTAGATAGACTTTACTGTTGGAATCATCTCTGGAGATGGTGAATCTACCCTGGACTGACTGGGAGTAATAGATAGGAGAACTATATGTGCCGATATAAGCGATCCACTCCAGTCCTTTACCAGGAGCCTGTCTGACCCAGTTCATAGGATAGCTGCTAAATGTGAATCCAGATGTTGTACAGGTCAGTCTGTGGGATTCTCCAGGTCTTTTAACCACTGATTCAGATTCTGTCAGAGTCTGACCATCAACACCTGCCAAGACATGAAGAAAACATCAAATGAATTCTGTTCATACTCATGTAAGAGTCATGTCAAATCAGGATTGTTGAAGTCCTTCACCTGCCCAGCAGAGAGTTAACAGCAGCAGTCCTGTCCTGTAGTCCATCATCTTCCACAAAGTGTCCAACTCTCTGTTTTCCTCTCTGCAGCTGAATAAGTAGCCGTGGAAAAATGTTGAGATTTGCATCGACTCCTCCTCACAGGAAGGAGGGAACTGAACTAAAATTCTGTAATATTTTAACAAGATAAAATGAAGAATTAAAGTAAACATAACTTCTGGAAAAATCAGTTCATAATATTATCCTGTTATTTTTCTCACAATGATCAGTTTTCAAAATGCCAGAGAACAGAAAGAACTGTTGAGGACATTATGGTTTTTTAGCATTATTTTTTTTGGCCTTTTGTCGACAGATACAGTGTAGACATACAGGAAAGGAGATAGAAGAGTAGGGGGAACATATGCAGCAAAGGTCCATGAGCAGGAATTGAACCCAGGCTGCTGTGTCAGGGACCAGCCTCTGTGCATGGGTGGCCCGCTGAACCCTTATGTAGGCGCCCGAGGACATTATACAGCCATGGCCATAAGTTTGGACACAGCATGACTTACTATGTCTGTTTTGATGTCTATTACAGAACATAACTAATATTTTTTGACAGCACCAGTTTAATTAGTCAACAAATCAACAAGGGATATAATATTATCAATAAATTCCAACAATTGGAACAACTTTGTTCCCAAAACATATTAGAAGAAAATAACAAAAAAATGCAGTACTTTCACAACTGAATTTGGTAAGAATAACAAAATGACACCAAACTCTTTTGATGTTTTTTTTAAATATGAAACTTAGTATAGTTCTCAGGAGTTGTGTACTGTATTGTAAGTGACAATTTTGTGGTATTTTCTAAGATTCACAAGCGTCATGGTACTTGTGTCCAAACTTATGGCCATGGCTGTACATAAAAAAATAACTTAACATGGATGTTGTAATGATGCATTTAATTTGGTCCATCCATCCATCCATCCTCTATACACCGCTTTATCTTCACTTGGGTCGTGGGGGGTGCTGGTGTCTATCCCAGTTGACTCGGGCGAAGGCAGGGGACACCCTGGACAGGTCACCAGTCTGTCGCAGGGCTACATATACAGACACACAATCACACTCACATTCACACCTACGGACAATTTAGAGTAATCAATTAACCTCAGACGGGATACAATAGAGGCAAGGTAGGCAACTGCCTGGGGTCCCTCCAACTGCAGGGGCCCCCAGACCGGCAGCCCACTCTCCATTCAGCTGGGAATCGGGACCCTGTGGACAGTGATCCCCAGCCATTGCATTTTTAAATAGTAAATTTGTATGTTTAAATGGAAAACAAAGACAACAAACTAAAA
The DNA here is from genome assembly GCF_021347895.1 of Acanthochromis polyacanthus. Classification (NCBI taxonomy): domain Eukaryota; kingdom Metazoa; phylum Chordata; class Actinopteri; family Pomacentridae; genus Acanthochromis; species Acanthochromis polyacanthus. The sequence continues at coordinate 27,405,786 of NC_067133.1, read as the reverse complement.
TACAAAGAAATAAAGTATCCGTGTACACCCCTCCCATTTCTTTTAATAATGGACTATTCCATCGAGGCCATGATCCAGGGCCGGCCCTTGGATTTTGGTGGCCCTAAGCAAGATTTTTTTTGTGGCCCCAAAACATGCACAGGGCAACTACCAAATCACTTGCACAGCTTGTAATTGGGTTAAAACACACATGCACATGATTAACAGCAAATATTTATTTTTTAAAAAATGTATCCTTAAAACGATAGAGACAATTACCAATAAGTGTTCAAAATAATAGAAAAAAAATAAGTTAACATATTTAAACTGTAAAAGCGAATCACACACTTATTGTGGTGTGGCCCCCTCTAGTGGATGTGGCTATAAACAACGGCATAGAGTGTTTATGCCAGCGGCTGGCCCTGCCATGATCACCATAGGCATATGTCTATGATGATCGCGCCCCAAGAGAGTCTGGCTGCAGACCTCCCACCTGAGAACGCTAGACCTACCGCCTGAGAACGCTATGCTGCAGGCTCCTTGCTCAGGTCGCCTCCAGCGTCAGGTCGGTCAGGACAGGAAGTGCACGCCAGGAACTTCAAAATAAGATCGTGTTGATCGTGGTTTTGTCGTGGATTTATATTTTATGACTCAACAGTGTAACGCGAAAAGCATGTTTATTAAATGTAGAATGCATGTTGATGTAGTCTATTCTGTATACATAGCATTTATCATGGTTAGACGTTTGCCAGCAACATTATTGCATGAGCCTACATCTGCACTACAACTCCGTCAATATAGCTTGTGCCTCTTTCATACAGAAAAACAACGCTTGTTGATTGGAGGCCTGCCATTTATGAATAATTTATAATTGAATAGTTTGTTTTATTGTAAAGATTTGAACTAAATGTGCTTATGCATCTGTTTACATTGTGAACCTAAGGCCCTTTTGAAGTGTAGTTAAATCAAATCATCAACATATCAACATAATGAATCAAGCTTCTTTCATAGACTCAACATCTCATGTATATAATGTATAACATGTTAATATATATTATACACACTCCATTATTTCGTCTACTATCACATTAAATGATTCCAGCTATGTCTTGTATATCATACTTTACACCTAAAGATAGAAGACATAGAAGTCAATCAGATTTTATTAAATTTAAAAACATCAGCATAGGGCTAGTTTAAACTGTATTGATTTTCTTAAAACGCACTAACCTATCTGTGTTGTTCAAGATATAAGGAACAGAAATTATTATGTGTGCATGATCTAAGAATGACAAATATGAAAATACATTTTTATTGTTTTTTCTGCCTTTAATTGAACAGATTATTGAATTATTCCTGAGTTTTGCATTTGGCTTATATCGAAAAATTTCGTCGGTCTGCAATTTCTTCGCAGAAGATCCACAAGTCCTCCACTTTATAGAAAGTGAATTTAAATGGCTCCAAGATTTGTTGTTTTCTCTCTTTGACTCCAACACATTTTCTTTCTCATACACATACATTCATTCACACACTCTCACTCTCTGTGTCTCTGTCTCTCGCTCGATCTCTGTCTCTCTCTACACATTGCTGTGATTGATATCTGAATCTGAATCGTATTTCTCACATTTTAAAAGGTCCTTGTTAAAAGTAAGGATTTGAAGGGCCCCCCTAGCTAAATTCGCCTTGGGCCCCCAAATTGCTAAATCCGCCACTGTTAGCAACAATACTCACAGGTAGGCTGGGGTGTTCAAATGATGCTTAGTTGGTACTAAGGGGCCCAAAGTGTGCCAAGAAAATATCCCTCACACCACCAGCAGAAGCCTGAACCGTTGATAGAAGGCAGGATGGATCCATGCTTTCATGTTGTTTACACCAAATTCTCATCATCTTAATGTGGCAGCTGAAATGGAGACTCCTCAGACCAGGTAACGCTTTTCCGATCTTTAATTGTCCAGTTTTGGTGAGTTTGTGTGAATTAGCCTCAGTTTCCCATTCTTAGCTGACAGGAATGGCCTTCTGCTGCTGTAGTTCATCTTCTTCAAGGTTGGACGTGTTGTTCATTCAGAGATGGTATTCTGCATTCCTTGGTTGTAACCAGTGGTTATTTGACTTTCTGTTGCCTTTCTACTATCTCCAACCAGTCTGCCCATTCTCCTCTGAGCTCTCACGTCAACAAGGCAGTTTGGTCCACATAACTTCCTTGATATTTTCTCTTTTTCTGACCATTCTCTGTAAATGCTGGAGATGGTTGTGTATGAAAATTCCAGAGGATCAGCAGTTTCTGAAATACTCACATTAACCCGTCTGGCACCGACAATCATGTCACGTTCAAAGTAATTTAAATCCCAATTCTTTGAACTTCAGCAAGTTGTCTTGACCACGTCTACATGAATAAATGCATTGAGTTGCAGCCATGTGATTGACTGATTAACGATTTGTGTTCACAAGCAGCTAAACAGGTGTACCTAATAAAGCGGCTGGTGAGTGTATAATCAAAATGGCTATTTTTTCTTTCTTTTTTTTTTTTTTTTCAAAATGCTGTGGAAACCAAAAGACAAATCTTGACTGTTTAAGAAAGACAAAACACTGAGGGCAACTGATTATGAAGAGATTTTACCAACCTAATGCTCTGCTGTACAATATTTTTAATTTTATACAAATACATATGTGGTGGACACATATAAAAAGCAATACAGCACATTTTTAAATTGTTATTCCCTGAACGGTATTCAGTTTTTTGAGGCTGACTTTTAGAACACTGCACAGCGACACAAACAGTATTTCAGTTTTAAAGACAAGATTATCTCTGATGTCACCCCTAAATGTTTACTTCTGTTAGCTCAAAAGAAATTGAAATGTTCCTGTAAGAGGTTATTAAAGCTCAGTGAAAAGTGTTTTTCTTTCTTTTCAAGTTCCTGGGAGAGACATCTTCAGTTCAGATCATCACTTTCAGCAGCAGTTTCGGCCTTTGTCCTAAATCTCACCTAATAAATTAAATCTGCAGCACTACAGTTTTATAGTTACGGAGCTCTGAAAAGGTCATGGCAGACATTTTTGGATTTGCGTTGTCTCCAGGTACTTTTGTGTTTCCCCACAATGAGCTTTGCATTTCTTTCAACTGATTAAAGTTTAAGTTGAGGTGAAGACTGCAGATACGACAGAGGAAAGAGATGATGAAAGAAAGAAGAGTAGATGAAGAAAGAAAACAACTGAGGGTCAGTTTTTCTGGGTGTTTTTGTTGCTGTTGGAGTTTTCAAAGTGAATTAGTTGACTTCTGGTTGAGGCCTCGAGAGCACTCAAAGGGTGAAACTGGCCAGCGAGCACAACTAACAGCTGATGAGAAGCAAACCTAAATCCTACTAAATCTTTACTTTTCCTCCTTAAAGCAGCCGTGCAGCGCAGTATCAGCTGAATCTACTCTATATTGGTTGTGTAAGCTTCATGCTGCAGGAATTGGATCTGATAAAGAGGAAGTGTTCACCAACTGTTGGCACCAGTTTAGTTTAATGTAACCACAGGAAGAGAATATCTCCGGGGAAATTGGTATTACGTAGCGTAGTGGGAACTGCTTTGTCAGTGAAACCTGTAGCTTCTCTTAGTTTAAGCAGTATACGTATTTGTATTAGAGTCAGGTTGTAATTTGTCACTGTGACAGCTACTTTGACTACTGGGGGAAAGGAACACAAGTCACCGTAACTTCTGGTAAGTGAAATTTTAAAATATCTACAGTGAAGAAAATTCAACATTTTTCTGAGTTATCATGAAATATATTTCATTTTTTACACACATTTGGGGGGAATCTGCAGCAAGAAAACCCCTAAAATCTGGGTATATTTAAGTTAGATTAAAATAGTTGTTGAATAAATAGAATGATTAACAGGATGAGAAAAACACTTTTTGTACTGAAGTGTGATTGAAGTCTGTCACTGTGACGACTTTGACTACTGGGGGAAAGGAACAACGGTTACTGTCACATCAGGTAAAAACAAAGCTTTTACGCCCTCATGTTGGAAATATATGATTTACTTTGCTTTATGCAACATATTTAGGCATCTTTAAGGTTTTTGTATGTTGGATGTGTTGATATGTTGCACTGTGACGCTGCTTTTGACTACTGGGGAAAAGGAACAACGGTGACTGTCACATCAGGTAAAACAAGCTCTTCGTCTTCACTCCTAATTGAAAATGTATTAATTGACGTTTTTAAGGTGGCATATTTAGACGTCAGTGAATCAGCGGCATCTTTAAGGTTTTTGTATGTTGAATGTACTGACTTGTTACACTGTGACGATGCTTTTGACTACTGGGGAAAAGGAACAACGGTTACAGTAACATCAGGTAAGTCAATATAATTTTTCCACTCCATATGTGTATATTCTGATTTTTTTCATTTTTTTAAAGACATATAAATGTGAAATTGTGCAGTTCTTTAATTTCTGGATTGTCAAACGTATTATAATCTGCAGTCCCAGCTTAAAGTCTGATGGTGAAAATCATGTTTAGTTCAATTTTCTGAGTTTCTGATTTTGTAAAAGCCGAGAAAAATATAGCAGAGGTTAGATTATGATGAAATAACCATGGTGGTAAGTGTCTGAATGTGGGAGCAGGTTTTTGTACACGGTGGGTAATAATTTCTAACACTGTGACTACGCTTTTGACTACTGGGGAAAAGGAACAACAGTCACCGTCACCTCAGGTATGAACTTTTATTCCATCTAAACAGAGGAAGAAATTTGCAATTACATCACTAAATTACATAATTGTCATTTTTCATGTGGTCATAACCATTTGGCAGTGTTAAAACAGTCAACAGTAATTGGTAACTTGACATCAAATTCAGTAAAAATTCAGACCTTGTGACTGTTTAATTCTGTTGAAACATAACTCCAGAAATAGGTTTTTATTTTAGATTGATTTAAAATTCTTCCAAACCAAAAAAAGGATCAGGATGTGTCAGTGTTGGGTTTTTGTGACAAGTGTGAATAGACTCGTTTAACTGTGATAACTGGGCTTTCGACTACTGGGGAAAAGGAACTACGGTAACGGTGTCATCAGGTAAGAATTGCATCTTATAAAATCGGCTTTATGGTATGTTTAAGATTTTAGAAGGTCATCTTTTATGTCAAGTTGGTTTCAAAAGTCAATGTCTTTATTCTAAAATGTAATATTCTCATAGTGAGGCGTGTTGTGAGTCACTGAAGAGGTTTTTACAACACAGAGGGATTATTTAAATGTTAAAGGAGACTTTTTCATGTTGGCTAGTAGACAGCAGTAGATTAGGCTTTTTATACTAACACCTAAGTAGATTCATCACTGTGCTACGGTGCTTTTGACTACTGGGGAAAAGGTACAACTATAACTGTAACATCAGGTAAGAAAAACATTCATTCTCATACGTGACCAATTACATTGAATAGAAATTAATATTTTTTGTAAGAAAATGTCTTCAACTCTGTTAATGTGGACTTTACATTTTTCTTCATCCAGTTTCAAACCAATGGTTGTTGTGTGAATTGTGCTTTTATTAAAATATTCTACTAATGTGTGTACAGAATGACTAAAATACTACAACAAATAATATTATTGAAGGAGGCTCATGTAAAGATGTGTTTGTAAAATTCACTTTTTAAAGGTGATGTCTGTCCTGTTGGACTTTGTTACACTTGAATCTCTTCAAGTGGCTTCTCTTTAACTAATCCTTTGCAAAAATGTGTGTTACATTCTTTTAATTCTATTTTAATCAAGCAAGAAAAACATTCATTCTCATATTGAATGAAAATGAGTATTTGCTTTGTAAAAAAAATGTCCTAAATTTTGTTAATGTGGACTTTACATTTTTCTTCATACAGTTTTCTAAGCAAATGGTTGTTGTGTGAATTGTGTTTTTAGTAAAATATTTAACTAGTTTGTATATAGAGTAACTAAAATACTTGAAGAAATAATACTATGGAAGGAGGCTGATATAAAGACGTGTTTGTGAAATCAACTTTTTAAAGGTGATGTCTGTTATGTCGGGCTTTGTTCTTGGACTTTTTTCTTCATCCATTTTCAAACAAATGTTTGTTGTGTGAATTGTGCATTTAGTGAAGTATGTTTTGGTTTGTATGTAGAATAACTAAAATACTACAACAAATAATGTTACTGAAAGAGGCTGATGAAAAGATGCGTTTGTGAAATCAACTTTTTAAAAGTGATGTCTGTCATGTTTTGTTACACTCAAATCTCTTAAAGTAGCTTCTGTTTAACTAATTCTTGGAGAGAAAAAAAGTGTGTTACATTATTTTAATTCTGTTTTAATCCTGTCATTTTATGCTTGTGTTCCTTTTCTCAGCCACTTCAACGGCGCCAACCGTGTTTCCTCTGATACAATGTGGTGCCGAAGATACAGAAATGATCACACTTGGCTGCCTGGCCACCGGCTTCACTCCCTCCTCACTGACTTTCTCATGGACCAAAAACAACGCGGCCTTGACCAACTTCATCCAGTATCCTCCAGTGCAGAAAAACAACTTGTACTCGGGAGTCAGTCAAATCCAAGTGAGAAAACAGGACTGGAACCAAAGTGAAACGGTCAAATGCTTGGTGACTCACGCTGCTGGGAACGCAGAGGCTCCTATCGTGAAGCCACAAAGTAAGCCCTATGCTATGTCATGAATTAATACTTTTTAGTAGCTGATTTCAGTTCTGAAAGGTTTTACAAGACAGACTTGGTCACATATTTTAAAATCACACAAATTGCAGGATTTTTAATTTTTTTCAAAATGATGTAATTTATTTAAAAAATAACTGAATGCAAGATTTAGTATGTCAAACATATAAGCATTAGTCTATGTAATTTTTAGATTTTAATAGTTTTTTTTTTAATGTTCACATCCACCATTCAGAAAGACGAAATAATCTCTGCTCTATCTCAGCTCCACAGATTGTCCCACCAAAAATCTCGCTGCACTCAGTTTGGGAAGGTGAAGTTGGGAACTCACAAGTTCATCTCATCTGCACCCTGAGTGGCTTCTTTCCAGACGAAGTGAGCGTCGAGTGGCAACGGGACAGCCAACGTATCAACATTAGACCTGTCTCAAGGAAGCTGCAGAGTGTGGAGGAAGGCGAGAAAACCTTCACTTTGAGTAGCGAGATTGAGCCTAATATAGAAGAATGGAAGAAAGGCTCAAGTTTCACATGCAAGTCCACACACAAAGGAAAGGAATTCAGCAAAACATTAAGTATTTGTCAAAGTAAGTATGAACAGCTTCTGTCTCACGGCACAATGCAGTTAAATGCATTGAAATTAAAACTAGACTTTAAAATATATTTAGCAGACTGGATCAGACTAACATGTAAGGACTGACATCGTTTTCCTCCAGCTCATTCAAGCTCCCCTCCATCCATCCATGTGGAGACTCCCAGCTTCAAGACTGTAATGTCAACATTTGAGGTGACAGCCACATGTTTGGTTCACACTGTTTTTGATGCCAAGGTCACCTGGATGTTGGATGGAAGAGTCTCAAGTAGCAACACAGTGAGCGAGGACAGAAACACAACTCATATCACCAGTAATGTGAGGGTTTCCTCCAATCGGTGGAAGCAACTGAGGCGTGTGACCTGCAAGGCAGAACATAAGTGTTTCTTAAACACTGAAAAGACAGTAAATGTTGCAGGTAGGACAACTATATGACTTTAAATCACACATCTTGTGTAAACAAAGGCTACTAATGAATAAACTGTGTTGTGTTTACTGCTGTGATCATCCAGGGCCTGAAGTTGCAACTCCATCTGTGGAGATCAGGAGATCTCTTCCAGATTTGTTGAAGGGAGACGGTGCTGTTCTCCAGTGTGACATCACAAATCTCTCCTCTCGTGACCTCTACGTCACCTTTCAGGCCAATGATGTCGACATCTCTGACAAACAATATGTAGAACTTCCTGAAGGCCCAGGCCTCCAGTCAGTCAGCAGACGCTTCACTGTCCCTCAGAGTCACCAGAGGAAAGACAAAAGTTTCACCTGCAAAGTGAATCAAGGCTTCATCAGAAGCTTTAAATCTGATTCCACAGGCAATATTTTTGGTGAGAGGACAAACTCTTCTGCCTCTGACGTTTCAAACTTTATGTGTCTGATTAAAATCAGGATAATGTTTCACTGATGCACTGATTCATCTCTCTTCAGTGGACCCATCAGTGGAACTTCTTCTGGCTCCCAGTGAAGATTCAGGACCTCAGACACTCTTGTGTTCTGGATGGGGCTTCAACCCTCAAATTAAATGGGTTTCTGAATCACAGCCAAGATCTCCATCAACTCATGATATCAGCATGTCTGCAGATGGACGTGTGGCAGTAACCAGTCAACTCCAGATCCCTCAGACAGAGTGGAAATCAGGGAAGGTCTTCAGTTGTGAAGTGTCTGACAGATCTCTGAACAAGAAAGTCCAAAAGGACATCAGCTTCTGCTCAGGTAAATTTCCAACAAAACAACAAAACAAACATCTGCTTCTAAAAGTTTTAATTTCCTTGTTCAACCACAAGGTACTCTGTTTGAATTTGAAGTCATATTAATCAGTTTATGTCAGCTAGGAGGCTACTTAAAATTTCATTTCTATCCACCTTTTGGATATAAATCCTTTATTCATGGTATTGGATCAGATTAACATGTAAGGACTAACATCGTTTTCCTCCAGCTCATTCAAGCTCCCCTCCATCCATCCATGTGGAGACTCCCAGCTTCAAGACTGTAATGACAACATCTGAAGTGACAGCCACATGTTTGGTTCACACTGTTTTTGATGCCAAGGTCACCTGGATGTTGGATGGAAGCGTCTCAAGTAGCAACACAGTGAGCGAGGACAGAAACACAACTCATATCACCAGTAATGTGAGGGTTTCCTCCAATGACTGGAAGCAACTGAGGCATGTGACCTGCAAAGCAGAACATAAGTGTTTCTCAACCACTGAAAAGACAGTAAATGTTGCAGGTAGGACAACTATATGACTTTAAATCACACATCTTGTGTACACAAAGGATACTAATGAATGAACTGTGTTGTGTTTACTGCTGTGATCATCCAGGACCCGAAGTTGCAACTCCATCTGTGGAGATCAGGAGATCTCTTCCAGATTTGTTGAAGGGAGACGGTGCTGTTCTCCAGTGTGACATCACAAATCTCTCCTCTCGTGACCTCTACGTCACCTTTCAGGCCAATGATGTCGACATCTCTGACAAACAATATGTAGAACTTCCTGAAGGCCCAGGCCTCCAGTCAGTCAGCAGACGCTTCACTGTCCCTCAGAGTCACCAGAGAAAAGACAAAAGTTTCACCTGCAAAGTGAATCAAGGTTTCATCAGAAGCTTTAAATCTGATTCCACAGGCAATATTTTTGGTGAGAGGACAAACTCTTCTGCCTCTGATGTTTCAAACTTTATGTGTCTGATTAAAATCAGGATAATGTTTCACTGATGCACTGATTCATCTCTCTTCAGTGGACCCATCAGTGGAACTTCTTCTGGCTCCCAGTGAAGATTCAGGACCTCAGACACTCTTGTGCTCTGGATGGGGCTTCAACCCTCAAATTAAATGGGTTTCTGAATCACTGCAAAGATCTCCATCAACTCATGATATCAGCATGTCTGCAGATGGACGTGTGGCAGTAACCAGTCAACTCCAGATCCCTCAGACAGAGTGGAAATCAGGGAAGGTCTTCACTTGTGAAGTGTCTGACAGATCTCTGAACAAGAAAGTCCAAAAGGACATCAGCTTCTGCTCAGGTAAATTTCCAACAAAACAACAAAACAAACATCTGCTTCTAAAAGTTTTAATTTCCTTGTTCAACCACAAGGTACTCTGTTTGAATTTGAAGTCATATTAATCAGTTTATGTCAGCTAGGAGGCTACTTAAAATTTCATTTCTATCCACCTTTTGGATATAAATCCTTTAATCATGGTATTGGATCAGATTAACATTTAAGGACTAACATCGTTTTCCTCCAGCTCATTCAAGCTCCCCTCCATCCATCCATGTGGAGACTCCCAGCTTCAAGACTGTAATGTCAACATCTGAGGTGACAGCCACATGTTTGGTTCACACTGTTTTTGATGCCAAGGTCACCTGGATGTTGGATGGAAGAGTCTCAAGGAATAACACTGTGAGCGAGGACAGAAACACAACTCATATCACCAGTAATGTGAGGGTTTCCTCCAATGACTGGAAGCAACTGAGGCGTGTGACCTGCAAAGCAGAACATAAGTGTTTCTCAACCACTGAGAAGACAGTAAATATTGCAGGTAATTTTTAGATTTTGATATGGAGTAAATAGATTAACTACAGCTAATGAATTCTAAGAGGCAACGTGTAGTCACTTCTTCTTCTGAAAAGAATATAAACTTTAACTGCATATCTAACTGCAATATGTCTACAAAAAGTAAATCAATATTACTTGTTTTTTTTTTACACAGACTTGACTACATTTAAATTTCTAAATTGGTTGATGCTAGAGGTACGGACCCGTACCTGTAGCATCTGTACTAGAGGTACGGACCCGTTAAGGTCACTGAAGAGCTGGCGCCGGTTATTGCTGCACATTACAGGCAGTTTATATGAATGACTTTGACGGCGAACATTGTATAATTTAACCAAAAATACACCGTCTCCTCTCACACTTTAGACAATGTAGTTTTTACACTTTTAGACGCCGTGTCTAAATTGTTTGAAGTCCAGTTCCTATTAATTAGTTTACCGCGTTCAGTGGTGGAAGCGGCTGACGAACTCCATTGCAAATGTTCCCATTTAATTTCGGACGCTAATTTACAAGATAAAATTAAGGATGTCGAATATGAAACAAACACGCGTGAATGGTGAGGAGCAGCTCTTTCATTCGGCATGAATTAAAAAAAACACAAACTCGATTTACTGTGATATTGTGAGATTTGTTTGTGGTGATGTAAATTAGCCATTCAACAGAGTCCGCTAACATTAAAGTGACTAACGTGCAGTGTCTGTGTTGCCAGACGTAGAAAATACGTCAGGGTTTTTTGTAATAGTCTGTCGCTACTTTTGAAGGTAAAAAAATACTTGTAGTTTGCTGGCTGTTAGTTCCGCCATTTGTTTTGTTTGCCGTTTGTGCTTTATTAGAACAGGGTCACGTGAATAAAAAGTTTTGCTATTTTTAATAGTAGTGCTGATTTCAACCCCCAAATCGCTGTCCGTGTAAAAGTCAGATAGTGATGTTGGACTTTTCCACAGACAACGATGACCCCAGCACACTGATTGTAAAATATTTCTTGTAACTTTATTGGAACTTGATATGGAATGAATGGACTTTAATACACTGTTAATACACAAAGATGACTGACATGACAGGCTCCGCACGCAGATTCATCTCGAATCACGGAAGCGCCTTCATCAGCGTTGCCGATATTCATGTCCGTCGGATTACCAGCCAATCACGAAGCGCGTTCATCAGCCGGCTCATTAATATTTATGAGAAGGGAAAGTGCCGTATCCGTAGGCCACAGGCTAGGGGTACGGGTCCGTATCTGTAGACACTACCTTCTAAATTAACTAATAATAATATATACAAATTTATCCCGAGTTGCTTTTGTTATCAAATGAACATATTAAAGACAACAATAACTTGTTTAACAGTTTATTGACATGAATATACTTTAGCCCATGATCCAAAACAAAGCAGCAAATTCAACTTTCACAGAATTAAATAGCAGCTGACACATTCCTAAATTCATATTAGGCCTTGTGAAAAAGCCACAGTGAGGTGGAATGGAAAGGTTAAAGCTTGCTCATCATTAATTCTTCACTAATGTACTGTGTCCTCTGCAGCTGTCTAAGAAAAGACTGCTGTGGTTTGTTTCGCTGTTTGATTCTCTTTTGTTGCTTAATTCTAGTCCTCCGTGTTCTTTGCTTGCCTCCACTTTCGCTGTACGTTGATAATTAACAGAATTAATAGTCTGTGTTTGCTTGCCAGTCAATGTATATGCAGAAGTGAGCATTAAAGATCTGCTGTACTGTAATTTTGTGACCATAAAATTTCCTTTGGACTCTTGATGCAGACTTTAGTAATAATTAGAAGAGTTCAGGTGCAGAACAAACATAAACGCATGTTTATTGTACGTTTATAGTAAATTATTATTATAGCGATTATAGCTCCCTATTCACCTCAGCTTCTGCATATATATATTATTCCCTGCTTCTGCATACATATATTTGTGTATGTGTTTGTTTTTCAGCACCGGTTTATCAGCTGCCAACTGTTAAAGTGTGTTCGTCCTCTGATGAGGAAGACGAACTTTCCTTCTCCTGCGTTGCCAAAGATTTTTCACCAGAAAGTTATGAGATCAAATGGTTGAAAGACGGAAATGAAGTCACTGGCAAAAAAGACGAGATCACAGCACTTCCAGGACAAAGACGAGACAGCAATGGTAACACCTTGTACAGTGCCTCAAGTTTTCTCTCAGTACAGGCCACAGAGTGGAATCCTGGGACAACATTCACATGTGTGTTTAAGGGGAAAGGGGAGAACAATATTGAAGTATTTAAGAATGCTTCTGTGACCTACAAAGACGAACTACCAACGGGTGAGTAAATTGTTAACATGTGAATTAATTTCTGTTTGCATGGTTTATCAACTCCTTTTGCTCAGTGATTGTTCATTATTTCTTCATGCAGGCAATGTGGGATGTAAGGAAGCAGATGTGGATGTAAATATCTTACCCCCCACAGTCGAGGACATGTTTCTCAGAAGAAAAGGAACTGTAATATGTCAAGTCCAGGTACACAGGGGAACAGTTGGGAAAATACTGTGGCAGGATGAGAATAAAACTGACATGGCTGGAGCATTTAAGGTCCCAACTAAAGGAAAGAAAGGCACATTCAGCCTTCCACTTGAAATCACATATGATGAATGGGCCGAGGGGAAAAAGCGCCACTGCATTGTTGAAAGTGAAGACTGGTATGACACCCTGACAAAAACCTATGAGAGGAATATTGGTAAGAAAACTACTCAGTAACTGTCTAATCAAATGCATTTTTCTTTGTGTATTTTTTCGTGGCTCAGATTTTCTCTGATACTTTAGCCACTTTCATGTGTGGATGAGATCTAATTGTTCTCTCATGCTTGCAGGAGCAAAACCTCAGCGTCCTTCGGTGTTTATGCTGCCTCCTGTAGAACAAACTAGAAAAGAAATGGTGACCCTGACTTGCTATGTGAAAGACTTCTACCCTAAAGACGTTTTCGTGTCTTGGCTTGTTGATGACGAGGAAGCAAACTCAGATTTTGAGTTCAATACCACAAGCTCAGTAGAAAGCAACGGATCCTATTCTGCTTATGGCCACTTAACCCTCACCCTCGAGCAGTGGGCAAAGCCTGATGCGGTGTATAGCTGTGTAGTTTACCACGAATCCCTGGGCAACACAACCAAAACCATTGTCAGGTCCATTGGATACAGAACAGGTGACAAAACCAACCTGGTCAACCTCAACATGAACGTCCCCGAAACGTGCAAGGCCCAGTAGATGTTATGTCATGTCGCAGTGTCTCCTGTTCTTTGTTGTTTACTGTGTGTTGTTTGTGATATGATGTTGTGTTTGTGTGTTTTTAATGCAGATTCAAAATCAAAATAAAAAAAAAACTTTGCAACTCTGTTGTTGTTTGTCACATGTAATTCATGTCTTTATTTGATGTCTGTTGACAGCTACATGTGTGTTGTGAGTGTACAGTCACAGTGCCGTTCTAATGCAACACGACTTAGGAGTAGATATCAGCATTTTTCACCATCATATTCTGTAGAGGTGAATCACCGTGCTAACTTTAGGCAGCAGTTGAATGAGATAAGTTGTTTAATTTGTTTGCAGAGAGCACATTAACACTGCTTCTGTGACTTGTCTTTGTGCGACTGTGTTTCCTCCACTGGGTCTTGCACAGACAATTGTTCTGCTCTGTGGTCAAACAATGAATGCAGTGATTCACAAGCCAAGTCGTGCACGCAACACTAATGATGGGGTCTTTCAAGAGCAAGTCAGGGTGACTGTAGGAATTTTTTTAAAATTACTTGCAAAACTATCGAGCCACGTTTTTGTGAATATCTCCTGACACGCTGACTGATGGATAAAATTCACTCTCACCTCAGAGATATAAAATATATGATTAAACTTAACAGGATGCTCTCTGACATGCCATTGCTCAAAGTTAGATGTGGACTGTTGCAAGCATTAACCGAATAATTACTGTGCACCACATCCAGAGCTCATGTTTGAAATTAACAATGAATGGAACGCAGCCATGGAGGCAGAAGAAGACGCCATGCCCAAGACAGCCCTCACCTTCATCCTCCTCTTCCTCATCACTCTGCTCTTCACCATTGGAGCCACTGCTATCAAGGTAATGATCCATTTATGTATGATGTGTACAGATCTGGTTTAACTCAACCAGAACAGAGTAGATACATTTTTTAAAAGAGAAAAAAACTTTAAAATTAGAGAAAATTGTCCTAATTCAAATATAGTGCAGACACAATACATTTATTTACATTTTCACTATCTGCTTTTAATTAAAATAAAATATTATGTTCCAACACCATTAAAACCCTGATGGACCTAAAAGTTCTACAGTGACAGCTTAATTTTACAGATTTCACCTGAATTAAGACACTTCACTGACAATTTGCAGTATCAGTTATTCACAAGTAACAAAAATTATGTTCATGAACCTTTATAGAAAGCTACATTTATCATGACAGATAATCATTGTCATTTTATGTCAATTTGTGTGTGCAATTAAATAAAACTAAACAAAATACAGCAGAAATATGATGGTGATTTTCTGTAGAAAAGCAGAGAGGAATGGTTGGATATAGTAGTTGGATATAGTTTTTTCAGAAATTATGAAAAATATGAAATAAACACCCTTAAATTGATAGTATTGGGATAAACATTTACAGACGGAAATACTAATTTAATTAGGGATAATTGTCACTTTATGTAAATGTGTATTGTATTTTTAGAAAGTAGAAAAATACTGTGTGAAAACAGTACTTTTTAAAAAAGATAGATGATACGTGTCAGCATCTCGCTTGAAGTAACTGCTGGGTTCTCAATTTACAGATAATCTCTGACTTTCTGGAAAAAAACCCCCAAAACAAAACAAAACTGAAACGCTGAGTTATTTTCCATAGAATTTGTTTTTTAAATTTTGTTTTTAAATGTATTTCTTTATTTGACTCTGAAAAAAACATGGTAACACCAGTGAAATGATCCTTTTTCACAACATCTTACTGCAGTTACAAATAGTTTTTAACCAATTTAACCAGCAATTAAAATATTCTCTACACCTATCGCATGTGAGCACAATCTTTTATGTCGTTTTATTCTAATTCTAAAATCATCTAATTTCTAGACATGTCAGTTATATAAAAAAGAAAAAAAATATGTTCACGCAATTTAATGCCCAAATAGGTGACATTTCTATACAATTTATCTTTAAGACGGATAAATCAGCTGTGTTATTTTTATGTATTTCAAATTTTGGTACCACACTAGTGAATGTAGTAATACTTTGCAGGTAATGCTACTATTGCATTTACAATATTATTCCAAAGTACTGTTTCTAATAAGATCAGTAAGCTAAAAGATGATTTAACAGATTAGAACCAAACCAGCCACTTGTAAAATATTGGTTGTGCCGTATATTCTTCCATTTTTTTTGCCTGTCATCTGAACAAAACAATGACAATTTGTGAAAAAGCAGTGTTGTTGTACTGTAATGTGAAAAAAACAAGAAATCGAACTCATTTAAGTGGTGGCAAAGTGTAGAGTTTAGAATGTTTTCATTGCATTTCTTTTTATCTTGTTCTTCTTTATAGGTCAAATGAAACAAGGAGAATATGAGGGGAACTTTCTGTAAAGCAAAAAAAAGTATTTTGTAAAGTATTTTTCACACATTTTTCATATATACTCATAATGCCATGTAAGTAATCACGTATATCTTTTTTCCTCTCATTTTGATCACAGAAAGTTTATGTCTTTTTGAAAATATGTGTTCAAATGAAGTTTATGCTGATGTTCTTCCTTCAACTTTTTTCTGACTTGCATTATTTTGAAACTGCTGACCTGTACAAGTTTAATGCAGAATTTGTACAAATATATTCATGATTTTATTGAACATTTTGTCTTTTTTACTGTTTAACATGCTGTTATGTTCATCACACCCCCCAGCACCTGGAGTCAACAGCCCGTGTTCAACTCAATATGTAAATTGGGACATTTTACAGTCGGTTACTTTCTGAGTCTATTATTACGAAGCTTGAGAACTAAAACCTTCGGCAAAGTCATGAGATAACGTATCTAAAGTGATATGAGATATTTAAATGTGTGCTCTGTTTCTCTTACTGGCCTAACCACACCTCACACCTGGTGTCTGTGACGCTCCGTTGCTCATTGCATCGTTTCACTTCTGTATTTTGGTACTTTTTTGAGACCTGGGTGTTACTCAATGCTTTCCCTTGCTGCTGGTCCTGATCACTCTGCCCTATCATGCTCAACATCTGTGCAACAGACCTTTGAGCCACATCTCCACCTGACTCTGCAACTCTGCAATACAAACAAGTAGACAACTCTGCCACCTAGCCTAAATACAAACACACTGCACTTAGACTTGAGAGTAAATGGTTGATTACCTACCAGATTCTGAAGGTATGTATAACTGAGATCAACATAGTTTGTATGTTGTTTCTTTTTTAAATGTTGACATCTAACATTCAGAAAGACGAAATAATCTCTGCTCTATCTCAGCTCCACGGATTGTCCCACCAAAAATCTCGCTGCACTCAGTTTGGGAAGGTGAAGTTGGGAACTCACAAGTTCATCTCATCTGCACCCTGAGTGGCTTCTTTCCAGACGAAGTGAGCGTCGAGTGGCAACGGGACAGCCAACGTATCAACATTAGACCTGTCTCAAGGAAGCTACAGAGTGTGGAGGAAGGCGAGAAAACCTTCACTTTGAGTAGCGAGATTGAGCCTAATATAGAAGAATGGAAGAAAAGCTCAAGTTTCACATGCAAGTCCACACACAAAGGAAAGGAATTCAGCAAAACATTAAGTATTTGTCAAAGTAAGTATGAACAGCTTCTGTCTCATGGCACAATGGAGTTAAATGCATTAAAATTAAAACGAGATTTTAAAATATATTTAGCAGACTGGATCAGATTAACATGTAAGGACTGACATCGTTTTCCTCCAGCTCATTCAAGCTCCCCTCCATCCATCCATGTGGAGACTCCCGGCTTCAAGACTGTAATGACAACATCTGAGGTGACAGCCACATGTTTGGTTCACACTGTTTTTGATGCCAAGGTCACCTGGATGTTGAACGGAACAGTCTCAAGTAGCAGCACAGTGAGCGAGGACAGAAACACAACTCATATCACCAGTAATGTGAGGGTTTCCTCCAATCGGTGGAAGCAACTGAGGCGTGTGACCTGCAAAGCAGAACATAAGTGTTTCTCAACCACTGAAAAGACAGTAAATGTTGCAGGTAGGACAACTATATGACTTTAAATCACACATCTTGTGTACACAAAGGATACTAATGAATGAACTGTGTTGTGTTTTCTACTGTGATCATCCAGGACCTGAAGTTGCAACTCCATCTGTGGAGATCAGGAGATCTCTTCCAGATTTGTTGAAGGGAGACGGTGCTGTTCTCCAGTGTGACATCACAAATCTCTCCTCTCGTGACCTCTACGTCACCTTTCAGGCCAATGATGTCGACATCTCTGACAAACAATATGTAGAACTTCCTGAAGGCCCAGGCCTCCAGTCAGTCAGCAGACGCTTCACTGTCCCTCAGAGTCACCAGAGGAAAGACAAAAGTTTCACCTGCAAAGTGAATCAAGGTTTCATCAGAAGCTTTAAATCTGATTCCACAGGCAATATTTTTGGTGAGAGGACAAACTCTTCTGCCTCTGATGTTTCAAACTTTATGTGTCTGATTAAAATCAGGATAATGTTTCACTGATGCACTGATTCATCTCTCTTCAGTGGACCCATCAGTGGAACTTCTTCTGGCTCCCAGTGAAGATTCAGGACCTCAGACACTCTTGTGCTCTGGATGGGGCTTCAACCCTCAAATTAAATGGGTTTCTGAATCACTGCAAAGATCTCCATCATCACATGATATCAGCATGTCTGCAGATGGACGTGTGGCAGTAACCAGTCAACTCCAGATCCCTCAGACAGAGTGGAAATCAGGGAAGGTCTTCACTTGTGAAGTGTCTGACAGATCTCTGAACAAGAAAGTCCAAAAGGAAGTCAATTTCTGCTCAGGTAAATTTCCAACAAAACAGCAAAAAAAATAAACATCTTCTTTCAAAATGTTAAATTCACTTGTTCAACCACAAGGTACTTTGTTTGAATTTGAAGTCATATTAGTCAGTTTATGTCAATAAGGAGGCTACTTAAAATTGTGTTTCTGTCCACCTGGTGAATGTAAATCCTCCATGGTCCAGCTAATCAAAGAATGATTTCATTCCTTTGCTAGATTTTTCACTTTCCCCACACATTCAGTAACATCGTCTGTCGGACGTTTAGTTCTAGGTTTGGTCAGATGTGCCGTTACTCACCTGTATAATGAATGTGCATGCTGTACAGGCTACTCTATCAATAAGTGGACAAAAGCCGGTGTAGAAATCCAACGTAATACTTCTCCATGATGTTGTCATACACACGTGGACAAAATTGTTGGTACCCCTCAGTTAAAGAAGGAAAAACCCACAATTCTCACTGAAATCACTTGAAACTCACAAAAGTAAAAATAAATAAAAATTTATTGAAAATTAAATAATCAAAATCAGCCATCACTTTTGAATTGTTGATTAACATAATTATTTAAAAAAACAAACTAATGAAATAGGGCTGGACAAAAATGATGGTACCCATAACTTAATATTTTGTTGCACAACCTTTTGAGGCAATCACTGCAATTAAACGATTTCTGTATTTGTCAATGAGCGTTCTGCAGCTGTCAACAGGTATTTTGGCCCACTCCTCATGAGCAAACAGCTCCAGTTGTCTCAGGTTTGATGGGTGTCTTCTCCAAATGGCATGTTTCAGCTCCTTCCACATATGTTCAATGGGATTCAGATCTGGGCTCATAGAAGGCCACTTTAGAATAGTCCAACGCTTTTCTCTCAGCCATTCTTGGGTGTTTTTGGCTGTGTGTTTTGGATCGTTGTCCTGTTGGAAGACCCATGACCTGCGACTGAGACCAAGCTTTCTGACACTAGGCAGCACATTTCTCTCCAGAATGCCTTGATAGTCTTCAGATTTCATCGTACCTTGCACACTTTCAAGACACCCTGTACCAGATGCAGCAAAGCAGCCCCAAAACATTACTGAGCCTCCTCCATGTTTCACCGTAGGGACAGTGTTCTTTTCTTCGTATGCTTGGTTTTTGAGTCTATGAACATAGAGTTGATGTGCCTTACCAAAAAGCTCCAGTTTGGTCTCATCTGTCCAAAGGACATTCTCCCAGAAGCTTTGTGGCTTGTCAACATGCATTTTTGCAAATTCCAGTCTCGCTTTTTTATGAGTTTTTTTTCAGCAGTGGTGTCCTCCTTGGTCGTCTCCCATGAAGTCCACTTTGGCTCAAACAACGACGAATGGTGCGATCTGACACTGATGTACCTTGGCCTTGGAGTTCACCTTTAATTTCTTTGGAGGTTGCTCTGGGCTCTTTGGATACAATTCCAACGATCCGTCTCTTCAATTTGTCATCAATTTTCCTCTTGCGGCCACGTCCAGGGAGGTTGGCTACTGTCCCGTGGGTCTTGAACTTCTGAATAATATGAGCCACTGTTGTCACAGGAACTTCAAGCTGTTTAGAGATGGTCTTATAGCCTTTACCTTTAAGATGTTTGTCTATCATTTTTTTTCGGATGTCCTGGGACAATTCTCTCCTTCGCTTTCTGTTGTCCATGTTCAGTGTGGTACACACCTTTTCACCAAACAGCAGGGTGACTACTTGTCTCCCTTTAAATAGGCAGACTGACTGATTATGAGTTTGGAAACACCTGTGATGTCAATTAAATGACACACCTGAGTTAATCATGTCACTCTGGTCAAATAGTTTTCAATCTTTTATAGAGGTACCATCATTTTTGTCCAGGCCTGTTTCATTAGTTTGTTTTTTTAAATAATTATGTTAATCAACAATTCAAAAGTAATGGCTGTTTTTGATTATTTAATTTTCAATAAATTTTTATTTATTGTTACTTTTGTGAGTTTCAAGTGATTTCAGTGAGAATTGTGGTTTTTTCCCTCTTTAACTGAGGGGTACCAACAATTTTGTCCACATGTGTAAGTGACTCCTATAATAATCTGATTCAGGTTGAAGACACAAACTTTCAAATAATGCAGTTTTAAAGCACAGTGTCAGTGTGGTACTGTGACACAGAAGACAATACACTTTACATAAACAGAGTTTACTGATGTTTGGTCTCACTCCATTGTTCTCGTTTCTTGTATTTTCCACGGACAGCTCATTCAAGCTACCCTCCATCCATCCATGTGAAGACTCCCAGCTTCAAGACTGTAATGTCAACATCTGAAGTGACAGCCACATGTTTGGTTCACACTGTTTTTGATGCCAAGGTCACCTGGATGTTGGATGGAAGAGTCTCAAGGAATAACACTGTGAGCGAGGACAGAAACACAACTCATATCACCAGTAATGTGAGGGTTTCCTCCAATGACTGGAAGCAACTGAGGCGTGTGACCTGCAAAACAGAACATAAGTGCTTCTCAACCACTGAAAAGACAGTAAATGTTGCAGGTAGGGCAGCTATATGACTTGACGGTCACAAATCTTGTGTGCACAAAGGATACTAATGAATGAACTGTGTTGTGTTTTCTACTGTGATCATCTAGGACCTGAAGTTGCAACTCCATCTGTGGAGATCAGGAGATCTCTTCCAGATTTGTTGAAGGGAGACGGTGCTGTTCTCCAGTGTGACATCACAAATCTCTCCTCTCGTGACCTCTACGTCACCTTTCAGGCCAATGATGTCGACATCTCTGACAAACAATATGTAGAACTTCCTGAAGGCCCAGGCCTCCAGTCAGTCAGCAGACGCTTCACTGTCCCTCAGAGTCACCAGAGGAAAGACAAAAGTTTCACCTGCAAAGTGAATCAAGGCTTCATCAGAAGCTTTAAATCTGATTCCACAGGCAATATTTTTGGTGAGAGGACAAACTCTTCTGCCTCTGATGTTTCAAACTTTATGTGTCTGATTAAAATCAGGATAATGTTTCACTGATGCACTGATTCATCTCTCTTCAGTGGACCCATCAGTGGAACTTCTTCTGGCTCCCAGTGAAGATTCAGGACCTCAGACACTCTTGTGTTCCGCATTGGGCTTCAACCCTCAAATTAAATGGGTTTCTGAATCACTGCAAAGATCTCCATCATCACATGATATCAGCATGTCTGCAGATGGACGTGTGGCAGTAACCAGTCAACTCCAGATCCCTCAGACAGAGTGGAAATCAGGGAAGGTCTTCACTTGTGAAGTGTCTGACAGATCTCTGAACAAGAAAGTCCAAAAGGACATCAGCTTCTGTTCAGGTAAATTTCCAACAAAACAGCAGCAACAACAAAAGAAACATCTGCTTCCAAAAATATTAAATTCACTTGTTCAACCACAAGGTACTCAGTTTGAATATGAAGTCATATTAGTCAGTTTATGTCAACTGGGAGGCTACTTAAAATTGTGTTTCTGTCTACCTGGTGAATGTAAATCCTTCATGGTCCAGCTAATCAAAGAATGATTTCATTCCTTTGCTAGATTTTTCACTTTCCCCACACATTCAGTAACATCGTCTGTCAGACGTTTAGTTCTAGGTTTGGTCAGATGTGCCGTTACTCACCTGTATAATGAATATGCATGCTGTACAGGCTACTCTATCAATAAGTGGACAAAAGCCTGTGTAGAAATCCAACGTAATACTTCTCCATGATGTTGTCATAAGTGACTCCTATAATAATCTGATTCAGGTTGAAGACACAAACTTTCAAATCATGCCTTTACTTGATAGTCAGTTTAGTACGATAACATGAATAACAATACACTTTACATAAACAGAGTTTACTGATGTTTGGTCTCACTCCATTGTTCTCGTTTCTTGTATTTTCCACTGACAGCTCATTCAAGCTCCCCTCCATCCATCCATGTGGAGACTCCCAGCTTCAAGACTGTAATGTCAACATCTGAAGTGACAGCCACATGTTTGGTTCACACTGTTTTTGATGCCAAGGTCACCTGGATGTTGGATGGAAGAGTCTCAAGGAATAACACTGTGAGCGAGGACAGAAACACAACTCATATCACCAGTAATGTGAGGGTTTCCTCCAATGACTGGAAGCAACTGAGGCGTGTGACCTGCAAAGCAGAACATAAGTGTTTCTCAACCACTGAAAAGACAGTAAATGTTGCAGGTAGGGCAGCTATATGACTTGACAGTCACAAATCTTGTGTGCACAAAAGATATTATGTGTGAACTGTGTTGTGTTTTCTACTGTGATCATCCAGGGCCTGATGTTGCAACTCCATCTGTGGAGATCAGGAGATCTCTTCCAGATTTGTTGAAGGGAGACGGTGCTGTTCTCCAGTGTGACATCACAAATCTCTCCTCTCGTGACCTCTACGTCACCTTTCAGGCCAATGATGTCGACATCTCTGACAAACAATATGTAGAACTTCCTGAAGGCCCAGGCCTCCAGTCAGTCAGCAGACGCTTCACTGTCCCTCAGAGTCACCAGAGGAAAGACAAAAGTTTCACCTGCAAAGTGAATCAAGGCTTCATCAGAAGCTTTAAATCTGATTCCACAGGCAATATTTTTGGTGAGAGGACAAACTCTTCTGCCTCTGATGTTTCAAACTTTATGTGTCTGATTAAAATCAGGATAATGTTTCACTGATGCAATGATTCATTTCTCTTCAGTGGACCCATCAGTGGAACTTCTTCTGACTCCCAGTGAAGATTCAGGACCTCAGACACTCTTGTGCTCTGGATGGGGCTTCAACCCTCAAATTAAATGGGTTTCTGAATCACCGCCAAGATCTCCATCAACTCATGATATCAGCATGTCTGCAGATGGACGTGTGGCAGTAACCAGTCAACTCCAGATCCCTCAGACAGAGTGGAAATCAGGGAAGGTCTTCACTTGTGAAGTGTCTGACAGATCTCTGAACAAAAAAGTCCAAAAGGAAGTCAATTTCTGCTCAGGTAAATTTCCAACAAAACAGCAAAAAAAAAAATAAACATCTTCTTTCAAAATGTTAAATTCACTTGTTCAACCACAAGGTACTTTGTTTGAATTTGAAGTCATATTAGTCAGTTTATGTCAACAAGGAGGCTACTTAAAATTGTGTTTCTGTCCACCTGGTGAATGTAAATCCTTTATTCATGGTATATCTAATCAAAGAATGATTTCATTCCTTTGCTCGATATTTCACTTTCCCCACACATTCAGTAACATCGTCTCTCTGACGTTTAGTTCTAGGTTTGGTCAGATGTGCCGTTACTCACCTGTATAATGAATGTGCATGCTGTACAGGCTACTCTATCAATAAGTGGACAAAATCATTTGTAGATACCCAAAGTAATATTTCTCCATCATGTTGTTTTCATCAGTGACTCCTATAATAATCTGATTCAGGTTGAAGACACAAACTTTCAAATAATGCAGTTTTAAAGCACAGTGTCAGTGTGGTACTGTGACACAGAAGACAATACACTTTACATAAACAGAGTTTACTGATGGTTTGGTCTCACTTCATTTTTCTCGTTTCTTGTATTTTCCACTGACAGCTCATTCAAGCTCCCCTCCATCCATCCATGTGGAGACTCCCCACTTCAAGACTGTAATGTCAACATCTGAAGTGACAGCCACATGTTTGGTTCACACTGTTTTTGATGCCAAGGTCACCTGGATGTTGGATGGAAGAGTCTCAAGGAATAACACTGTGAGCGAGGACAGAAACACAACTCATATCACCAGTAATGTGAGGGTTTCCTCCAATGACTGGAAGCAACTGAGGCGTGTGACCTGCAAAGCAGAACATAAGTGTTTCTCAACCACTGAAAAGACAGTAAATGTTGCAGGTAGGGCAGCTATATGACTTGACAGTCACAAATCTTGTGTGCACAAAAGATATTATGTGTGAACTGTGTTGTGTTTTCTACTGTGATCATCCAGGGCCTGAAGTTGCAACTCCATCTGTGGAGATCAGGAGATCTCTTCCAGATTTGTTGAAGGGAGACGGTGCTGTTCTCCAGTGTGACATCACAAATCTCTCCTCTCGTGACCTCTACGTCACCTTTCAGGCCAATGATGTCGACATCTCTGACAAACAATATGTAGAACTTCCTGAAGGCCCAGGCCTCCAGTCAGTCAGCAGACGCTTCACTGTCCCTCAGAGTCACCAGAGGAAAGACAAAAGTTTCACTTGCAAAGTGAATCAAGGCTTCATCAGAAGCTTTAAATCTGATTCCACAGGCAATATTTTTGGTGAGAGGACAAACTCTTCTGCCTCTGATGTTTCACACTTTATGTGTCTGATTAAAATCAGGATAATGTTTCACTGATGCACTGATTCATTTCTCTTCAGTGGACCCATCAGTGGAACTTCTTCTGGCTCCCAGTGAAGATTCAGGACCTCAGACACTCTTGTGCTCTGGATGGGGCTTCAACCCTCAAATTAAATGGGTTTCTGAATCACCGCCAAGATCTCCATCAACTCATGATATCAGCATGTCTGCAGATGGACGTGTGGCAGTAACCAGTCAACTCCAGATCCCTCAGACAGAGTGGAAATCAGGGAAGGTCTTCAGTTGTGAAGTGTCTGACAGATCTATGAACAAGAAAGTCCAAAAGGACATCAATTTTTGCTCAGGTAAAAGAACAACGCAATCCATCATGAAATGTCAAGAAGCGTGGATTAACTGTATTAAATAAGTATTTTTTGTTCTTTTACTGTTGTGTTTTTTCCTCAGTAACACCAACATCCTCTGAGATAGTTGGCGTCTATGTTCAGGGACCAACACTACAGCAGCTTCTAAACAAGGCACAGGTGACTGTTACCTGTCTCCTGGTCGGCCCTCGTCTTAAAGATTTCTCTGTCACCTGGAAAGTAGGTGGTAATAAAAACTCAACCCATAATGTCCATACGGAGTCACCGGTGAGTCACAGCAACGGGACAGAGACTTTAAAGAGCTTCCTCAACGTGTCAGCAGAGGACTGGCATGCATATAAACAAGTTTCTTGCGAAGGAAAGCATCAATGTGCCAAACAGGGCTATGAAGACCATATCAGCAAAAGCAGAGGTAATGTTCAAAAATAAAAGTTGTCCATTCAGAAACTCACTCTTTCAAAAATATTATTCTTCATAATGGCTGTTTGACAAAATGGTAGGATAATATGAACTTTTTTTTCATGTTTTCTTCTCTGTCTGTTCTTCCAGACGTGTTTCCGCCAACGGTGAAAATAGTGCAACCAACTGCATCTGAGCTGTCCATGTCTGACGTCCTCACACTGGTTTGCCTGGTTTCTGGATTTTCCCCATCTAACATCCTAGTGTATTGGGTGGAGGATGGTCAGACACTCCCGTCGTCTCGTTACATCAACAGTCCCGCCTGGAAACGCAAACAGAGCAACTCTTATTCAATGAGCAGCCGACTGAATGTACCCAGGAGTGTGGACAAAAGGTCGACATATTCTTGTGTTGTCAGACATGAGTCATCTGAATCAGCGTTTGAAAGCACTCTGGATGATGTGTTTGGTGAGTTGATTTTTCTTTTTTTCTTCTCAAATTAATAAAATTCACCAAAAAATTAACTTGTATGACTTTTTCTGCAGCCTCAGCGGCCTACAGCGAACCTTCAGCCTTTTTGCTCGAGGGCTCCAATGAACTCATGTGCCTGGTCTCTGGCTTCAGCCCAGCATCCATTAACATCACCTGGTTGCGTGATAATAACACAAAGCTGTGGAACTACAATACCAGCGAGCCCCACAGAGGCCCAGATGGAAAGTTCAGTGTCCAGAGCCACCTACGTCTGTCCCAAGTCGATTCCTTACCTGGAGTGGTCCTCACCTGCAGGGTGACACATGTAAACACCACCCTGTCCCTGAATATATCCAAACCAGGTACCACAGCATCCACATTCTCTTGCACATTAAAGATTTCACATGAAATGTTAACATATTTTGCGCAAAAAGTCAATTTAGTTACTGCATCATTTTTAAAAATTCAAATCTTTACAATTACTCTCTCGGTGTACCAAAGTCAGTGTAATAAATGATGAATTTTACTTCTTTCACAGACACATTGGAACACTGTGATTTCTTAGATGATGCCCTGCGTGGTGATATATACGACGGTACCGATGTGGAAAGCTGGTATATGGCTTTTATTTTCAGCCTTTTATTCCTCCTCTCCATCATCTATGGTGTCATAGTGACCTTATTTAAGGTAAGATACAGCACTAGTCATTCTGCAATTTTAACATAATCTTCCTGTCCAGTTTATCATGTCACTCGTTTGGTTTTATTATATATCTACAGCTTAATATTAAGAATATTCTAAAATAATATAATCATTTGGGATTACATTAATATAATCATATTTTTATGTTTTTACTAGACACAAAACTGTCAACTAATGCTGACACATTCTCTTTTTCCCCTTTTAGACAAAATGATGACGACCACAGGAAAGATCTCATTTTACGACCCAAATATCGACTTTTAATTATTTTTTTAAAGCATAATGACTTGTATTATGATGTTTTATGTTATAGGTTTATAATATCCTTTTTTTGGGGGGGTTAAGTTCTGCATTTACTGTGTATGTAAGAGAAAATGCAACAAAAATAAATAAAAAATGAATAAATATAAGAATTAAAATTGTAATTTTGCGTAATGACTATTTTGTGTCACTACACTGATTGTTGTTGCAAAAACATACATAAAAATTGAAATAAGGCAAACAAAACAAAGGTTGTCAGAATTTGCCTCATTGATTATGATTTGTTTGAAGATGATATAATGTATGGATTCTTCCTGAATATACTCAACACTCTAGCATTACTCTGATTGTCCTTTAGAGTGAGATAAAGCTCCGTGTGCAGCGGCTGTAGCGCCACCTCCATGTGAAATACTACCTATTCAGTCATTTAAAGATCTTATTGTTGAAGAAACAAACAGGATTAACAACGGTAAATCCAAAAATATGTAGCCTTCAAACACCATAGTGACCGGAAGCCCCCCATCCAAAGGCCAAACACACGGTCTAACTATGACAGCTACATCACTCCAAAGACTGTCCTTGGAAAAGGTTATTTGAGGAAACATCTTGCTACGACTCATGTTGTTTCATTGTAACAACACCCTCTCGTGGTTGCAGTAATTACCTCCACCAGGAGGTTATGTAATCACCGGCGTTTGTTTGTCTGTCTGTTTGTTTGTTTGCTTGTCTGTTAACAGCATAACTCAAAAAGTCATGGATGAATTTTCACCAAATTTTTACAGGATGTCCGGAAGAGCAAAAGTAACAATCGATTAGATTTTGGAGGTGATCCGGATCACCGTCTGGATCCAGGATTTTTTGGAAGGTCTCTGTACAATTGAGAGATGGCTGCCGGATCACCTCTAAAATCTAATCGATTGTTACTTTTGCTCTTCCAGACATCCTGTAAAAAATTTGGTGAAAATCCGTCCATGACTTTTTGAGTTATGCTGTTAACAGACAAACAAACAAACAGACAGACAAACAGATGGCATGGTGGAGGTCTGCGCTCTCCGAGTGCTTCTCTAGTTAAACAATGGTCTCACCCAGCTCACATTCCCTATTCTTGGGTGAACAATGCAACGCTTGGTGAATTCTGCTTCACAATGCTAGGAAGAGCCGACATCGAAGGATCAAAAAGTGACGTCGCTATGAACGCTTGGCTGCCACAAGCCAGTTATGCTCGGAAACCTAACAGTCATAAAAGCTTCCAAATTTCCTATAGATCCTACTGGAATCATGATTTGCAGACTTTATGGGATACCGTAAGAATAGCAGAGAAATGTTTTCTGAGATGTAAGAACAAAGTGTTGAGGGAAAGGTTGAAGATGGAATTTAAGGAAAAGCAAACGAAATTTGATAGAAGATTTCACACAGTGAAACGCAGTTTTAAGAGAGGTCTTTCTTTGCATATTGATCACTTACAAACTCATGACAGGCAAAGGTTCTGGAATGAAATTAACAAATTGGGAAACATAACGGTTCCAAAACTTTAAGCTCGTTTTAACCTAAACCCTGAAACAGCTCTTAACCAAATATGGTCAATTCCTGGATAGTATAGGGACCAAAAAAATCTACATATTTCATACTGCGAGTCGACTGATGTTCTGATGAGTGTGTATACGCCACGATCACATCAGTACTGAGAAATATCAGCTCTGATATCAAGCAGATGTGCAGAGGATAAAAGTGAAAAGACTCAGGCACAAAACACATGCATTGCTTCAGCATATGACCTCAAAGATATGACAAATAAGATCTCAGGAACATTTTGGCCTACAGATTCCTTTCTGGTAAATAAAAAAACACGTCTATCATAAATACTTACATACAAAAACATGAAGAATCTGAGTATAGAATCAACGATTTTCTGCCCTTTATGGTGTGATTTTTTACATCGGGGTCATTTTTGAGAGCTTTGGAATCCCTGATTATATATTCATTATAAAAGTAGTTTTAGATCAGATATTGGTGTGTTGCCTCAGAGCTGTATGGACACAAAAGAACCAATATCTTCTATAGAATATATGGTAAATGGAACACGTAGAAAACATACAGTATATGCTTTAAAAACATACACAACAAACAAACAAACTACAACTATCACTATAACTATAAAATTGAATTTTCAGGTATCAGAAGGTGCTTTTCAACTTTCTTTGTTGAATTTCTGCTTCAACTTTAAACAAAATTTACTTCACTAAGCCAGCCCTCTGGACTTCCACAAAGCTGTGTTCCTATTGGCTGTTCAGGTGGCTGCTTGGTGTAATCAGGAACACCTGAGCAGCTCAGTGTCTTCCTGCTTTATGGCTGCAGTCAAACAGTTCCTCTGCTTCTGAACCGGCTTTGGTTCGTTGCTTTAGTTTGTTCTTTCGGTGCTGTCTTGCAGCTTCCAGCAGTAAAATCCTCTTTAATGTGTTTCTTGGTGTGTTTTAGGGCTTTGTACTGGATAGTTGTCTTGGTAAATGTGGTTCTTTAGCCACAGTTAGCACATGGTGCTAATGTGTGCAGTGATTAGTGGGTTTGGTGCAGCTGAGTTGTGTCTTTATCTTGGCTGTACTGAGTCTTTAGCAGGGGTCCCCAAACTTTTTCCTGTGAGGGCCACATAACTTTTCCCTTCTCTGGTGGGGGGCCGGGGTCAGTTTGTAACAGAAAAAGCGTGACGATTGCAGGGGTGCCTAAACGTAAACATTGTTCTCCAGAAAGCCACGCATAACCAAATATTAATAACCCTTTCTAGGTTCTTCACAGGAAAAAAAGGTCAGGAAATATATAATAACACTATTTATGAAATAAATAATAACCAAATTACCCTCTCTGTGTTCTTCACAGAAAAAAGGTCCGTGGAACATTAATTTTCTGTTGTGCCGTGCACAATCTTACCAGATAAAAGTTCAGCTTAGTTTTGAGAGCAGAATCTCTGACTTAAATGACTCATGTGAGCAGTGTCTCTAAGGTCTTGTGTTCCTTCCTTTTAATCCCAGGGTTTTCCCTACATTCATTCTCCAGCGACAGCCCACTGCTACTAAAATTCCAGTGCTGCTCCTTTGATTTTTTTTTTTAATCATCGCAAATACTCCACCACCGCATGTCTCCACCGTCACAGCAGTCTTGCATCGTGTTGGGTACTCGCGAGTATCGGGTACTCTCAGTATCTACTCTTTGTGTGTGTGTGTGTGTGTGTGTGTGTGTGTGTGTGTGTGTGTGTGTGTGTGTGTGTGTGTGGTCAGGTGCTGGCTATACTTGTGGGGACCAAATGTCCCCACAACTGTAGGAAAACCGAAAACAATGTCACTTGTGGGGACCTCATTTCGGTCCCCACAAGTTTTAACAGTGTTTTCTTGGCCATGTTGTTGTTACTGAAAAAAGTGAAAGGGCAAAAACGTTTCTTTAGGGTTAGCCATTGTAAGGTAAGGGTAAGGGTTAGGGGTTAGATATGAATGGGAGTCAATGGTAGGTCCCCACAATGATAGAAAGACATAGAATGTGTGTGTGTGTGTGTGTGTGTGTGTGTGTGTGTGTGTGTGTGTGTGTGTGTGTGTGTGTGTGTGTGTGTGTGTTCTTGTACTTGCTACATTGTGAGAACCATTTTCTGCATTTAACTATCAAAGTGAGGACATTTTTACAAAGTGAGGACATTTTGGCCGGTCCTCACTTTGAAACAGCCATGTTTGAGGGTGAAGACTTGTTTTTAGAGAACAGGTATGAATTGAGGTTTGGTTAGGGTTAGGGTAAGGATTAGGGTTAGGCGATCAGTTGTGATGGTTAAGGTTAGGGTAAGGCTCTAGGAAATGCATTACGCCTATGGATGTCCTCACTAAGATAGAAGTACAAACATGTGTGTGTGTGTGTGTGTGTGTGTGTGTGTGTGTGTGTGTGTGTGTGTGTGTGTGTGTGTGTGTGTGTGTGTGTGTGTGTGTGTGTGTGTGTGTGTGTCTGTCTGAGCCACAATCTTATGTTCTACTGTCACCTACAGGGCCTTTTGATATTGTATTGCTGTATGTTTTTGTACAGCCTCTCAGAAGACTTTAACCACTGTGTGTATCTTGCACAGTAATAAACTGCAGAGTCCTCTGGCTGTAAGTTGGACAGTCTCAGATACACCATGCTGTTGCTGTTATCTCTGCTGATTTCTATCCGTCCTTGAACACTGCTGGAATAAGCAGTTCCACTTGCATCGTGCCAGATAGCCCCCAACCATTCTGGTCTTTTTCCTGCAGGTTGTCTGATCCAGTGCATCTGATGTGAGCTAAATGTAAATCCTGATCCTCTGCAGGACAGACTGAGAGTCTCTCCAGGACGTTTCACCACTGAACTGGAAGGAATAGACTCCATCCTCTGACCTGTACAACCTGATGAGATGAAAGCAGAGAGGAAGCACACAAGAAAGTCACACAGTTATCACACAAGTTTTCTGGAATCACTGATGGCTTGATGTTTTCTCATGTCAAGTTATCAGGAGAACTCACAGGACAGAGAGAGAGCAACCAGCAGCAGAGTGAGTGTGTTGATCATCTTGAGTGTGGAGATGTGACCTCTGATGCTCCACACAAAGAACAAGATCAATCAGCAGGACAGAAGTACACTGGACAGACTGGAGATTTGCATCAGGACATCATGAGGGAGGAGCTCGTGGAGTGTTACGCTTTATTTCAGTCAAAACAGTTATTTTCCATTCATTTTCATGTGACTAATTATTCATACGGAAGACAAAATCAACAGCTTCATGCTTGATTATTTCTTCAGATAATGTGGTCTGCATCAGATTTGTTTGTAGACACAAAAACAAAATTCATGTGGATGGTTCCGGGTGTACTAAAGTTTGCTGATTATCTGAGTGCAATCTGTTGTTTTGCAGAAGATATCTACCGTTGGCCCTCAGGAAATTCTACATGTGCTGAAATATTTTTTGTGATAAAAATTTTTGTGCCATCACAATATTTGTCACATCATCAGGACTGTAAACCAAGTGTTAGACATGTTAGAAAACACTTCAATGGTAATAAACAAAAGAGCAACAAGGTTTAAAACTATCAAACAGCATACTTCTTCTGGAAGTGATTCTATTTTTGAAATGTATGTTAACAAAAGCAACATTTTAAACATTGTTGTTTGGGATTTTCAGCAACTTTTTTTTCTTTTCTGAAAAATGTAAAAGCTTTGAAAACTTTCTGAATGGCATTCATGAATTAACAGGTGGAGTTTCACCACAATAATACAGACAACTGTGTTATCTTCACTGTTTATTGTCTGTCTTCTGTCATCAGACTCAAAATACTCAAAGTATTTTAGGTGACCATGTAGGCGTCGACTAAGCTCAGTATATTCGTTGTAAAAACTTTACATCAGACATTTATCACATTCAATAATAAAGAGGAGGCTGACAGGGAAGAAGCATAATGTGTCCAGAGGTGATGAATAGAGGAAGTAGTTTTTGTATGAGTCTTCTATTTCTGTCTCTCATTGTGCCTCCTCGTGCACAGTAATACACTGCTGTGTCCTCAGTCCTCAGACTGTTCATCTGTAGATAGACTTTACTGCTGGAATCATCTCTGGAGATGGTGAATCTACCCTGGACTGACTGGGAGTAAGACTTAGAAGAACTGCCTGTGTGCACAAAAGCGATCCACTCCAGTCCTTTTCCAGGAGCCTGTCTGACCCAAACCATCCAGTAGCTGCTGAATGTGAATCCAGATCCTGTACAGGTCAGTCTATGGGATTCTCCAGGACTTTTAACCACTGATCCAGATTCAGTCAGAGTCTGACCATCAACACCTGCCAAGCCAAAAAAGAAAACAGTCACTTGTTGTCAGTTGGTCATTTCTCAAAAACAGATTCAACTCAGGATCTGCAGATATTTTCTCACCTGTCCAGCAGAGTGATAGAAGCAGCACAACTGTCCTGTAGTCCATCATGTCAAACTGTGTGTCCTCTGTTGTCTGTCATCCTCTCCAGGATCTGATAAGTAGAGGTGGAAGACTTTCATGTTTTGCATTGACTCCTCCTGACAAACAGGAAAGACCTACACTGGACTTGGCCAACCTTGTGTGTTGAACTATGAAGGACGTCTTGGTTTGATTCATGCAACATAAAATACATTTTGTGCTCTGAAATGTAGTTAATTGAGGGCAACCTTTTCATTGTTTTATGATTAAAACTGTCATGGATACAGTTATTTACAAGAAAAGCCTCAAACACTACAAACAAGAAGGAAAAGCAGCATACAACTGAAAAATAAGACACAGTACATTGTGTGTGTGTGTGTGTGTGTGTGTGTGTGTGTGTGTGTGTGTGTGTGTGTGTGTGTGTGTGTGTGTGTGTGTGTGTGTGTGTGTGTGTGTGTGTGTGTGTGTGTGTGATGTTGCAACTAAATTTGAATTGTTGGATCACAGTGTTAGTTCAAAAACAAACAGAACAAATTCTGAACAACTAAACCCATTTACAACCTTTCATATTTGACAAAACAAATTATAATTTCAGGTGACTTCATGTATTATTTTGCTAATCCAAACCCAGCCAAAGGGGTGATTATTTTTACTGAACAAACTCAAATTAATAGATTGTGCAGTTTTTCAAAATAACAACAATATAAATACTTTTTACATAACTTCTAATATACAGTGACTTAAATTTATTTGCATGTAACTTTGTAAAAACAACATCTGACAAGCAGCAACATGATTTCAAAAGACATTAAAGCAAATCAACTACCAGCAAAACATTCCAGCAATCTGTGTCCTGCTGTTTCCTCGACTTAAACGGCATCAGATTTATTATAAACAGTCCTGACATTTAGGAGCAGCCTCAGATTCACCAACAAATAAACTGTGAGTAAATAAAACTCACAGCAACAACAACAACAGCTGAATTTAATATTTCCTGCTGGGTTTCAACAGCTAGAGTCTCTGTTCATGTTGTGTCAGGTGTTCTCTTGTTCATATTTTAATAAATAATGATTTTATGTAGGAGACACTAACTTTAAAGATTCATTCCTTGTTGGAAGACAAACAGTCAGTGTCATTTAAATTAATTTCATCAGCGAAAGTTTAAAGTTTAATTGTGTATAATTGTCTGAAACAGTTTCCACACTGGAAATAGTAACAATTAAGTGAGTATTATCAGATATTAGATGTCTTTTGTGGGCCAATTCGTGTATTTTATTAACAAATGTCGGCATTTTCATCATTTACACAAAATCTAATTAGGATCTCATGAATTTAATTGAGGTAAAGTTTAAGAAACAGTCAGAGAGAGAGCAACCAGCAGCAGAATGAGTGTGTTGATCATCCTGAGTGTGGAGATGTGACCTCTGATGCTCCACACAAAGAACAAGATCAGTCAGCAGGACAGAAGTACACTGGACAGACTGGAGATTTGCATCAGGACATCATGAGGGAGGAGCAGCAAATATACTGACAGTCTGTTCTAGTTTCATTTAATCAACCTTTGATTCTGTGTTTACACTGTGATGTGGCAGATCACTGATCCATGCTTTACATGCACAAATAGAACATTTTAGCATTTTTGTGAGGCATTTGCATAACATGAGATGTAAGAAGGGGGGGGAGAGAGAGAGAGAGAGAGAGAGAGAGAGAGAGAGAGAGAGAGCCTATCTCAGGGGACACCCTGGACAGGTCACCAGTCTGTCACAGGGCTACATATACAGATAGACAATCACACTCACATTCACACCTACGGGCAATTTAGAGTAATCAATTAACCTCAGCATATTTTTGGACTGTGGGAGGAAGCCGGAGCACCCGGAGAAAACCCACGCATGCACAGGGAGAACATGCAAACTCCATGCAGAAAGATCCCGGGCTCAGCGCTCCAGTACAGCCATTCTAGATGTGTTCACAAGCCAGACCAGCTTTAAACTGTTCTTAATCAGTGACTTCCGGTGTTGCAACAAATTAAAACAACAGCCGTAGTTTGTATTTCGGGTTAAAAAGCAAGAGCAAAAATCCATCACTGTGGTTTTTCCATTAGTTAAATAATGTATTTCTACATTTAGGTTTTAAAAACTGAAAAACAAAAAAACAACGTGGTTTATTGGTTTTTAGATTTTATTTATATAAAAAGCTATAAAAATACATGGACCGAGATTTCATTGTATATTAATAAAAGTTATATTTTTGCTGATCAATCTGCAATTAATCATAGTGACAACGTCCAAGCATGATGTTAGAAATCTGAATGAAAAATAAAAGTCAAACTAAGCGTTCAGATCCTTTGCAGCAGAGTTCATATTGTGGTCAGATGTAATTTCTATTCATTTAAATGAGTCTAGACCTTGGTTGAAGTCAGTCCACCTTTGTCAAAGTGAAATGCTTCAATATAATTTAAAATGGACACACATGAATCATGGACTGAAACCATAGACTGTATATATAGTGGACGTAGCATCTGGCTCCAAAATTGAAGCCCACCCAGAAGTGTCAAAAACTTGCAATATCACGCCGTCTGCTAGGGTTGGCTCCAAAAAGCTTTTGCTCCATAGACCCCAATTCATTTTTGGAAAAAATAAAATTTGATAGACTGATTTTCTACAGCTCGGGATTTTTTTCCCGTTAGCTTCATGGTCAAAATGAGAGATCAGGTGGCCGATCTTAAAATAAATCAATACTGAATTTTAAATAAATCATTAAAGTTGGCGGAGTCAGGGGGCGTGGCTATACTTGATGGACGGTCTTGTCTGGAATGATTGACAGATCCTTTAGGGCGAGGCTTTCAGCAGTCTGGCTTCAGTCTGGCCCGCCCATAGACTGGTCCAGCCCCTAGTTGCTCTCCGGTCCAGTCTGTTTGATGACGCTTTTTACGTCACTGGCTCCAAAAAATCCAAAATGGCGACCAGGAAGTAGCAAAATCCGGGCTTCATTTTCTCGGCGTTGAAACCAACGGGTGACGTTACGGTTAGTTTACGCCTGTACTGAAACATGGACTTGCTGTGTCATGTGATGAAAATGTTGAATATTGAAGCAGTGTAAATCCAGCAGCAGAGCTACAGAGAACATGTTGGTGTTAGTGTTCCTGAAACAGTCTGATAAAGGTTTTATTAATATGGAAATGTGCAAAATAATATTAGCAACAATGTTCTTGTCTTGTACTGCTGAATTTGTGCATATGAGTTCAAAAAAGTTCATGTCTGCCAAATCCCCATTTATTTTTTTTATTTAATGTGTTCATTTTGTGCCCTCTGAATAATTTCTGAGCAGACTCAAAACATTTATTAAATAACTGAGACATAACTGAAAATTGGTCACATCGGCTGTTCAGCCTAATGGAAATAAAATTAAACAATAAACTGCTGTGGAGAAGCTGCTGTTGGTAAAAACCTTTAAAGAGGAAGAGACAAACCACAGCCTCAGCTGCTGCTGTAACTGTGAAGGTTTGGAGACAAACTGGTTTGTCATAATAACTGAAATTCCAGA
Source organism: Acanthochromis polyacanthus (assembly GCF_021347895.1). NCBI lineage: Eukaryota > Metazoa > Chordata > Actinopteri > Pomacentridae > Acanthochromis > Acanthochromis polyacanthus. The sequence goes on along the minus strand of NC_067133.1, from coordinate 27,369,537 downwards.
TCCTCTGCTGCCTCCTGGTGGAGACTGTAAAAAGTTAAAGGAGGTTTTTGTACAGCCTCCTCACTGACTGAACTCACTGTGTGTGTCTTGCACAGTAATAAACTGCAGACTCCTCTGGCTGTAAGTTGGACAGTCTCAGATACGTCATGCTGTTGCTGTTATCTTTGGTGATTTCTATCCGTCCTTGAACACTGCTGGAATAATAAGTTTTGCTTGCATCGTACCAGACAATTCCCAACCATTCCAGTCCTTTTCCTGCAGGTTGTCTGATCCAGTGCATATGATGGGAGCTAAATGTGAATCCAGATCCTCTGCAGGACAGACTGAGAGTCTCTCCAGGACGTTTCACCACTGAACTGGAAGGAATAGACTCCATCCTCTGACCTGTACAACCTGATGAGATGAAAGCAGAGAGGAAGCACACAAGAAAGTCACACAGTTATCACACAAGTTTTCTGGAATCACTGATGGCTTGATGTTTTCTCATGTCAAGTTATCAGGAGAACTCACAGGACAGAGAGAGAGCAACCAGCAGCAGAGTGAGTGTGTTGATCATCCTGAGTGTGGAGATGTGACCTCTGATGCTCCACACAAAGAACAAGATCAGTCAGCAGGACAGAAGTACACTGGACAGACTGGAGATTTGCATCAGGACATCATGAGGGAGGAGCTCATGGAGTGTTACGCTTTATTTGAACTTAACCATTTACTTTCTATTTATTTCATGTGATTTAAATAATTATCCATCACTATGGAAGACAATATCAGTAGCTTTATGACTGATTATTTCTTCCAATTGCTCAGAATAATAATGTGATTTCTGACACTTTAACCCAGTTCTGATTCTATTTTTCCTGCTGTCACAAAGCTGCTTAGTGATCAGCGCTCTGCTGGAACATTAAAGCAGTCAGATTGATAACGAGGGACTGAAAGTTGGTTTACCTGAACAAGACATTGATGAGTGGATCAAGTGTTGAGTGCCATTTGAATTTTACTTCAGTGGATGGAAACAACAAAAGGAAATTTGATCTTTAGAACAAACTGAGTCAGTGATCTCCATCATTTTCTTCCCTTAGAAATGATGCAGGATCATAAATATTTCTTCCTCATTTTACATGTCACAACTTGTTGTGAATTCAAATGTTTCTAAATCCTCACAGTTCATGGTCATGTGTTCAGCTGAAATACTAATATTGTAGAAACACACAGTCTGTGGGGAAGAGTTTTTGAAAGCATTCACAAAGCAGTTTTCATCTTGATTTTTCTATCTTTGCATTTGACAGGATTACTGTTTTAGTCAGAAGAAGAAAAAGAAGAAGAAGAACAACAACAACATCAAGAATAACAAAAATAATAACAATAATGGTAACAATAGTATAGACCTTGTTTACATGGCACTCATAAAAATAGTTTATGAAGTACTTTACAGACAGGACAAAAAAAGAGAAGAAAACTGAGGAAGATCATTGAAAAAGACAAGGCTGGTCAGTCCAAACATTGTAAAAGGTACTCAAAATAAATTAATACAAGAATACCATATAAAAGAATAGAAAGTCACATCCAAGTAAAGGAAAAAACAAGTAGAAGAAAAAAAAGGAGAGGGTAAAACTATGAACACAATGCTAGAAATAATAATAATGGTATAATATTTGGAAAGAAGCAAAATCCTATAATGTCACTGTGAAGCCACTGTAGGTTTTTGTACAGCAACTGAACCAACTCCAGTCACTGTGTCACACGTGCACAATAATAAACAGCAGAATGTTCTATTTTCAGAGTGTTCATCTGCAGATACAGCTGCTGTACGTTGTTGTCTCTGGAGATGGTAAACCGGCCTTGAACTGACTGAGAGTGATATTTGCTGCCATCGTTGCTAATAGTAGCAACCCATTCCAGTCCTTTACCAGGAGCCTTTCTGATCCAGGCCATCCAGGAGGCACCAAAGTTCATTCCATAAGCATAACAGGTCAGTCTGTGGGATTCTCCAGGTGTTTTAACTGTTGATCCAGATTCAGTCAGAGTCTGACCATCAACACCTGCCAAGACAAAAAGAAAACAGTCACTTATTGTCAGTTGGTCATTTCTCAAAGACAGATTCAACTCAGGATCTGCAGATATTTTCTCACCTGTCCAGCAGAGTGTTAAAAGCAGCACAACTGTCCTGTAGTCCATCATGTCAAACTGTGTGTGCACTGTGTGTCTGTCATCCTCTCCAGGATCTGATAAGTAGAGGTGGAAGACATTCATGTTTTGCATTGACTCCTCCTGACAAGCAGGAAAGACCTGCACTGGACTTGGCCAACCTTGTGTGTTGAATTATGAAGGACGTCTTGGTTTGATTCATAGAATATAAAATAAATGTTGTGCTCTGAAATGTAGACATTTGAGAGTAACCTTTTGTTGTTTTTATGATTAAATCTATCACAGATACAATTATCAACAAGGAAAGCCTCAGACATTACAAAAAACAAGGAAAAGCAGCATGGAGCTGAAAAATAAGACACAGTGCAGTGTGTGTGTGTGTGTGTGTGTGTGTGTGTGTGTGTGTGTGTGTGTGTGTGTGTGTGTGTGTGTGTGTGTGTGTGTGTGTGTGTGTGTGTGTGTGTGTGTGTGTGATGTTGCAGCTAAATTTGAATTGTCGGATACCAGTGTTAGCTCAAAAACAAACAGATCAGATTCTTAGCAGTTATACTCACTGGCACAAAAACCTTTCAAATTTAACCAAAAATTTGTAATTTCAGGTGACTTCATGTATTATTTTGTTCTCCAAACCCAGCCAAAAGGATGATTTATTTTACTCAATAAACTCAAATGAATAGATTACACAGTTTTTTAATATAAAAATAATATAAACATGTTTTCTATAATTTTAATATGCAGTGATTTAAATCTATTTGCATGTAACTCTGGAAAAACATTCCAGCAATCTGTGTCCTGTTTTTCGTCTACCTAAATGGCATCAGATTTATTATAAACAGTCCTGACATTTAGGAACAGCCGCAGATTCACCACCAAAGAAACTGTGAGTAAACAGAAACTCACAATAACATCAAAAACTGCTGAATTTAATATTTCCTGCTGGGTTTGAACAGCTAGAGTCTCTGTTCATGTTGTGTCAGGTGTTCTCTTGTTATTATTTTAATAAATCATGATTTTATGAAGGCGACACTAACTTTAAAGATTTATTCCTTGTTGAAAGACCAGAAATCAGTGTCATTTAAATGAATTGCATCAGTGAAAAATGCTAAGTTTAATTGTATATAATCATCTGAACCAGCTTTCACACTGGAAATAGTAATGATTAAGTGAGTATGATCAGATATTAGATGTCTTTTAGTGGCCCAATTCATGCATTATTTATCATAAAAATCTGCATTTTCATCATTTACACAAAATCTAATTATGATCTCATGAATTTAATTGAGGCAAAGTTTAAGAAACAGTAAGTTTCAAATACAAAGTCAGATCTTGCTGTCATAGTTTTCATGTCACACGCTGCTCAGTTAGTTTCATCCATTTCATATCCTCCACTGCCACCCTGAGGTCTTTGGAGGAACATTTTTGTAGAGTTTTTGTACAGCCTCTTCATTAACACAGAGCACTGTGTCTCTCTTGCACAGTAATAAACTGCAGAGTCCTCTGGCTGTAAGTTGGACAGTCTCAGATATGTCATGCTGTTGCTGTTATCTCTGCTGATTTCTATCCGTCCTTGAACACTGCTGGCATAAGCAGTTCCACTTGCATCGTGCCAGACAGCCCCCAACCATTCCAGTCCTTTTCCTGCAGGTTGTCTGATCCAGTGCATATGATGGGAGCTAAATGTGAATCCAGATCCTCTGCAGGACAGACTGAGAGTCTCTCCAGGACGTTTCACCACTGAACTGGAAGGAATAGACTCCATCCTCTGACCTGTACAACCTGATGAGATGAAAGCAGAGAGGAAGCACACAAGAAAGTCACACAGTTATCACACAAGTTTTCTGGAATCACTGATGGCTTGATGTTTTCTCATGTCAAGTTATCAGGAGAACTCACAGGACAGAGAGAGAGCAACCAGCAGCAGAGTGAGTGTGTTGATCATCCTGAGTGTGGAGATGTGACCTCTGATGCTCCACACAAAGAACAAGATCAGTCAGCAGGACAGAAGTACACTGGACAGACTGGAGATTTGCATCAGGACATCATGAGGGAGGAGCAGCAAATATACTGACAGTCTGTTCTAGTTTCATTTAATCAACCTTTGATTCTGTATTTACACTGTGATGTAGCAGATCACTGATCCATGCTTTACATGCACAAATAGAACATATAAATAAAGAACATTTTTGGGCACTTTCATAACATGACATAAAGGGAAAAGAATGAAAAAATAAATAACAAGGAGCAGCTAGCAGATGGTATTTTCAGAAAAACCTTTCCCTCAATCAGAAATTATGATTTACTGATGGTCTGTTTTTGCCATTGAAGTCAGAGTTCTAGGTTTTATCATTTCCTGTTATTTTCACATTTTTAAGTCACTTTAATTTTATTTCACTCCATTGTTGTTTAGTAGCAGTTTAATAGAATTTAGCTCAAGGAATCATAATATTTCCAAATTTTCAATGTTATATACAGTACATAGAATACTTTTATCATTTAATTTGTCTGAATTCATTCCTGGTCTGAGGGCTCCTCCTCTGGTGGCTTCATGTTACAAGTGTTCAGACACTGAGGGGGTTTTGTTCAGGTCTACTGATCATTTGTGTCACAGTAATACACAGCAGAGTCTTCAGGCTGCATATTCTGTCCATTCAGAGTCACTCTGTTGCTGGAAGAGTCTAAACTGAAACTGAATTTATTCTTTAGTGAATCTTTATAGTATGAGCTGTATCCAACACGTGCACCACCGATCCACTCCAGTCCTTTTCCTTCAGGTTGTCTGATCCAGTGTGTCCAGTAGCTGCTCACAGAATAAGAGACCTGACAGGTGATGGAGAGACGTTGACCTGGCTGCACACTCACAGATTGTGACTGAGTCAACTGTTCACATTTCACACCTGTAAAGGAAACATGTTGAACATTGGATCAGTGTGATCACAGTCAACAGTCAGTGTGTTGTGATCATACAGTCAGTGAGACTCACAGGATCCAGCAGCCAGCAGCAGCAGCAGAGCTACAGAGAACATGTTGGTACTGAAGCTGATCTGATGGAGCTTCTCTTCTTCTGCTGACAGCAACATGTCAAGTCTGATCGCACTGACAGCATGGTGCTTAAGTTTTTATATCAGTCTGCGAGGAAGTTCACTTTGCATAAAAAGAACTCTATAGAAGTTTATGTTAAAGAAAAGGAAATGTATTTCTATGCAGCAAGTATGTCTACCAAAATCTGTAATTATTCCTTTTGGATAGATTTTGTGATTGTTCTTCTGGGTGTAAAAATTCAGGTCTGAGCCTATCGGTCAGAAAAGGCAATTTATATTCTTTATTGTAGCAGTTCAGTGTGGACAATGACTTTTATTCCCTGTTACATCAAAACCCTTTATTAGTAACTACCGAATGGGGAAAATGTGATAAATATATCAAACAACATCTTTTATAAGGTGTGGGAAGCCTTAAAAAGACAGTTACATGCAGTGGGGAAAAGTCTCTCAGTAATTTACCATTGCTTTGCTCAGAAAAATATTACCAACCAAGAAGTAAATCAATACAAAATGATTTGAATTGTTTAATGTTGTTGCACTGAGAATCATTTCACATACAGCTCTTTATATTTCTGATCTCCTACTGCCCTCTGGTGATTTCTGTGAAAATAACTAGCTGCTGTAGTTTTTTGTAAAGCTAACAAACAAAAACAGCAAAAAGCAGGGTTCTGGATTCTTTTTCCTTCTTGTGGAGCACAATTCTGATTTGAGTTTGGCGAATTTTAACTTTTGATGACTTCTTGCTTGTAATATTTCAGCCACTTTATTCTCCTGTCATGTCACCTGGTTGGATTCTTGGTCATCATAAAAATAAATCTGCATGATTATTTCTCAAAACCTTCTTTAAATTAATTAAATTACTAAGATATCATGAACAATTACTTTAAATCTGTCTAACAGTACATTATTAAGAATAGACTAATGACATATCAAGTATTTTATGTTTCCTCTTTAAAGCAGTTTCAAACCAGTTCTTTTTACTCCATCATATGCAGAGAAATATATAAATTTCCGAGAAAAATGTCTCAAGCACTTGTGAACCACCAGCTGGATTTCACTACCACAACCTGCTTAAGTTTAACTATCTCACTGATAAATGCAAAACAAACCCAACAAGCATCATTAGTCAAACAGCTACAGCGACTGTCTGGAAAGAGGAATTCGGATTTATTCTGTAATTATAAAGTCACCAAAGACACCATGTGTGCTGACATGATTTACCACCTGCAGTGTCAAGAAGAGCAGTGATGTGAAATGATTCATTCCTACAGTTAAAGAAGCTTCACTGGTTCGTCATTTAGTAATTAAATTAAATGTTTAAGACCATAAAACAAATTTAAATATTACACATAGATAACCAAAGTAAACACAAAATGCAATGTTTAAATGATGATTTAATGTTGTTAGAGTTGAATTTGTAAATACATTTATCATAATCAAGCCCTAGGGCATTAACTGATGGTAGTGTCTACAGATACGGACCCGTACCCGTAGCCTGTGGCCTACGGATACCTTAACTGATTGTATATAGTGTCTTTATATAATAATCTTCATTACATACCCACACACACACATCTTGCTCTTCTAGTCAGTATATTTCCCACTCTTACAGCTTAGCACACCCCCTTGTGTAACTCGAGCTATTTCTTATCTTATGCTATGTTTTCGTTTCTGCTTGTGTATAAAATAAACTTCGTATGGGAGCAGTCTTTGTAGCTCGCACTAATGTGTCTTGTTACACTGTGCTGTTACCCTTGCAAGTAAAAAGTTACAGTCTCCGTGTCTTTCTGGTTCGGTGAATATCTTCATATGATATGTGGGAGCTCTCAGCGGAGCTACACTCTGACATATAACTTGGTCCTTCGAGCCGGATCCGAGGATTCCTTCCCGACGTCGAGGAGAGCCGACACCGAAGTCTGTCGACAGCGATCGTCGCCAAGCAGCGAGATCTGAAAATCCTGGGACGTGAATTCGTGGCCAGGTCGGTGAAAAGAAAAGCGGTCCCTCGGCGCTGGGTGTGAATCTAAGGATCCGATCCAGGAAGTGACACCGATCAGAACCATGGGTGAGAAAGAGATTCCGCTAGCATGATAAAAGAGATTCCGCCGGCAAGGTGTACACAGGTGTGAGTGTGAAGAGATTCCGCCGTAATGGCATGATAAAATAGATTCAGCCGACATGAGGAAAGAGATTCCGTCGGCAAGGTGTACACAGTGTGAATGTGAAGAGTGATTGAGAACTTCAAGCACATTATAAGGTCTAGAGTACCTTGCTGAATTTCTGATTTATTATTTTCCTTGTTGTTGACGACGTACTGGTGACAAGGGGATTAAGGGCGAGCTAGACTCATAAAAACTAACACCGCTGCAGCTTATCTGCAGTAGAAGGATGTGTTAGTGTCCTCCCGTTGTCTCGTGCCAGAGAACTCAACAACAAGCAGCTATGGGACAAAAACAAAGCGTATTAGAAGGCGATGAGAAATTTATGGAAGGATATGTGGAAGAATCAGGAAAAATAAGTCAAAAAAGACGGAGAAAGAAACATACTTTCTCAGGCAAATTAGATATCTTAGAACTCCATATTAAAATAAAACTGAAATCCTTCAGATAAAGAGTGAAAAAAAAGCGCAGAAAGGATGCCAATACACCTGGGAACCTAAGGAGCTGTTCGAGGGAGACCGAAGTCTGTGCACAGCCCCCTGAAACTAGGTTTGGGGACGAAAGCCCTCCGTGGTTGAATTCCACGTCGGCCGGTTAAAACCCTGTCCGGGTTCTGCGGGGTTCCAGGTTGACGGCATCCGAACAAAGCGCTTTAGGAAAGTGAAGTCCTGCGCTAAGAGAAGCCAAAACTTACAGTAGGAAAGTGAAGTCCTGAGCTAAGAGAAGCCAAAACTTACAAAATGTGTGCATGTGTAAAACTGTGAGTGTGAAAGGACTGGTCAGTGATTGAAGCAGCAGACAGCCTGAAACCTATCGGTGTGAACGTGCAGCTGTTGTCAGTTGAAGTAAATCACTGAGTGTGAACAGTCATTAAGATTTAGGAGGACTTTGTGAAAACTCTAAAACGACCTTTAGTCCTGATATTGGACCCCCAGTGGAAAACCGGACTAGCTAATAGAGCTGGCCGAGAAGCTTGTTTTCCAAGGGCTGAATTTTGGCTTATGACGCATTGTTTTTCACAAATTCTCAATAAAATAATTTTGAAAAACACCACAAATTCTAAATAAAAATAATTTTGAACAAAACAAAACAAAAATGGGAAATAATCAGGAAAAAAATTCACTATAAGGCGATGCAAAATAAGCAGAACAGAACAGAAGCATCCAGATTCGATACAATTCTTGTCAGATTGGGAAAAGAAATATGAATTTAATAGCAAATTAATAGTAGGAGGCTGCACAGAGCTATTTACAAAATTAACTGCAAAACAACAAACTGATAAAAGAAATCAAAAGAAACTGAAAAACAGCTTCATTATGCAGAAATATGGCTGAAAGAAGCACAAAGAGGAAAAAAGAAATACAGCAACAAATAAAAAACTGAGGCCTGTGCAGCCAGAGCAGAAGGTGATAAGATAGTGTACAAAAACACAAAGACAACAACAACGATGGCCTGGTGCATCAGAGGCCGAAGGCGCCGCGGCAGCTGAAGCACCAGATAAATGACCTCTTTCTTTATGGTCAGATTTGCTTTGTAACATTGATTATAGACACCTGCGATAGGGTCAGTGAAATAGGAATCTAATTTTCAGTTGTTCATATGTTTCGAGAATTTGAGATTTTTCACTAACGAGCTGTTATGAGGTGTGTGAGGTAATTGTTCCTGTAAGACCAAGACTGTATTCTTGCTGTTAGTTCATACCACAATGAGAACTCGGTGCTTAAAATGGTTTACTTTCAGCTGCTCTTGCTTCAAGGTTCTTTTTATCTCTGGAATGCAGCTCAGCCTGGTATATTTCAAACACTTCCCTCTGTATGCAGTATTAAGACCACAGGAACAATTATCACACGGTTCAACAGATCAAGCTAAAATAAAACTTCATGTTGATAAAGCATAGATGTAATAAAGTATAAATGTATTACTATATAAAGATGTTAATATATGGATGTGGTTGCATATTTCTTAATGGACGGAAAAAAACAAACAAACTCTATCCCATGAGAGTGCAGACCTGCAAACCAGAGTAATAGAGCTAAACACCCAAATTACTACAACTTTTGCGGTTCATGAGACAACCTCTTGGGTGGCGTGTGAAAACCACACCATCCACACATTTGGATGAAAAAGAAACCTGATCCTTAATTTGTCTGTCTATAGAGGATTACCCAGAATTAAAAAATCTGCCCGAAGATCTCTGGTCTAACAGCCCTACAGATGTTGGACTGATAAGAGATTTTCCACCTGTTGAAGTAAAAGCAGCCACCTCTTGTCGACCACAAATTCCTCAATATCCGCTGAAACAAGCAGCGATAGAAGGTATAAGACCTGTTATTGCAGACATGGAAAAATCAGGGATTATTGTGAAAACAAAAAAGCATGTTTGCAATACACCCATTTTCCCTGTTCAAAAAGCACATACAGGAAAATGGAGGATGGTTCAAGACTTGAGAGCGGTGAATGATGCTGTACAGAAAACTACACCTGATGTTCCAAACCCAAATACATTATTAAATGAAGTAACTTCAGATAAAAAGTGGTTTTCAGTTATAGATTTAAGTAATGCTTTTTTCTCTGTACCACTACATTCAAACTCGCAACACTGGTTCGGGTTTACATTTGAAGGTACACAGTACACCTATACACGATTACCACAAGGCTTTACAGAAAGCCCCCACATATACACTCAGGCTCTCAGGTGCTCCATGTCAACATTTCAAATTCCAGAACACAGCCAAATTCTGTTGTATGTTGATGATATTCTTGTGGCTGCAGACACGCAGGAACACTGTAAACAGACAACGATGGCAGTGTTACGACACTTACATGAAACAGGTCATAAGGTTTCATTAAACAAACTTCAGTTGTGGGCTCCGCAGGTGGTGTATTTGGGCCATAATCTTTCAAGACATGGGAAGTCTTTACTCACTGACAGAAAAACTGCAATCCAAAATGCTCCAAAGCCGCGAACAAAACAACAAATGATGTCATTTTTAGGACTTTGTAATTTTTGCAGATCCTGGGTTCCAGATTACGCAGTGTTATCACAGCCACTGCAAGATTTAATATATGGCAAGAACATGTCGTTAACAGATGAGATTATTTGGACTGTACAGGCTGAGGAAGCTTTTAAAAAAAATCTGAAATTAGCCCTGCAAACTGATGTTGTTTTGGGTCTACCTGACTACAACAAACTGTTTGACCTGTTTGTTAACTGAAAAATGGGCACATGACTTCTATTCTTACACAAAAACATGGTGATACACCTAAGCCTGCGGCATATTATTCTAAACGCTTAGATAATATAGCAGCAGGTCTCCCACAGTGTGTACAAAGTTGTGCAGCAGCTGCTCTTGCGATTTCTGCCTCTGCAGATATTATTTTATGTCACCCACTTTCCGTCCATGTTCCACACTCTGTGGCTGCAGTCCTGCTGCATGCAAATCTTCCGTTTCTGACTCATGCCCGTTACATTACCTATACTTCTACATTGTTGTCACAGCCACATATAACTGTGCACAGATGTAGCTCCTTAAATCCAAGCACGCTTTTGCCCACTGAAGACGATGGAGATCCACACTGCTGTGTGACTACGACAAATGAAGAAACAAAGCCACGACCTGACATTTTTGATCTCCCACAATCTGGTTTTACTGATATTTTTGTGGACGGTTCTGCTTCTAGAGACATTCGAGGAAATAATTGTGTAGGTTATGCAATAACAACAGTAACTACGGTCCTAAAAGCAGAACGCCTGCCACACACGTATTCTGCACAGACGGCTGAACTTCTAGCAGTCATTAACGCTTGTAAGATGTTTGAAGGGAAATCACTTAACATTTACACAGACAGTCAATATGTATATTCTTCTGTCCACCATTTCGCTCGAATTTGGAATAACAGGGGCATGAAAACCTCTGGTGGGAAACCTCTTACACATGCCTCTCTGTTGAAAAATCTTCTCTTAGCAATTCAGTTTCCTGCTAAATTAGCGCTGTGTAAATGTAAGTCTCACCAAAAGGATGACTCCGCCATAACACGGGGTAATAACCTTGCAGATGTTGCTGCGAAACAAGCTTCATTTGGCACACAATGTTCTGAGAATAACCTTTTCCTCTCAGTAGACCTAAACATCTTGGCGGACGCACAAAACACTGCTCCCACGGCTGAACAAACTTCTTGGCTCAGACGTGGAGCTGTTTTGCAAAATGGCCTTTATCATATTCATAATAAGCCTGTTCTTCCGCGTTCTCTGTTCCCCACAGCCGCCCTCGTGAGCCATGGTCTCACCCATGTCTCAACAGGAGGGATGGTATACATGGTACAGAGACAGTTTTTCGCTGTAAACTTTTCTCTTTGCTCTCTGCAACCATTACTTTCCAACTTATGGTATTCCCGCCATAATTAGATCAGATAATGGTACACATTTTGTAAATGCAATCATGACACATTGCTCACAGGCATTGGGTTTTTCACTAAAAAATCACTGCACATATCATCCACAATCCGCCGGCCTTGTAGAACGTACGAATCAGACAATAAAGAACAGGCTAGCCAAAACTATGGAAGAAACCAAGAGGCCTTGGCCAGATTGTTTATCCTTGGTTAAATTGTGGATGAGAATTACCCCTACAGGAGACACAACAATAACACCTTTTGAGATAGTGGATGGGAGACCTTTTCCACTTCCACAAAACAATAATCCACTGAATCTTAGTGAGAGAGAAATAACTTTAGCAGATTGGATGATGCATATGTTAAAAACGAGAGAAGTTCAGAGTTCCCATAATCTGCCAGAGTGTTCTTTTCCTTTGTCTACACAGAAGCTCCAGCCTGGAGACTGGGTCCTGATCAGAGTCCTGAGGAGAAAGAATTGGAAGTCGCCTCGGTGGGAAGGGCCATATCAAATACTGCTGACGACACCCACGGCAATAAAAATTGCTGAACGGCCCTCGTGGATCCACCAATCGCACTGTGAGCTGATACAACTGGAAGCGGAGCCAGATCAACCGACGGGGTAGCGGTGGAAGTCCGATACAAAGGGGTCAGTAGCACAATAGGGTGCTGACGTCTCAATCCGGTGAAGAACCCAACTAATCCGCACCCAACTTTAGAATGGCTCTCTGGCGACTTCTGCTAGTCGCAGGGGTGACTTTGTCACTCCTGTGGCTCCTCTTCCTCTCTGTCCCCTCTACAGGAACTCACAGGACTAAAAGGACCCATGAACACTCCATGGCAGCGACTTGGGAACAGAACTTCTGGTATAAAGCTATGAATTTTACAGCACAACAGAATAATGTCACTAATTGCTACATGTGCTCACAATTACCTCATCATGCTACACATCAGACCATTTTCACTCCTGTAGGACTTAATAAATCAGAAACAATGTGTATATTTGGTGAAAGCACACTCAGAATGCTAAAAAATTTCACTGGTAACATGTCATACTGGTTTCCAAATTGTACTATTCATGAGGAAAAATGGCTGGATCCCACTAATTTTTCACAGGCTACGAACACCACATTAGGAGTAGGAATTGCACCATTACGAACTAACATTCCTTTCCCATTGTGTCTCCAACGCACCTGTGGCGATATGTACAGGCATCACTTACCAGGAACACCTAATTGCATCCATATAATATCACTTTCCAGTAACTCGTCTGCTATCTTATCATCAGTTCCCTTTGTTGCAGGATTTAACACATCTTGGTGGTTTTCTGAAGATAAATATAGGATTGGAAGGAACATAACAACCTTTAATCTCGGACCAAAAATCTCCACTCCACCCGAAATGATGTGGCAGTGTGGAGGACTTCTTTATTGGTATTTGCCATTTGATTGGTGCGGTACTTGTACCTTAGTTCATTTGCAACCTGCTGTAATTGTCATTACTGACCAACAATTAGAGAACAGGACATATATACACACAAACCAAATCCAAAGCCGTGAAACTAAAGAAGAACAACAACCTGCTTTCAGTAAACCAAAACGTTTTCTTATGTCTTTAGTTCCTTCATATGGTACATCAAGATTATCCGCAAGTGTAAATAAACTTTGGTTTTCTCTCAATAATCTCACTAACGCACTAATCGACATAACTGATCAGCTAGAAAACGATCCTGAACTTAAGGCTATCAAGCAAATGACACTCCAAAACAGAATAGCTTTAGACCTTTTAGCAGCACAAGGATGAGTTTGTGAAGTTGTTAATGACCATTGTTGTACATACATCCCTGATCACAAAGGCAATTACACTTTAATCAGGCTGAAATTGGATGAGATTAAAATAGACATTTTAAGAAACCAAGACAAAGGTATTTTTCCAGGCTGGGATTTTACCTCTTGGTTTACATCTGGTGGTATTTTTCAGACTATTAAAAGATTTGTAATTATAAGTATATGTATTTTGTTACTATTTTGCATTTTTGCTACCTGCATTTTACCATGTTTGAGATCCATGATTTCTAAAATGATAACTACTTCTATTATTGCTTATGCTGCACTTGAAATGGAAGAACCACAATGTGACTTTAATGATGAGAATGATGATGTTGAAGTGTAGTTTAATGACGTGACAGCAGAAAATGTTTTTACAAGATGTTGTTAACTGAGCTTCACACTTCTTGATCATGATAAACAGGAGGGAATGTTAGAGTTGAATTTGTAAATACATTTATCATAATCAAGCCCTAGGGCATTAACTGATTGTATATAGTGTCTTTATATAATAATCTTCATTACATACCCACACACACACATCTTGCTCTTCTAGTCAGTATATTTCCCACTCTTACAGCTTAGCACACCCCCTTGTGTAACTCGAGCTATTTCTTATCTTATGCTATGTTTTCGTTTCTGCTTGTGTATAAAATAAACTTCGTATGGGAGCAGTCTTTGTAGCTCGCACTAATGTGTCTTGTTACACCGTGCTGTTACCCTTGCAAGTAAAAAGTTACAGTCTCCGTGTCTTTCTGGTTCGGTGAATATCTTCATATGATATGTGGGAGCTCTCAGCGGAGCTACACTCTGACAAATGTTGTAAGGGAAAAAGCTACCCACACCTACCTGAGAGTATGTGACAAAGTAATTGTTAAATCATGAATTCACCGTGGCTAATCACATTTTTTGGAAAAGCCAGTTTGATACCAATGACCACATCCAAGCCTGATGACCTCCAGACCTGTTCAACCTAGAAATCACTTAAATAGAGCCGGTCTGACAAAATGAAGTCAGCCAAAAGATCTTCAAAAGCGGCAACAAAGTGCAGCGATCCAAAGAAAGAACAGATGGGAGAATAAGTAATCAATATCTATCAGTCTGGAAAGGGTTACAAAGCCATTTCTGAAGCTTGAGGACTCCAGCGAACCACAGTGACAGCTATTATCCACAAATGGAGAAAACATGGAACAGTGGTCAACCTTCCCAGGAGTGGAACAATGACCAAAATTACCAAAGAGCACATCGAGGACTCATCCAGGAGGTCACCAAGGAACCTAGAACAACATCTGAAGAACTGCAGGCCGAAATTACCTCAGTTAAGATCAGTGTTCATGACTCAACAACAAGGAAGAGACCGGGCAAAATCGCATCCATGGCAGAGTTCCCAGGTGAAAAACATAGCTGACCAAAAAGAACATAAAGGCTCATCTTACTTTTGCAAACAAACATCTGAATGATCACCAAGACTTTTGGAAGAACATTCTGTGGACTGACAAGACGAAAGTTGAACTTTTTGGTAGATGTGTGTCTTGATACATCTGGCGTAAAAGTAAGACAGCATTTCAGACGTAGAACACCACAGCCGCAGTCAAACATGGTGGTGGTAGTGTGATGGTCTGGGGCTGCTTTGATGCGTCAGGACATGGACGACTTGCTGTGATTGATGGAACTTTTATCAACCCAACTCAAACCCACAAAGTCTGCCAGAAATATGGATGTCATGATCGATGACCAACTCATCTTCAAGGCTCACATGGCCTCTGTTGCTCAGTCCTGTCGATTTGCCCTGTACATCAGGAAGTTCAGACCCTTTCTGCCTGAACATGCAGCTCAACCCCTGGTCTAGGCTCGTAATATCACGCATCAACTACTACAACTCCTTATTGGCAGGCCTCCCCACATGCATTGTCAAACCTCTGCAGATGATCCAGAACGCAGCAGCACATCTAGTTTTCAATCAGCCAAAAACAGCACATCACCCTGCTGTTCAGATCACTTCACTGGCTTCCAGTTGCAAAATTCAAAGCTTTTACAAGTGCATTCAAAACTACAATATGAAACAGCTCCCTCCTGCCTGAACTCTCTCATTCAGGACTACACTCCCTCCTGTTCTCTACGCTCGGCCAACAAAAGGTTCCTGAGCCAACCACCACAACAGGGCCAGTCGACAGCTAGACTACTCTCTTCCGTGGTCCCCTGGTGGTGGAATGAGTTACCAGACTCTGTTCGATCTGCAGAGTCTCAGTCTTTAAGAAAAGACTAAAAACTCGGCTCTTCACTGAACACCTTTGCACTTGACAGACTGCTAATAAAAAAAATCCTATTACATCTGCACTGCCTGTAGACACCACAGTCCTATTATCACACTTTTACTTGTTTATGGCTTTTATCCAGGTTTTCTCCTGACTATATCCCTGCTTGTGTTGGATCTACTCTAAGATGTGTGGCGCTTTGGATAAAAGTGTCTGCTAAAGAAATTGTAGAATTGTAAGGCAATACTGATCAAAACAACGGGGATAACGCTATATTCTTTTAAGACCAAGAGGAAATGTAATAGGGATGATGACTAATCCACCTGTTTTGGAGTTACATCAAAAACATTTCATTTAAAGTTCATTCCTGAAGGAAACTCTTCTGGAGGCTCAGCTTTCTGAAGGTACATAGTGCAGAAAGCCAAAAACAAAGATCTAAATGTCATCCAATCAAACACACAATCCAATACTACAACAACACAACAATAGAGACATTTCGACTTTATTAATTCACAAAAAGTTTATCCAGTGGTTAAAAAATAGAGACAAGTTGACATTTTTCCATGTAGAACTGTATAACAAAACAAAGACCAAACAGGAAACAAAAATCAAACTGTAAAACCAACAAAATGCACAAAAAAATTAACACTGAGAATTGAAGAAATGTTAGATTTACAAACTGACTGAAGAATTAATTAGTGTCCCTGCCAGGGAAAAGCTAAGGTAAACTGATTAGTTTAAACAGAACAAACGTGGTAAACAACGGTTTACATTCATCTAGAGCTTCATGAGGGACACTTGTGGGTACATCTCAACAAACTTTTCAGAAGCAGGTCACAGTGCAAAACTTTGAAGGTGATAAAAAAAACAAAAAAAACACTCATTGAGTACCAGTCTGGTTTGTACCGACTGTAGAACAAATGTTTATATAAAACAAAGCTGACAGAAAGAGAGGGAGGAAGGGTCTGCCTTTGCGTTTGGGTAGACAGACATTCAATTTTCTCGCTTTCACTCAAAAACAAACATGAACAGACTGCTTAGTAATGGGGCGTAAAACCTAAATTTTGACCACACGTCAGCCCAACCCATACACTTTAAATTAAAACAAGCATTCAGCATCAACAATAAATAACAGCATTCACTCAGTGCAAAACTACACAAACATGGCAAACCTGATTTTGTTCACAGAATGTGATACAAACCCACTCTTTAACATGAACACCCACTCAACATCTGTTTGAGAGCAAACCACTTTAAATGTCTCATGTTGTTTAATAGCAAGACATGAAAAGCACCAATCTCACCCATTTTAAAATGTAATCAGAAGGTCCGGTGTGCAGGATTTAGTTGCATCTCCTGAACTGAATACCTCTCAACTCACAGTCTGCCTCTAAGCATGTAGAAGAACCTACAGTGGACAACTTAAAAAAAACTCTTGCTGGAGCCAGTGTTGTTTTTTTTGTTTTTGTTTTTTGTTCACTCTGAGTTACTGTAGAAACATGGTCATTCCAATTATCAGGTGATTATACACTGATGAAAACATCATTCATTTCTGCTCATAGAAATCCCTTGAATCCTTCACACTGGACCTTTAGTCTGTTATTCATGTGTCACTGCACTACCATAGTATCTCCAAAACGTCATACAAACTGTTTAAATGATGGTGAGAAGGCACAATAGGACCAACAACAGACAGACATACACTACCGTCCTGAAGTTTGGAGTCATCCAGGCAATTTAATGTAGCATTAGAACATAGGAGTGATGGTTGCTGGAAATGTTCCTCTGTACCCCTATGGAGATATTCCATTAAAACCAGCCGTTTCCAGCTGGAATAGTCATTTAGCACATTAAGAATGTTTACACTGTGTTTCTGATTCATTTAATTCCATCCTTATTGAAGAAAATGGCTTTCTTTCAGAGATAAGGACATTTCTAAGTGACCCTAAACTTTCTAATGGTACTGTTTGTGTGAAGGTTTTTGTGAACAAAACAAAGCAGAAAGTTCTCCGTTTACCAGCAGATCAAACTGTTGGCAAGCCTGCAAATGGGTTGAAAGGTTAAGTGATGCTGTCATTCTGACATTACTGATCCAGATAAAATTCAGTAAAAGCGAAAGACACAGCCAAAAGAAAAAAAGAAATATAATAAAGTATCGTTTGTTGCTTCATGATAAAGTGGTGAATAATTATAAAAGTCTTGGACAAATAACAAATCAGAGGAACTTCAGTCAGATTTATTAGAAGGGCAGCTATTTTTAATAAATATTTAAAGAAAAGAGAAAGACCTCCTTGTGGGCTGCATAGCTGGTGGTCAACAGCTTCTGAGGCAACAGGTGGCCATAGTCTGTATGTGCGTGTCTGTGTTCTATGTCTGGGCCAGCTGAAGCTCCTCCAGTCCATGTTTGCCCAGGTGATATCTGGCCAAGTCTTTCCTGGTCACTAGTCCAACCACCTGCAGAGCATCAAGAGCCAAAAAAATGGTACATTAGAACAATAGTCATCATCGCAGGATTCACTAGCATTAATCTGACTGGTAAGAAAAGGCCACACGGGTCAATAAAACACAATATCACAAGCCCTTACCCTGTTCTCGTCATCGGCTACCACCAGGTGTCTGAGCCCCAGAGCTCGGAACAACTTAAACACACGAGGCAGAGACGTTTCCTGTAAAAACAAAACAAAAAAAACCACTTCAAGATCACCTTCATCCGTACAAAACATCACAAACAAACCTGAAGATGCTCGATTTAGAGAGAAAGTCTGTCCCTGTGTGTCTGCTACCTGTGGTACTGTGTAAGGCGTTGGGTTCATAAACTCAGTGAGGTCCATCATACACTCCCTCTCGTCCTGGGAGACGTGGATGCTCTGGATCGGGGGGAATCGAGGGTAGGCGTCTCTGAAGTCTTTTAGCTGGAGTTTCCTCCGGGTCAACCGTGATCGGGCTAGCTCCACAAAAACCTGTCAGGACAGAGCAGAAACCAGCGGTGACTGATTCTGCTTGAATTATCACAATGTATCTGAAATCACGGATGTTACCTTGTGTTTGAGAAGAACAATGAGCTGAGAACGAAGGATGAGGCCACAGAGTTTTGCTGGCTGAGAAGGATGAAAGAGGGCGTGATTAATTACAGAAAATCAGTGTCTGTTTGTACTGCCATTCAAGTTTAAAGTAAAATCCCATCCCAGTGATGAGTCTCATGTTTATATGTACTCTTCAACCAGTCGTGAAGGTACACTATCGTTCATAAGTCTGGGGTCACCCACACAATTTCATTTTTTCCATCAAAACTCACACTTTTATTCATGTGCTAACATAACTGCACAACGGTTTTCTAATCATCAATGAGCCTTTCAACACCATTAGCTAACACAATGTAGCATTAGAACACAGGAGTGATGGTTGCTGGAAATGTTCCTCTGTACCCCTATGGAGGTATTCCATTAAAAATCAACTTTTTCCATCTAGAATAGTCATTTACCACATTAACAATGTCTAGACCAGGGGTCGGCGACCCGTTTCCCACAGAAAAGAAAACACCGGGAGCCGCAAAATCCTTTTGGCATTTAAAATGAAGACAACACTACATATATCGCTTTTTTACCTCTATGCCCTTGTTAATCAGCCTCTAATTAGATAGATTCATTTTTTAATCGTGTCCTTCCACTAATATTTATCTTACTTGGTTAATGTCATTTTTGCTCCTGGACCTCATATGTTACATAACGTTAGCTGGAAATCAATATTTTGCGAATGTCTATTTAACTTGTAAAATCTATTAATCTTAAGCTCATAACTTTTCTCCGGTAAGTCGCTGCCCTATTTTCCAAGACGACACTCCTCTGACTCTCTGACCTGCTGCCTGGACATCGAGCCGTGTTCTTGCAAGTAACGTGTATTACCCTATCATGAGTATTTTTGACTCAAAGACAAGACGTGTCTTTCTTGGAGTGGAGCTTTAATATACAGACTTGCCATTCTTGAGTACAAAACGATGTGAAACTACAGGCGTTGCTTCTCCAGGAGTAAAACAAAAAAAAAGGCATGAAACGTGTGGGAATTGGAAGTTCCGTGTTGTCTCTCTGCTTCAACTCTGCGCTCTCATGCAATAGTCAGAGCCTTAGAGATAGGCTCTGGCAATAGTACCCCAGCAGCCCATCCGGTGGAGTGACACGTCAAAATAAGAGCGGTAATTTCACAATAAAATTGTCTATATTAAAATGCATTGAAACGCGCCTGAAAGGCAGAACAATTTATTTTCCAAAGTTACAGGGAGCCACAACAGAGGGCTGAAAGAGCCGCATGCGGCTCCAGAGCCGCGGGTTGCCAACCCCTGGTCTAGACTGTATTCTGACTCATTTAATGTTATCTTCATTGAAAAAAAACAGCTTTTCTTTCAAAAATAAGGACATATCTAAGGTACCCCAAACTTGAACGTGAAGAGTAGTGTCTGCAATGAGAAATATAACAGAAACAAGTTAGCCTGCTGCTCTAAGATGATATGCCAAGTTGGTTGCTGAGCTGTGATGTGCGAACTGCTGTTTTCAGAGTTCATACTTTACTTTTCAGTCACCCGTTTTCACAAAATGCAGCCACACTGATGTCTTCTTTCATGTGTTTTCAATTAGCTTGGAGCCAACTCCAATAAATATTCAGTAAAGGAGTAGTTTGTTTCTTTGATTGTCAAAAATAATGGAATAATCCTGGTAGACTATTGATGTAGCACTTTCTCCTTAAGAAAGAAACACCAGCAATTGTCCGACCAATGAGAATTTGATTGCCTTTACTGCTATGCATACAGTGTCTATGTATGAAAGATTTCTCCCTTAACTGTTGATTGTTGATAAAAAAAATGTCCCAAGTACCTCTTTACTATCAGAAACCTGCATAACTGAGACACACAAAAGCTACATTTTCTGTTGATGTGTTATACTTGCATGTGCAATTTTCTGTCATTTCAATTCTGTTATTTTCTGCTATCAAACTCAGTTGCACCTGTATTTGAAACAGCAACATAACGGTTTGTCATCAGAAAGGTTGTTTCACAGTCGATCTACACTTTAAGCCCCACAATACACATTTTTAACAGAACAGAGGCCAATCATACAATCAAACAGTACCTCATCACTCTCAAGAACCTGCACGACGACAGGGAAGCCGTTGTGATTGGTTGATGTGTTGCTAAGGATGTCGACGATGGTTCCCACCTTCTCTATCCTGTTCAAACAGGTGACCGGAGAACTCATCACCTCTCTAGATTGTGAGTGGAGACAGCGAGGAGGATAAAGGTGGCAAGAGGTGAAAATGAATCGAGGTGAAAAACTAAACAGAATGACATTAATTCTTAGTGCTGAATGTTTCAGACATGATCTTAAAGCTCGTGTCCGGAGTTTGAATCGCAGCGTCTCCCAAAACACTGTTGGTCCCTCCCTCTGATTTCGCCCCTTTATTTGTGCACGCGCGGAGTACATGAGAGAAGTGCTGCAGAATCTTGCCTGTTTTGCTGTTTTCCACTCCTCTACATTTAGTACATTTAGTAAATAATAAAGGAATTACGTTAGAATTCTGTATTGAGTCTAACTTGTCCTAATACCAAAATAACATGAATCTGCTAGGACGAACGAGTAAAGTTTCAATATGTGATTACACTCGTGTATCCCTCTCGATGACGTTGTTTATCAAACTTAGTGCATTTACGCTTGTATATGTGTTACATTGTTTATTTATTTCTATCTAGAGTTCAGAATTGCATGACTCCTCTGACAAAGAGTATGTCCCAGACGCCCCAACATCTTCCTCCAGAGGTCGGGCATCTAAACGAAGCCGTCAGGCGGGCTATGGAGGCCGTGGTCGGGGAGCGACGCGAGCACCCCGAGCCAAAAAACGTCCTGCAGTCTCTTGGCCTGACAAGCCGTGGGATTGGTAACTTTTCTGGAAGTTGCTGATCCCTGATGCTCTCTCCTCCACAAGCAAAACAAATGTGCGCGCGGTTGCGTAGTGCGTAGCTCGCCCACCTCTGCATGGGCTTGCTTGCTGTGCGTGTAACTGTTGATTGACAGCATGACAAAGTTGAAGCTCGAACTTGATTGGTCGGCAGCGACCAGTACTTTTTGGAATAACACGGGGGTCTATGAGAGGAAGGCGGAGCTTAGGAATAAATTTTCATATCGCGTCATACTAACATTATATTATAGTATCGAACTAGACTAACACATTTAAGCTTTGTTAAACAATGATACATAAATTGAAAACAAACGGAAACTCCGGACACAAGCTTTAAAGGCCCTTCAATGAAAATGACTCAGCCAACAACAAGTCTAACAGGACATACCTGGCGGTCAGCCAGTGGGAGGTGGCAGGAGCCTCCCAGTGCAGGAAGGGAACACTCTGCAGCTTGATGTGAATGTCATACAAGCCCTAAAGCAGGAAGAGCAGTTATAGACAGTACAGGTGCCCGCCCCAGTTCCATATAGCATTTCCTACATACTTGTATGACACTCATTTTGCAGTTACTGTGCAGAACAAAACAACATAAATTCACCCCTTGAGACTAAGAGTAAATTATAATATTTCTGCCAGCAGACTTCAACTGTGACTTTTAAACAACACTGCTGTTAGGACTGCAGTCGTATATGTGTGTAGTTTTTCTTCTGCTCTGTGCGCTTCCTGTCTATGTACCTATTTAAAATTAAAAAACAGGGCTGCGCTCTGACGACAGGACTGGCGCAGGTACCAAAGAAAGTGGAACTTAAGGCGAAAGAATGAAGTTACCGGAAGTCAGAGAGGGTCAGATGGGCGAGCCATCCTTCACTGCATCCCAACCAGAACACACAGCTCAAGCACAGTTCTTTGTATAGTAAAAGAAAGTACTGTGGTAGACGTATGGAGTGAGCTGCTACTTTTTGTTAAATCCGTTTTCTCCTGTTTAAGTAGAGTTAAGTTTGAGAGGGAGGGAAGACTTTGTGTTTAATTTTACCTCTTTTACTTTGTTAGGCAAGTCAGACTCCCAAAGAATAGTGTGGTTTTGTTTGTTATTTTGGCATCGAGCTCACTCTTAATTAAATTTAATACATCACCACTCATTTGTTTGTGTTAACCACAACCTCCGTTTACCATATCACATTTATTGTAAATACATTATTACTGTTCTGTGTGGCAGCTTGAGACCTGTGAAGGACGGTATTTCATGTTACGTTCAAGTAACCCCTATAGGCTTGGTGTAACACTGCAAATTAAAATTTGATAAAGATAAAGTGTCTTGTTTTCCACAGCTCTCCTGAGCTCTTTCACCACCATCAGGAGTAACCTACTCTTTTTGCAGCTGTAAGTAGCTCCTTCATTCTCTCACTGCACAAAATTGTGGCACAGTAGTGCCCATCAGTTTGCCACTTTTGCAGTGTGCATGCCTTACATAAAGAGAACTAGTGCCTTAGTGTGGAGATGGGATGAAGCCAGTCTGTCACTGAGTGTGTGTGTCTCCATACTGTTGTACAACAATGCAGCTTATGTGCACGACACATGAAGGGACACAAGTTTGAGTGTGAGTCCTGGCCTCTTCACTCACCTCTTCAAAGTAATCTCCTACTATCTTGGCAGTCATGAGGACGAGCATGATGGGAAGGCCGTATGTGACATTTCCTGTTGCCTCCACCATGATGACAGTCAAACTGAGAGTCATTCTCACGATGCCACCTGACGAGAAAAGTGCATGACAATATAAATACTATTAACGAAACATGTGTTACAATAAAGACGATTTGTTTATTTTAAAGTACACAATAAAGATAAATGGATAGAATTACTCACCCAACTGAGCTGCAGCTCCAATTAAGGCATATTTCCCAGGGTCAGCCCAAATCTAAGAAAACAGTGAGTCTTAGCATCAGGCCTGTTTGTTTAGTTCAATAATAATAATAATAAATTTAATTTATAATGCACTTTACATTTGAAAACCAAATCTCAAAGTGCTACAGATAAAAACATCAACAATAAAAATACAGCACATCAAGAAAACGCTTTTAAAAACAAAAGTCTTCAGCTGTTTTCTAAAAACTTCAAGCGACTGTGGCGCCCTCAGGTGGTTGGGGAGGGCATTCCACAATCGTGGTGCAGCCGCCTGAAAGGCCCTATCTCCCATGGAGTGGAGTTTGGACCTTGGAACCTGGAGTTGGTGGTTGTCGGAGGAGCGGAGGTGCCTGGTCGGGTTGTGTTGACCGATTAGTTCTTTAAGGTACACTGGCACGCTGCCGTAGACACAGTGATAGGTCAGGAGACAAATCGTAAATTCAATCCTGAACCTAACTGGAAGCCAATGGAGATTATGGAGGATCAGTGTGATGTGATGGGACTTGCGCACCCTCATCAGGATCCTGGCAGCGCATTTCTGGATGCACTGCAGTCTCTAGAGGCTCCTGCCAGGAATCCCAATGAGGAGTGCATTACAGTAGTCCAGCCTGGAGGAAACGAAGGCGTGGACAAGCTTCTCAGCATCAGGGAGGGAGAGGAAGGGGCGGAGTTTGGAAAAAATCTGGTTTTACAGATGTGTTGAACATGAGTGTCAAATGACAGGTGGGGGTCAAAACGTACCCCTAAGTTTGTAACAGAGGATGTAAGGGGAATGTCATGGCCGGCAAAAGAGAAAACAGTGAGGGGAGAGGATTTGAGTTGGTGTGGGGTTCCAATGAGGAGACCTTCCGTTTTTGAGCTGTTCAGCTAGAGAAAGTAGTCATTCATCCACACCTTCATTTCCCCCAGGAATTCAGTGAGATTGGACAATGATGTTGGGGATGTGGGGTCCAACCTGACATAGAGCTGAGTATCATCAGCATAGCAATGGAAGGCAACTCCATGCCTGCTGATGATGTGGCCCAGCGGGAGCATATAGATGGAAAATACGGTAGGGCCGAGAACTGACCCTTGAGGCACTCCACAGCTGACAATGTGGGGCCATATACTCAGCTCCATCAGTCAGGTAGGACCGAAACCACTGAAGGATAGTATGGTCAACAGTATCGAAGGCGCCTGAGAGGTCCAAGAGCAGAAGGAGGGAAGGACAGCGCTGGTCAGACGCCACCAGCCAGTCATTGGTGACCAGGGCCGTCTCTGTGCTATGGGCAGTGCGGAAACCAGACTGAAATTTTTCATAAAGACTGTGTGAGCGTGGGTGATTATGGATTTGGGAGGCAACAGCTTTTCTATTACTTTGGAAAGGAAAGGGAGGTTGGAAATGGGCCGGTAGTTGGATAAAATGTCAGAGTCGAGGGAAGGTTTTTTTTAGCCGGGGGTTGATTACTGCGCTTTTCAGAGTGGCTGGAAGGTAACCAGATTGCAGGGAAGACTTTATGATGGTGGTAATGAGAGGGCTTAACGAAGAGATATTTGATTTGATGAGAGCAGTGGGAAAAGGGTCCAGAGGACATGTTGAGGATCTCATGCTGTGGATGAGAACCTCAACCTGTCTGTGTGAGAGGAGTGCAAAATGGGAGAAGATAGGTGCTGAGGTGAAGGAAGGGGATGGCATGGTGGCAGAAGGTGATAATAAAAAAATCACAACTGAAAAATAAATGAAAAAAAATAATCCAGATTAAATAATATAAAAAAGTCACTTCCAGACAATATCTATATCTGAATGTTTAATAGTATTAATTAATACCGCATTGCTGTGTTGTGCACCACCGGAGCTGGTGGAGGCCAGCAGGATGCCAAAGAGCCTCCCCCAGGCAGCTCCTATCAGAAGAGACGGGATGAAGACTCCAGCAGACACAGCCAGGCCATAGGTCCAACACGCCAGGAAAAAGTAGGTCAGAGTAAACAAACCCAGTGTCAGAGGATTGTAGGTTCCTTTAAAACACACAAAAAATGGCAGAAAATTAGAAGTAAGCACATAATTTTTCCACAAGTGTTTTTCTATAAACCTGGCCCCCAGGTGCACTGGCCTGTATGAGTGAGTGGTGCTGTCCTGTTTAGTATTGAAGTGTGCATAGATGTACCTGGCTGATTGTGGAAGAGACTACGAACGCTTCTCTCAGGAGTGTTGAAGAAGGCTGTTGCCATGGAGTTATACTCCCCATCTGCACAGAACAACTACAATAGGAAACAGAAAAGATATTAACAATACAAAGAGACACAAAGCAATTCCTCTCTCTTGTCCTTAGAAAAACTTCTACATGTTTCTCCCAGCTGTCATAGTATAGCAAAGTACAGGGTATTTGGAATAATACAGATCAAGAAATCATATTTGTTGTTAAGGTGAAGACCAAAATTAAACGTTAAAATGCCACATGTGACGTCTCTCCCCATTCTGAATATTTAAATATGTCAAAACAAACTCTTCTAAAACTAGTTAGCAGCAGATGTGGTATTCAGAATTTAATTACAACACTGGCTCTATTATTTGAACAAGTGTTTGCAGCCGCGGCAGCAGCCTTTGTGAGTTTGTACTGCAACACAACCCTGCTCTAACCTAAACGCTAACTTAGCATGATAACCCGGTGTACTGCATTCCTCAGCGTAGTTCAGTGTCTTTGCAGGCTAACATTTCCCAATTTGCACTACACTTAAATGCACATAAGGCCCTTTAGAAAACATTTTTACCCAATACTGGCACGAAGGATCATCAAAATTATTAATGCTCAATCTCAAGATGATTTGAACGAAACAAACGTTACGCAATCTATTCAATACATCTGACGGAATATCTGACTGTAAAATAAAACCACGGAAGTCATGAGGATTCATCTTCTGAGCACCATAAATATCAAAACGTTGTCCTCTTCTCAGATCTTTTGGCGACATTGTCATTTACTATATTGATAGCAGCACAGCTAAAAAAAAATGGGTATAGAAAATATTTGTCAACTTGTAACACTTGCTTTCTAAAATCTATTCATCCTTCTTAAAAAATGCTTTCACTGTTCTCTGTTATGCAACAAAACACAACATCAAATTCCTCACATGTGAAAAATTAAATGGCAATAAAACTCAATCTGAAGCACCATCACTATGACAAGGGCATACTTATTTGCATCTGCACATGATGACCTCATATGCTTCAACCACAATCCATCCGAAAATTGTGATGATGCCCAACTG
Source organism: Acanthochromis polyacanthus (assembly GCF_021347895.1). Lineage (NCBI taxonomy): Eukaryota > Metazoa > Chordata > Actinopteri > Pomacentridae > Acanthochromis > Acanthochromis polyacanthus. Next base: position 27,342,634 of record NC_067133.1, on the reverse strand, counting down.
TGCTTTTGCCACCATGTAACCTAGCTTTAGTTTTATTATACATCATAAAAAAATAATAGAAGTGTGCCAGAGATTGCTTTCAGACAGCTGACAGAGGTGTGTGAGGTGTTTGTGTACCTGCAGTGGATATTCCTCAGTGCTTTCTGGTCCCAGAGGCTGACAGTCATTGGAGAAGTAGATCATAGTGAATGATACCGTCGCGGTCACCGCAGCAACCAGCATGGCCTCCATCACTTGCAAGCACGGCCGATGAACGTATCTAATGCACATAAATCACACGGCGTTCAGGTTTGACATTTTCTATTCTTTAGTCTACCACTCAGTGCAAAAATGTTGACCTCGGTACGGACTTTCCCCAAGTGCTGTAAAAACAGCCCACTGAAAACACGAAGCTTCTCTGCCAAATCTGCCATTGTGTGTCTTCGGGCGACTGACTATAAATGTCAGGTGGATTTACTGTTGTGAAATGTGGCACAAATACAGACTTCCTTGTCTCGCTCACTGTGCCAGGTAACAGATGGTATTTTTAGAAACAAGACTGGCCCGACAGGTAATAAATATGATGCACTGAACAAATGTTTTGTATCATCTTATACAAGAATGATTAAAAAATGTTTTACCTGGCCAAAGCTACCTTTAATATTACAATTCTATGTTTCAAGTACCCATACATCTTTCTACAATCCATACATTGGTGTAGTCTACATTCTCAACCCCAATCCCTCACTAGGTTAGTTTCAGTAAGTTGATAACCCACTTTATTTTTAGAACTTCACCTTTGTTCAGGACCTAGTATTAAGAGAACAATGGCATCAAACTGGCACCAGTGTCCATGTTTATCAGGTACATCCAACAAAGCACAGGCACCCATAAACATCAGACCAGATGTAGGACACCAGAAACCAACTTCATCCTCCAGTTGCTATCATAATATGACGCTTAGGAAGCCATGAAAAGGATGACTTCGATAGACTGATACAGCGCTCATCTTCAGACAATAACTAAGCATTTATTAATCCATTTGAGCACAGATTTCCCTAGAAATATATATTCTGAACAATGCCATTCCTAGCCTGTTATAAAATGGAGGAATACTCAGTACAGATGTTATAGAGGTAGATTAGAACATTATTTTGTTCCAATCCACACACTATAGCGGATTATACATTGAAGTGTATGACTTTTTTATGAGCTCTGGGATAATGTTTGTTGCGTTATTTATTTAAGTTTGCTTTGCACGCTCTGAGAAACTTTGCTGGAGAAGACTTTATAGGTTGGCTGTATGCTGATCACTCAGAAAGAAGTTCTGAAATTCCTTTCCATATTTTTCCATCTGCTCAAAAAAGAAAATAAAAATCACAGCTTTTCACTGAGTAGGCAAAACACATGTCTGAGTGGGAAAAGTCAGATTATTGACATCATTAAATGACAGGTAAAGGTAGCAAATGCAAACAAAATAATTCCTTTTATGTCATGTTTCCAAATCGAATTCATAGGTCCACAAAATTTACACTACAGTTTTGGAACTCTTTTCCTGTTTTATGAATTATTTGCTTTACAATATGGGAGCTCGCTTTTTAGAATATAATTGCAATTCATTTAGATACAAAGTATTATGAACTACTAAATTGTGGCTGATTGATCAAACTTTTTAAATAACTATAAAGCAGCGTGACAACATCATTATCCTGAACTATGCACATACACCATATAAAAGCCACTTCCAGACTGTAAAGCAGGAAATATTTGTGTCTTAGCAGACGTCTCCTCCCAACAATTAGTCTTTCAGTAATCATAACTGTTCAGCTGTGCCTATTTTTACATGCTTTAATCACAAGACGTTCATATCCAGAGGCACAGTTTTAAGAATTATCATGAAAACCTCCTCATCTTGCGCTCCACCCTGCTTTTGACAGGCAACACACATTTGTTTTTGCTGGCACGCTAAACATACAAAGCATGTCTTCATGCCTGAACCTTCCCACGTTGATGAAAATGTATTAAGTATTTGATTCCTTTCTAAACCTTACCTAATCCTGAAGATGGTCAGCCAGTAGTTGAGAACATTGAAGAGCGCTCCTAAAAATCCACCTGCAAAGGAAAGGAATAAAAAACAGAACACGCACATGCATGAGCTGTCATGTTAAAATTACAGAAAGAGTAGAGAAAAACCCTTTAAATGTTCTCATATCTTTGCAACAATCCAGATATACCTGCACTGTATTAAAAATGGCCTTCATCAATACAAGAAAAGCACTCAGAGAGTACAGTACTCCGCCAAGGCTGTTCACTGCCCCATATAGCATTGTCTGAAATGCAGCATTTTTTTAAGGAATCTAGCGTTTGTTTATTAGTTATTGATGATCAGAAATCATGGCAACATAGAATGTGGCCAATTAATATAGATGTACCCACAAACAAAATGACCTTGCACTGAGCACAGGCGTGTGTTATGCATGTATATGTTATGTATGGCCCTGCGACAGACTGGTGACCTGTCCAGGGTGTCCCCTGCCTTCACCCAAGTCAGCTGGGATAGACTCCAGCACCCCCTGCGACCCTAGTGAGGATAAAGCGGTGTATAGAGAATGGATGGATGTTATGTATGGATACTAAATCATGTGGCCAAAATATGTTTGGAATATGGAATTGATGGAACTTGGAAACATTCTCACAATTTAATTAATTGTTCCTTGTATCATTTGCAATGGATAAGTCCAAATAAGTCCGCAGTGGAGGATTTGTTGTAGGATCACAATCATGTGATCGTCAACAGGCAGCTGATGTAGTGTTCACTTGTTGTCATAGTTACAGTGACACCGTGAAGCCATCTTGAATGATGCAGAAATATTTAACATATCGATGGATCCAGACTATAAACCGCATCACTGCCAAAATCTAATCCCTTGGTCCTTGTGTCATTTTTGACCTTCCCTGAAAATTTCATCCAAATTTATTAGTCTGTTTTTGAGTAATGTTGCTGACAGACACACAGACAGACAAACCAACACCAATCGTCACATAACTCCTCCGTGCTCCTTGGCAGAGTAAGAAAATCTTATGAAAATGTTATGAGGAAAGTGGTGCACCATGTGAAGACTCATGCATATCCCTAAAAACAAAAATCAGCTTTTACCTATAGCTCCCATAGCGATGAACAAGGGGATTTCATAGAGGTTATAGGTCACACTCTGGAAAAAAAGAAGGACAAGATTACACGTCATCTTTCGCATTCACTTAAAAAAAACAAACAAACAACATAAGTATGGACACTAAAAACTATAATCTATATAAGTTTCTCACGTCGCCTTCAAAGCGTCCAAAGTTGATGAGACCTGGGTTGGAAAGGTCACCTGCATGTGAGTGATAGATACTGAGGACGAAGTTCAGAGTGAAGGTGGAGATCATGGAGGCAAAAAACTGCAGGGGAAAAAGAAAGAGAGGAGATGAGAAAGGATAAAGGGGGAGGACAAACATTAAAAAAATATGAAGTACAGGGGATGCATAAGCATTTCTACGTCAGTTTTTATCTTGTTCTCTTTTATTAGAGAGAAGTAGAATTTACTGGAAGCCCATTTTATGATCATAAAAAGTGATTTTATTATGGCGGTGAAAACTGGACCACGTGACTTACTATCCTCCATGTCAGCATCTGGTTCCAGAAGGAAGCTCCCTCCTCCAGAGAGAACAAAACACCGCCTGTCGACCAAAGAGAGACAATCAGTGTGAAAAAACTACAGTAGTACAGGAACTAAAACATCTGACCCACTTCTGACATGTCTGGTGATTTCTATCGGACGCTATGTGAGCAGGTACCATCACATGACATCCTGCTCACAGTGGGTTGAGCTGTGCAGGAGTCAAGCATTCACCGGGGTCATGCAAGTGTAACAGCACTCTTTTCACGTGACGACAGCAACACATAACAGATTGAGACACGGTTTATGAAGCATGAAAAATGCCTCCATATGAATAAAGCAGCTTTTATCCCCCACAGCTAGCATGTATCAACCAGCTCCATGCTAACTGACAGTATTTTAAAGGAGCTGTCAGTGCTGCAGTGTGTTAAAACAGATGGTTTTGAATATCACAGCACAACAATCACTACTGTTACCAATGGTGCATCATCTACACTAGGCTAAGTTTTCTGTCTTAGGATGTTCCGCCAACTGTCATTTTTAGCACGAGGTTTTGAGTGCAAACATATCAGAATTAGCATGTTTCAATGTGATTGAACTACAGTTGTTTTATAATGGCTATTCCATCCAGCAGCTGTTTTAGTTTTTTTTTGGTTTTTAGCAACTACACCTAGACTAGCATGTCAAGCCTTCTCTCTCATCTAAACAGAAAAATTACATCATGTTGGAAACTGTGGAATAACTACGTTAAAATGATATAATATTCTGCAAATACGAGCTATTTATGTTTGTTTATAATTCATTTAGCATGCAGAGTTCACTCAGAGCACTGTGGCTAATTTTGTTAATCCAGAGATAACGTGCAGATTTTTTCCCTCCAGTAACAAATCATTTGGTTAAAGAGTCGCTACGATTTCAGTCAACTAAGATTTTCTTTTATTGACTACAGACCTATTACTATGACCTTCATAAACACATGACTTCTTAATCCCTTCTATTAGACAACTTTGAGAAACACAAAATTAAGGTTTTTTTCCAGGCTGTTTTGAAAGATGAAAATATCCTGCAAGATGACGGCACGAGCCCTGTTCAAGACAAGTGTGCACATGAATGCATGCTCTTTAAGCAGTATCCACTAAGCTAAGAAAAGTTACATTTTCTCCGTCTTAACTTACGGGTTTTCAGAGTTCTTTGCTTTTGGTTTTTGGCATGCGGCCACACTGTTGTGCAGATAGCTTTACAGCAGCTAAACTGCCTGTACAACTAAAGCAGATTAATAACAAAGCACATTTTCACTGCGCTTTGCCAGGATTGTTGTATTTTTACCAACTGGTGCTCCAAAAGCAGCAGAAACTCCAGCAGCAGCTCCAGCAGAAACAAAGTCCCGTTTTTCTGTGTCTCTCCGGAAGTATTCAAAGATCTACAAACACACACGCACACTTCATATTATGGATCATTCTCAAACACACTCCAGCTAAATGTGTTCATACAGATCAACAGCACATAAGACTGCTTAACAAAATAACAGTACTGTTCAGAGCTGAGGAATGCCACATGGTGTCATGTACAGGGTAGTGTGTAACAAAGTAAATGCAATTAAAAGAACAAATATGCTTGGAATCCAGTACAACTTCCAATGGAGTAGTCAACTCTCTGACCTTAAAGTCTCTCTTTAAAGAGGTGCTCCTGCCCTGGGAGACTCCTGCAGCTACAACAGCACCAGAGTGAATCATGGGACCTTCCTGTGGGCAAACAAGAAGTAAGTAAGAAAGGAATTAAAACAACAAAAAACTTTAAATATTTTGTAAAATACTCAAATGGTCCCATGTTTACCTTCCCGACAGCAAGACCGCCAACCACCGAACAGATAACACCGCACACTTTAATCACCAGTGTCTGTGGAGGACACAAAACGTGAAGACATGATGGTAATTCCTGTTTAAAAGCTGTAATTCCAGTACATACACTAGCAGTCAAAAGTTTATGGTCACTTAGAAACATCCTTATTTTTGAAAGATTTTTAATGGAATATCTCCATAGAGGTACAGAGGAACATTTCCAGCAACCATCACTCCTGTGTTCTAATGCTACATTGTGTTAGCTAATGGTGTTGAAAGGCTCATTGATGATTAGCAAACCTTTGTGCAGTTATGTTAGCACATGGATGAAAGTGTGAGTTTTCATGGAAAACATGAAATTGCCTGAGTGATCCCAAACTTGTAAAAGGTAGTGTACATAAATGTGTGTGTGTGTTTCATGCATCTTTACCTTGAGTCGTACAACCCTGGGAATCTTGACTCCATTTAGGTAACATTTTATCTGAGGAATACCACTTCCTGCTGCTATGGGCTGGAGGAGACAGAAGGACAAGAAGGAAGAAGAGTTACATCATAGAGGAAAAGATGAATGATTGAAAATGTGACTTAGCATTACAAATCTGTGGATGTGACACACAATTCATAATGAAACTGAACTAAGGTCACTCACAAGGCCACTTTATTGACCAGCTTGTTTGCAAATGTGGAAATTATTGTCACTCACAAAATCTCAGTTGTGACTTCTCACAAGCTGACAAACTGTGGTCAACCACAACATACAGACATGCTGTTGCCAAGTTTTCATTTCCACACATTTCTGAATATTTATAAGTGTGTGATTCTTTCCAAAATCCATTCTCACGCTTGAGGAATGCTCCGAAACAAACGAAAGTGGAAGAAATTGAAATTGTGCCACCAAAATCCGCAAGTCACAATAATCACTAAAATGTTTCTGCTTTCAATCTTACCTCAAAAAAAGCAACTATGATAGCTCCCACCATGACGAAGGTGAAGTTGAGGACGGCCCAGAGGATCAGAGAGATGGACAGTCCACCCGTCTCTGTAAACTTTTCAATGTCTGGGAAGGTTCAGAGTCAAGGAAGAGTCTGGTTGTCCTGAAAGCACCTGAAGCACTTTCATCTAACTCTTTAGTGGCCTGTTGTAACATTTAAGTCAGACACATAGTCAGGACATGAACAGCACTGAGACAGTCATCAGTGACCAGATAAACAACCATCATACACTTTCATAAAGTACAGGGTCCTACTATATTCAAACAAATTGCATAATAACTTGGATTACAAAATAAATTACAAAAAGTTTTCATGCCATTCCTTAACATAATTAAGAGCATGAGAAAGGAAATCTGTGTTCAGTAGTGTCCAAGAAGTGTGTACTGTGCAGGAGGAATAATGAAACAATGAAGTTCCTCAATGGAAATTCCATCCTCAACCACTCATGCTTACTTTAAAGTTGTATACATGAGGATGCAATATAGTGTATTGAGCAGAAGGGAACTGGACTACTTCTTTTGGTTCTTAGAAACATCATCTCGAATCCAGGAAGCTTCCTCTACAATTCCACAATTCTACAATTTCATTTAGCAGACGCTTTTGTCCAAAGCGACGTACAACACAAGCAAGAATTCAGACATAAGGAAAAACCTGCAGTAAGTGCAAAAAGTGATTCAAGTGCGATTGGTCAAAGGTGTTGCCATCAAGTTGCAGAAGAAATTGCCAACCCCCCCTTTTTTTATACTTTGTCAGCGCTAAATAAGTGCTGGGTTTTGGACCACCTGACTTATTCTACCCCTAAGGTGGAGTCAGATTAGGTGCCTAGGTGTTCTCTGAACAATTGAGTCTTCAACTGTCTCTTAAAAGTAGAAAGGCACTCAGCAGAACGCACAGAGTTTGGTAGATTGTTCCACCATTTGGGAACAACAGAGGAAAAGAGTCTGGCTAGAGATATCGAGCCGTGCTGGGCTAATGTGATATTAGAAGTACTCCGATATCACATTGGTTACGATTCATTAAAGACCTGAAACTCACATAATGAAAGGTGTGGATGGTGTTGAAATTGATGAGGGAGGGCTCTCAGAACAGCCTGCTAAGTGGTATTGTAAACCTCCCCAACTGAGAGATAACGGTTCCACTGCTGTCCTCTAAAGGAGTGTTTCTTATCCTTTAGATGCAGTGAACTGCTGTGTCCTGTACTTAGGAGCTGGTTCTGTGTTGTGGAGCATTTGTTTAGTCTTTCCTAACTATACAGGCAAGTTCAGTCCTCACTGCATGAAAATGTAGTCCTGACATTCTTCCCCAGGCAGTTTTTCCATCATTAAAAACTTCAGCCATGTGAGACTCAAGCCATTAACAAGCTGTGAACCGTGTAGTTTGAGGAGGAGACTGAATACATCACCACCAGTCAGAACTGTGCAAAACAGGAAATGCAGTTGCCTTTGACTGAAGCACTGAATTAGCATCATAACACACAGTATGTTGATATCTTGCGCTGCCTGGTGATAAGACGCTGGTCTGAGAAGGTATACCATGTACAAATCTTCAGGATACTCTCTTTAATCAGTTGGTATTTGATCCCAGCCAACTGCTCCACCACGATGTCGATGAAGCAGGCGATGAGGCCGGTTAGAATGCCAATCAGACCACAGACCACCCAGCGACTGATCTCCAGACAGCGGAAACCCTAAAGACACAAGATGAGAGGAAGGGAAACATGAGGAGAACTGATGCTGGTAAAGTAGGTAGAGACGAAACAAACAACGGAGAAGGAATTCATACACAGAACAAGAAAAGCAATCAGAGAGTGCAGTACTCCGTCAAGGCTGCTCGGTTGTATCATTTGCGACGGACGAAATTTTTTATAAAAGATGACCTTGCGCTGAGCACAGGCGTGTGGTATGCATGTGTACGTTATGTACGGATACCACATCGCATGACCTAAATATGTAGCGGGCAGCGGGAATTGATGGGACTCAGAAACACTCCATTGAAATTACAATTATTACTTGTATGATTTCCGATGGATAAGTACCGATAAGTCCGCTGCAGTCGATTTGTAGTAGGATGGCAATCGTGATCGTCAGCAGGCAGCTAACGTAGGGTTCAGTTGTTTTCATAGTTACAGTGACAGCGATGATACAGAAATCTTTACAAAGTCTATAAGCTGCATCACTGCCAACATCTAATCACTTGGTCCTTGTGTCATTTCTGACCTTCCCTGAAGATTTCATCCAAATCTATTATTCCATTTTTGAGTAATGTTCATAACAGACAGATGGACAAATGTATGCCGATCGTCACATAACTCCACTGCATTCCTTGTTGGAGTAAAAACAGAGGGGCCTGCTGGACTCACCATATAACTCATCCTCCTCTCCTCTTCAAGAAACAGCTGGTTTTCAATGTTATCATAGTCCAGACTCTGGAATAGCACATACACAATAACATTTGTCCAAATAAAACACATGAATTAGTCAAATAAAGATACAACAAAGGCTTTTCTTCATTAAAAAAAAGAGAGAAAAGCTGAGATCAACAGGTAAACAGAGAATTTAAAAACGTGTGTGTGTACAATTTTCTCGTGGAACATTTTACTGTTTGGGTCTGAATAATTTGAGAAATATTACGATTGTGATCTGTTTTTTTAAAGCATAAGTCATTTTTAGAAAGCTTCCTTTCAATTCTTAGTGTGATTTAAAGAGTTCTAAAACATGCACATGAACACTATCAATAGCCAGACTGTCACACTAGGAGGACGGTGTGAATTTATAAAACCATTTACTGTCAAGTCAACTATACAGCAGGGATCCTACACTGCAAGCTTTGACTTAGTGTAACTGCATTGTTTAACATTCAGCCCCACTTGACTGTTACTTTATTCAGCAAAATGAATCTGTTTCACACTGTATTACACTAAAAATGATCACATAACACCTCTAATTAACACAATGTCATTGAGTGTAATCCAGGTTTTCGAGTGTTACCTCATATTTAAGTGACAGCAGCTTCTCATTGTGTGGGATCTCTTTGGGCCGCCCCCTAAGAGAGTCCTGCAGTGGAAAAAACATAAAAAAAAACATAAGTCACCACACCAACACTGTCTCGGGAACTTTGACCTGAACCATGTGAGAGACAAAAAAGAACAATTCAAAGTAAACAGCAGACAGTGCAGGACTATTCACAAGCATTTCAAACTGTATGTTTTTATACTAAAGAAAGACACTTGAAAGGAAAACAAGAGGACATGCTTGACAAGCTTTATCTAACTTGCACACTAATGCATCAATAATGAGACAGGTGACTGAAATAAGGCAGCAGCGTTTCCTCCAGAGCATTTCGTATAAAAATCTTGCTGAAGCTATGAAAGAGGGCATTTTTCTGGTATTGCATGACAGTTTATTTTCAGTGTTGTTGCACAGCATTTGGAGGAAACGGTGCTTATGAGCTACACACAAACAAACAAACGAGCTGCATTTCCAAGCAACGTGCAAGGATGTTAGCAGGACCTCTGACACATCTGTGGCACATCTGTACAGTAACAGCAGCCGCTAAATGAAGAAACAAACACTACCGTTCAAAAGTTTGGGGTCACCCAGGCAATTCAGTTCAATTTTATATATATATATATATATATATATATATATATATATGTATATACACACGTGGACAAAATTGTTGGTACCCCTCAGTTAAAGAAGGAAAAACCCACAATTCTCACTGAAATCACTTGAAACTCACAAAAGTAACAATAAATAAAAATTTATTGAAAATTAAATAATCAAAATCAGCCATCACTTTTGAATTGTTGATTAACATAATTATTTAAAAAAACAAACTAATGAAATAGGGCTGGACAAAAATGATGGTACCCATAACTTAATATTTTGTTGCACAACCTTTTGAGGCAATCACTGCAATTAAACGATTTCTGTATTTGTCAATGAGCGTTCTGCAGCTGTCAACAGGTATTTTGGCCCACTCCTCATGAGCAAACAGCTCCAGTTGTCTCAGGTTTGATGGGTGTCTTCTCCAAATGGCATGTTTCAGCTCCTTCCACATATGTTCAATGGGATTCAGATCTGGGCTCATAGAAGGCCACTTTAGAATAGTCCAACGCTTTTCTCTCAGCCATTCTTGGGTGTTTTTGGCTGTGTGTTTTGGATGGTTGTCCTGTTGGAAGACCCATGACCTGCGACTGAGACCAAGCTTTCTGACACTAGGCAGCACATTTCTCTCCAGAATGCCTTGATAGTCTTCAGATTTCATCGTACCTTGCACACTTTCAAGACACCCTGTGCCAGATGCAGCAAAGCAGCCCCAAAACATTACTGAGCCTCCTCCATGTTTCACCGTAGGGACAGTCTTCTTTTCTTCGTATGCTTGGTTTTTGAGTCTATGAACATAGAGTTGATGTGCCTTACCAAAAAGCTCCAGTTTGGTCTCATCTGTCCAAAGGACATTCTCCCAGAAGCTTTGTGGCTTGTCAACATGCATTTTTGCAAATTCCAGTCTGGCTTTTTTATGAGTTTTTTTCAGCAGTGGTGTCCTCCTTGGTCGTCTCCCATGAAGTCCACTTTGGCTCAAACAACGACGAATGGTGCGATCTGACACTGATGTACCTTGGCCTTGGAGTTCACCTTTAATTTCTTTGGAGGTTGCTCTGGGCTCTTTGGATACAATTCCAACGATCCGTCTCTTCAATTTGTCATCAATTTTCCTCTTGCGGCCACGTCCAGGGAGGTTGGCTACTGTCCCGTGGGTCTTGAACTTCTGAATAATATGAGCCACTGTTGTCACAGGAACTTCAAGCTGTTTAGAGATGGTCTTATAGCCTTTACCTTTAAGATGTTTGTCTATAATTTTTTTTCGGATGTCCTGGGACAATTCTCTCCTTCGCTTTCTGTTGTCCATGTTCAGTGTGGTACACACCTTTTCACCAAACAGCAGGGTGACTACTTGTCTCCCTTTAAATAGGCAGACTGACTGATTATGAGTTTGGAAACACCTGTGATGTCAATTAAATGACACACCTGAGTTAATCATGTCACTCTGGTCAAATAGTTTTCAATCTTTTATAGAGGTACCATCATTTTTGTCCAGGCCTGTTTCATTAGTTTGTTTTTTTAAATAATTATGTTAATCAACAATTCAAAAGTAATGGCTGTTTTTGATTATTTAATTTTCAATAAATTTTTGTTTATTGTTACTTTTGTGAGTTTCAAGTGATTTCAGTGAGAATTGTGGGTTTTTCCTTCTTTAACTGAGGGGTACCAACAATTTTGTCCACGTGTGTATATATACATATAGCACCATATATATATATATATATATATATATAGCACCAATTATGTGCTAACATAATTGCACAAGGGTTTTCTAATCATCAATGAGCCTTTCAACACCATTAGCTAACACAATGTAGCATTAGAACACAGGAGTGATGGCTGCTGGAAATGTTCCTCTGTACCCCTATGGAGATATTCCACTAAAAATCAGACGTTTCCTGCTAGAATAGTCATTTACCGCATTAACAATGTCTAGACTGGATTTCTGATTCATTTAAAGTTATCTTTATTGACAAAAACTGCATTTCTTTCAAAAATAAGGACATTTCTAAGTGACTTCAAACTTTTGGACAGTAGCGTACATTGGCATAAACACAAACAAAACAAACTGGAACAAATTTTATTTAGAAAAAACAAGCAGATCACATGCATGGAGTCACATTCCCACCAGCCAGTGAAAACAGCTGAATCTGATGACTTCTGTCACGGAGGGAAACAGACGTGACGACTAAACGGCAAGCATCTGTAACACGGTCCTGAATGGGATTTTAAATACTGATTCTACACCTGAAGCATTTGTTTCTTTTCTTGGGTCACAGATTGCATCTTAAATACTGGATTTAGCTCATCTGTGATTTCTATGGAAGTGTTTTTGTGAGCGTTTCAGTACAAACTGTACAAATAAACTTTTACAATGCTGACTTAAGCTAATTCAGTGTTGTTTTTATCGTTAAGTTTCACAATTTTCTGTGAGCTGCAGAATTTTTGCGTCCGTTGCTTCTAACGTTTATCTGTTAAAGTAATAACTAGTCAAGGTTGAGTATATCATCAGCATCACAGTGGAAACCACCAGACAGTTTCCACACACGTATCTTTCATAAAAAACTGGATGAGTCAACTGTCACTGACCCCTTTCGGCCATCAAGTTGGTCATTTCTGTGTCATATTCCAGATTAGGGTTCGGCCACATTTAGAAGAAACGCTGTCTGAACCTTCAACTGTATCTCAAGCTGCAGTTCACAAATCACACCTTAAAGTTCTATGATAAATGAACTCTGCTCGACCGTAATAAAAAGACATTTGTGCATGAGGCTGAGTCACATTAGTCACAGATGGACTGTTCCGCGTTGATTTGGTTGTAAGAAGGTGGGGTGCTACTATTCTAAACTAAAAGTCTAAAAATGCTACTAATGAAGTAATGACTTGATTGCCAGGAGCAACAGACATAAAAGAGAGTGTGTGATGACGTTTGGAGCTTGGACTTTACCTCATCTGACGTTATCTCCTCTTCCAAATCCACCGTGCTGAGTCTGCCTATCTGAAATAAACTGCCTCCTCCAGACAGCTACAGACAGCAACAGAAATATATATGGCTAATGTCCAGGCTGATGTGTTAACGTCAGACAGATCCACAAAATCATTACGGGTTCCAAAAGTACAAGAAACCAACATGGCATGTAATGGACACAACACTTTTCTGACCGCTGCAACATGATAAAGCCTTACTCAAGGAGAAATAACTTTGCTTTTGTAAGTCAAATGAAAGTTATAGCACAATGTTTTTGATTAAAACCCACGCTATCACAGTCCTTGTAATTTATAAAAGCTGACAAAACAAACTAAACAAACTGTGTCAAATCGAAAGAATGGAACATGGGTAAATAAAACAATGATAAACCACTGGGCATTGTTTTGTTTTTTTAAACATGTAAATCTGTCAGTGTCTCAACAATTGGATACTTTATGATCCCTGGAAATTAGGCATCCTCTGTATTTTGCTACACAACATTTAAGTCACTTAATTTGTTAAAAACCTTGTGAACATAAAAAGCTACTTGAATACAATGAAAGAAGAAATGGATTTAAATTTCTTCCATCTTTGGTGGTGTGGAAGACGGAACTGACTAGTCCTGGTGGCTGCATAGGAGGAAAAGGGGAAGTTGGATTTCCAAGTGTATTTGTAGAGATTATACATATTCACTACCAGTCAAACGTTTGGACACACCTTCTCATCCAGTGTTTATAATTTATTTGAACTATTTTCTGCATTGCAGATAAATACTGAGGATTAACACTTTTTTGTTTACAACAGAAATCCATATGTATTCTGTTTTAATTTTTATGTCTTCAGTATTAATCTACAATGTAGAAAATAATTAAATAAAGAACGTTGAATGAGAAGATTTTTCCAAACTTCTCACGGGTAGTGTACCTTCTGCAGGATTAAAATTCACCCCTTTCTGTAACAGACTAGCTGTAACCCTTTATAACCTCATGTGTCACCATCATATTCTCTAATTTCAAACATGCTTGAAAATAATGAAGTAACGAGCTATTGGAAGGCTTTTCAAAACTCTCTATAACCCGATTATTTTTCTAGATGAACTAAACCGAATCAATGTACGTGATGTGATTAACTCTAATTTAATTACTTTCTTCCAGAAACATTCAGTCACAAACAAAGCTTGTTGTTGCATCTGATGGTACCCAACTAACTGCAAACCAGCCATAACACGTGAAAACAAACCAAAATGAAGGATGCACTGAACTCACCGCAAGCACTCATGCAGCATTTTAAAAACATGACTCAACGTAACCTTATAGTGCTTAATAAAAACGTGACACAGCAAGTTCCCGTCAGTCACAGGTGAGAGGCCAGGTTAGCCTCCGGGTTAGCCTCCATGCTAGCTGTACCTGTCTGGAGTGCTGCGGCTGCTCGGAGCCGTTGAGAAGCGGTGTTGACTCCCCGGCCGCCGCGGACTCGTCGGCTCGGCTGGACCACGACACTTTCTTGGTGATGTTCGCCATGGTGCCCCCGCTAAGTCGCCGCTCAAACGGTGGAAAAACTTACTTCATTAATAGCAGCGGCAGCTGCTCGCTAACCACTGTTATTCTTCCTCATCTCCCCATGATCACTCCTGGAACTCGTGACGCTTTGTAAGGCTCCCGTGGAGGGACAAAAATAATTGTCAGGCACGTTGGATGCTGGGATTTGTAGTTTTACTGTTTGTAAAAGTAAAGCTAAAAGGTAGTGATATTACAGTATAAAAATATATTACTTTCTTGACTGAACGTGTCTCTCGAATAACACTTTTTATATTAACAAATTCTCAATTTTTTAAAAAAGTTATGTATTATGTATACAGTTACGCATTTCAGAACCAGAATCAGAAATATTTTCTGACTTATCGAGGAAAATTTTCTTAACTTACAGTTTATTTAGGCAGTAGAAAAATACCAGATAAACATGAGTAGAAATATTGATGTGAAAACATTAATATAAATAAAAATTAGAAGCATAAAATATTTTTTAAATGCGCATTGTACTAGAGAACAAAGTCACACATTATACATTATTAGGGGCTCGGGCTTCGACACGAGCCACTCTCCTCTCCATTGCAAAGCAATGGGAGGAGAGTGGCTCGTGGCGAAGCCACGAGCCACTATTGTTCTCCTGTTGGCGTTTATTATTCTTCCTCACGTTTCCGCCGTTTTTCGATTCGCTTCTCGTCCTAGGCCTTTGAGAAAACCAAAGCAAATTATACATCAAAACGTGCGGCTTCATCGGGAATAGTGTGCTATGACTTTTCTAAGACATTCGTCATTTTTTCGCAGAATTATTCGCAAAAAACTGCGATAAAAGTCCCATAGAAAATGAATGGGGACTGAAAAAAATCGGCTGAAAAAATCCACTTTTTTCCAAACGCCACTCCTTCGCCATACGTTCACCTAGAAACTTCATTTAATCATCAAAACGCAGTGATTTTTCTTATCTCCGCAGGAATGTAGTTTATGTCAGGCTGAGATTTACAGTTTTTCATCAGTGAGTCCTCAAAAAAGTGAAAATTCTCAAAATCTGCTCTGGTTAGAGTGCGGCATGTCAGTTGGTAGAGTGGAGGAGAGGTGAACAATTCGCCTGAAAATTTCCCGATCGCATCGCCCTCATGACCAAACGATAAGAGATAGGGGAATGACATTTGGTCAGATTGTAAACAATTTTCCTGGGATTCAAATGAATCCAAGTTTGAAGACCTACCTCTTTCTGAAGTGAAATGGCAGGCAGCAGTTTAGACCAAAGTCGCACCGTTCTCTCCATAGGAACCAATGTAAACTGGATCATCTGCCTCATGGAGGGACAGTGTTTTTTAAATCGCTGTAACTCGGTCATTTCTCACAATATTTGGAAAATAATTACATTCATGATTTGCCACAGCCTTCCTCTCGCTCACGGTCATTTCGGTTTTCAGCTAGCATTCACGGTTAGCCCACAATTAGCGCCAGAACGAGACGTTGCGCGCTGCTGCTGAGAAGCACTTTTTTGCTGTCTGTGGCAGGCACCGTTGCTATGGGGCCCATAGCAACCGCCCTTACACACGCGCAGGCATGGTCTCACGCACACACACAGACTCATTGGTGTGCCACACCCACCTTCACACCCAATACCTCCACAGGAGCTGCATTTCAGCCTGGAAATCAGTTCAACCTCTCAGCTTCACACAGCCTTTACAGCAGGGGTGTCAATCTCAGTTCCAACACACCTGATTCAAATGATCAGGCTCGTTATCAGGCTTCTGCTGAGCTGAATGATGAGCTGATTATTTGAATCAGATGTGTTAGAAGAGGGAAACATCTAAAACATAGAGGATAGTGGACCTCCAGGAACTGAGTTTGACACCCCAGCTTTAGAGTAACTCTAATCCAAATTTTGACCAGGTGAGATCTTCCCTTCCTGCAGTCAATAAAATCAACACAGTGAAGCTGGCGCACCCACTGTGCCTCTTTCACTTCCTCCTGTAATTTCAAAATTCATTTTTCACAAATAATTCGACAAAATGTGGGTCAATAGATCTTGGGGGGCTTTTCACCAACCTTCAGCCCCTCATTGTCTTCCCAGTCATGCTTCTAAATAGATGGAACATTCCAAGACAAACATATCAAAACTCCACTAAATGTTTATTGATATAGTCGGTGGTCTTCCAAATGTCCATTTTTTGTCAGTTTGTAAAGGATGCTGCTGATGCAAGCAGCAAGAGTTTCACAAGTTCATGGTGACAATAAGTGACATTTGTAAAAAGAAAACACTTAATATGTCTTCAAATATGCATCTCTGTCTCTGTTCAACTGTGGGGATTTTTTTTATGAAAGTCCAGATCTCAGTTAGTTCTGATATTATTTCTCGATAGCCCTTGGTCTCTGATCGGCAATGCTGATGTACGATTTATAATATTTGTGTCACTGTTTATTATTGTGTGTCAGGCTTATGACCGGTGGTTCAAACTTTCTAATAACATCAAACAAAGGACAAACATGACAAATACTATGGTGTGCTTCCTAGTGAGACCATTCAGTGGGCCTTAAACCAAGGCTGCCTGTTATTGTTATTAGTGACAACACTGTCCTTTGAAGAAGGTCTTAATTACACATACATGTAAAGTCGCCATATTATATCACTCATTGTGTTGTTGTCACATATTACATCTGTGTCTTCATCATCTGTTCTTTTCCGCTTCTGTCAGAAAACAGGTGAAACACAGCCAGAAATCATGTCCTTTCCCTCCTTAGTGAAATGGGCAAACCTTCTCCCATGCCTGAAAAAACAAAAAATAAACTAAGAAAAATCGTCATAATGCTTAAAGGGCCAGCTAGGGATACAAGATAACAATATTTTTATCTAACAAAGAAATCTAATCAATCAATCATACCCTTCCAGGATTAGGTTTTCCATAATAACGGAACACCACCATCTCTGCCGAACTGGCATGTCATCCTTATAGGAAGAGCACATTCCACAAATCCACAATGATTAACTTCATGTACATGTATGTTGCTCTTACTTTAAATATCCACACTAGTTTGTCAAGCTTACAGGAACTGTAACGATCAAATTATCGGTTCAACTTACAACAGTGAAGTCAAATGGAGCACCAACAATGAGATACCAGGCATACTGTGTCACAAACATTACACAGGTTAAGGTACTGAAAATATGTTCAGCTAATTTGAAAGTTCCATGTTTGAAAGCTTACCATTATCATAAAAATGCCACAGTCACTTGCATGTGTCTGTCTCGGAAGCTCCTGCACCATGATAGTAGAACAAATATCAAAATGTATCTAATACAATTTATTTTAAAAAGCATGGTATCATGATATTGCTTTGATGGGCCAAGTCAGTTTATATGGGGGTGTATATTAATACTAAAAAAGTTTTGAGCAAAAGAGTTACAATATTCACTGCAGGCCACCGTCTTTTTGGGACACAGCAACAGAGGACACTTGATCCCCATAAATGCAGTTGTATCTTCTGATGAAGTAATGCAATCTTGAAGACTGTTACCTCTATGTCTTTGCCTGTTTGTCAAATAAATGAATATTAATTGATCAAAATAATTGTAAAATACAATAAAATAAGTAAATAAAATATATTAAATGAATACAGAAATGAATCAAAAATACTTGTAGTTAAAAATAATAATAAAATAAAGGTTAAAATAAGTAAATGAAAACAATGATAAACAAAATATAATTCATGCAAACATTAAGTGAAAAATTCAAAAATAATTTAAAAATAAAAATGCAAAATTTAATGTTCTTCATTAGAAATGTCATTAAAATGACATAAAAATAACAACAATGCAAAACAAAATGAAAATTATTTTAAAGCTTAAAAAACAACAAAATATTCATGATAAAATAAAAAAGAATTAAATAAAAATCTGAAACACAAACATGTAAAACTGCAAAGAAAAATAAATCTAATGAATAAAACTGCAATATAAATGCTCAATATTAATTTCCATCATAAATACAATAACAAAATACATAAATAAATAAAATATATTAAAACGATAAAACAAATCCAAAATGCATATAACAGAAATGAAATAAAATAAAGCTGAAAATACAATAAGTTTTATAAAAATCACAACAAGACACAAAGTAAAAGTAAGAAACAGTTAAAAAAAAACACAATAGTGCAAAATAAAAATACTAATTACTTTTGTAATTAAAAAATAACTACAATAAAATATTCACAATAAAATCAAAAATAGTAAAATTAAAAAATCCAAAAGTCAAATATTAAATCACAAAAATAAAATGAAAAATATAAAGAATAAAATTAAAGGAAAAAATATAAATTCTAAATATTAATTAAATATTTTTAAAAATGTAATTAAATTAATCATTAAATAAAACAACAAAAAATGGTAAAGTAAATAAAATGTATCAAAATAATAACATTAAGAAATAAAAAATACACTTCATTAAAATAATAATAAAGTAAGTCTGAAAACAAAAGGTGAAGTTAAATGTGTTACATCAGCCCCCGGGAGAGCAACGCCTGTTTATGGAAGTTTGATAATTGAGTTGGTATTTTTTTGGTATTAATTTTATAATTAGATTTAAGTAAAAAATGAATTCCTCCTATTTTTTTGAATACATAATTTGGTATTGCATTCCACATTTTAACATTTTCTCTTATGAGGCAACATAACCAATTAATTTTGAACATATTATTCATATTATTAATAGATAGAGATAGATAGATACTTTATTAATCTCCAAAGAGAAATTCACAGTTCCAGCAGCATGAAAGGTAAGAAGAAAGAAAAAACAAAAAACATGAGAGCATGCAAGTTATAAATAAGACTATGAAAAGCAGAGTTGTCATCCCTGGGTGGGCTTGAACCACCCACTTTCAGGTTAATATCCAAATGCATTAACCAATTGCACCACAGAAGCCATATATAAATTTATTCATGTTATTAGTCATTAGTTAATTTCATCCTCTTCTGTTCACATATGGTTGTAATACTCTCTTTCTATGACTCTTTAGCTGTGTCCGAAATGGCATACTAACGTACTACATACTCAATGAGTATATACTGTATACTATGTACTATAAGTATGATTAGAATGCCAACTGTTCACACTGTAGTATACTACTACGTTTCCCATAATGCATTTCAAACCTCCGAGACAAAAACCGGAAGTACGGCTATCTACTGACACACACACACACACACACTGCAGACAGAACCTTCTGGAAAAAACGCCTCTCCGGACAGGCGCCCAGCAACAGCCCAGCAACACCAATCAGCGGTGGCATGGAAGCCCCGGTGCACGTTCATTGGCACTTCTTTCAGACAAAGCCGCTGGCTGCTGGCCGCCAACGCCCTTTCTTCGGTTCCATTCAGAGGTAAGGCTGCGTATTTTTTCTCCTCCCTGCTAGCTTTAGCATAGGCTGATTCTGCACTATATCCTATTAAATATTATGCTCCAACTGAATCTAAATGCTAAGGGTAACAGTAGAAATGCATACTGAATGCTGAAGTGGAAAAACAAATGACAATATTTTTGGTATATTTCAATGTCTGCATTGGTCATGTTCAAGTTGCTATCATTAGCTTATTCAGAGGCTAGCTAGCCGTTAGCTAGATAGATAGCTTTTGGATAGCTCGATAGCTTTGTCTTTGTCTTTGTAAAATGTTGCTGCAACGGATAAAATAGCCTTTTCTGCCTCATAATGTTTGTTTGGAAAATAGCGTGGTTAAACCGGAGCTTTCATGCATTTTTCCAGTCTCTTGGTGAGGGAGTGTGAAGCGCCTTTCTCCCTCAACTTCTAGCTTTGTTTGTTCACTTGAGTTGCACAGTTCGGTTTTGTGCTCTAAATGAATAGGGATGCTGACGGTCAGAGCAGAAAAATGTAAACTTGACGCTGATGTGTAGAAATGATGATTAAAGAAGATGTAGTAGTATTTGCTTTGGTCATGTTAAAGTTGCTATATGTGCTTTGGGACGTTTTAATTTGCATCTATGTAGAACGGTTGTCTTAGTAAAATGGTGCTGTGATATCTCTTCTACCTCATTGTGTTTTCTGTAAAATAGTGTGGTTAAACAGGAGCTTTGCTATAACTGTTTTAGTCTTGCAAAATGGTGCTGTGTGCACTTTCACAGGAATTTTGATGTTTAAATTAATTAAGGTGCCAGTGCTTTGTTCCATCATGTTAGAATCAGTTCTATAAGTCATTTAGGACATCATGATGAGTATAATATCGTTTATTTATGGCATGTTGCATGATTAAATGTTTCAGTGCTTCCATTCAGTAGGCATTGTCTGATCTTTACCCTTGTGTTTTAAAATCGTTGTTTCAGTTTCTGAGTCAGCAGTGACAGTAGATTTTTTTTCTCTGATAAAAAAATACATTGTGAGGACATTCGATGTGTTGTGTGTACATGTTTTTCTGCTCATATTGGTGATAACTGTTTTATAGCAGTGGTTTCAGACAAGTCACAGTGTTTGTTTGTTTTTTTTCTTTTAAGATTTTCACTATGCTGTAAGTGTCCTAGTCTTGTAAAATGTACTTTATACTGCTAACTTATCTTCAGCTGGTGCGGTCACCATAGCAACCAACTGCCAGGCTCACACAGGGGTGTCACTAGGTTTTAAGGACAGGGGAGGCTTAGCCCCCATGAGAAATTGCTCTTCCACTTTTTGGACCGATTTAGATTTTTTTCAGAGATACTTTACTGTGTAAATGTTTTAGGCCACAGTGGCCATGACTTTTGCTCACAACACAATAATTCAGGGCTGCCAACTTGTGATCAGACCTCAGAGTGAGATTTGGTTTATGTGAGATGCTGATGGGGGGTCTGGGGGCCCTCCCCCAGAAAATTTTGGAAATTATTGATCCTATTTCCTGCATTCTGGTGTATTTTAACAGCATTTTGTTAAAATCTTATCATAGAGACAACATTAAGGGATAATAAAAAACATTGAGATTTAAAAAACTGACAAAAAAAAAACGTAACAGCAGGCAATATTGAAAATGTTTCTTCATGTAAAATATGGATGAAGATTCTGTGGCTGGATGTGCACAACACATTTCAGTATTTTTCATAAATATATGCATAATTGAAATAACTCCATCAACCGCTTTGTAACATTTGTCTTTATAGGATTCTAATGCACTCAACAGCTTCAAGTTGACCACATCAGCCAACTAAAGAATGAAAAGTGCTTAAGCAAAAACAAAACATCTTTATAACTTAAATTATCTATTCACTGAACAGAATTACAATCAGACACTAAACTCTGTCCCACAGGAGCAGGGTTACATGGGCTAAAATCAGGACCAAACCAGGTCTGACTGGACCTCACAGGAGCAGGGTATCATGGACTAAAGCCAGGACTAAATGAATGAATAACTTATTAACTCGGCCCAAAAATAAATAAAGTCTGTAAATTCAGAATAAATGGCACAACTGTATACAGGAACAGGAAGAGAACAGGAAAAAATGAATTTTTGTGAGCCATGTTGTACTCCCTGAGGCTTCAGAAAATTGACCAGTTACTTGTAGTGCAGTTTGTATCTGTGATTTATCTTTGAGGAATAAAACTGTGTCATATGCTAGCTGTGAAATCTTTATCTCACGATTGAAAACGACTACACCTTGAATATTTGGGTTGCAGGAAATATTTAAGAATAGTTCAGCCAGTTCAGAGTTCAGCCACAACCAAAACCAAGAAACGGGAAATGGGACATCCTTGGCGTACACCTCTTGAGACAGAAAACCTCCTAGACATTCTGGGATATAAAATCACTGAGCTATTTATGTCATTATAAAACATAGTGATACTATTAATAAATTTATCACCAAAGCCAAGAATTTTTGGGGTCTGTATAATGAAAGAGTGTTCAATTGAATCAAATGCCTTGTAGAAATCTATGAAAACCTTCAGTGCTTTTGAGTTTATATAATCTAAGTAATCAATTAGATCTAATATTAATCTGATATTAGAACTAATGTGACTCTTTGCCATGAAGCCATTTTGATTTTCACTTATTATCTCTTCTACATTATTTTTCAGTCGTTTAGCATAGGCTTTTGCTCAGATTTTATAATTAATATTTAAAAGTGAAACAGGTCTCCAGTTTTCTATTATTAAGGGATCTTTACCTGGCTTAGGAATCAAGGTTATCAGACCTTGCTTCATGGTTGTCATTTCTTGTCTGCTAATGCATTCGTTATACATCAGTAAAAGATGTTCCTTTATCAAATCCCAGAAGCAAAGGTAAAATTCGACTGTGAGGCCATCACTTCCAGGTGATTTTCTCAATCTCATTGAATGTACAGCATCAGTGATTTCTGAACCCAGAATGTCAGCTTCACATGTCTCTTTAAAGCTCTCTGAAATCAAGGGTGTAAAATTTTGTATGTGCTTCATAAATTTATCACATTTTGTTTGATTAAATTCAGATGTATACAGGTTGCTATAAAACAAGGTAATATAATTGGAGATGATATTTATGGAGTCACAGGAGTGCCAAATCAAAATATAAATAAATAAATAAATAAATGTGGAAATATAAACAGAAATAAATAAATAAATAAATGTGGAAATATAAACAGAAATAAATAAAAAGAAAAATTGTCTTTGCTTTTACCTTTTCTGTCTTTCCTTTTATTTATTTATTTAATTATATCTTTATATTTCCACATTTATTTATTTATTTATTTTTCTTTATATTTCCACATTTATTTATTTCTATTTATATTTCCACATTTTTTTATTTATTTATATTTTGAGTTGGCACTCCTGTGACTCCATAGGTATTAGGAGCCAAGCATACTCGCTCATTTATATTAAGAGATGTAATATTATTTCTTTTTCTGTTTCTTTTCTCTAATGCAAAAAAGTAACTTGAGTTTTTCTTGCCTTCTTCTAACCACTTAGCTCTAGATCTGATGAAGGCGCCTTTCGCTAAGTTCATGTACATTCTGTCAAGCTCTTCTCTGAGGTTTTTTTTTAGTGTGCTTAGGTCTTCTTCAGATAGATCATGTTTGGAACTTAATAACTTTAGCTGGTTCATTAGAAAATTCATTTTTTCATCTTATTTTTTTTATTTCTTTACTACGTTTAATTGCAACTTCTCTCATTTTAAATTTAAAGTATTCCCATTTTTGAATTGGATTAATTTCTCTTTTACCGAATATATCCTTAGCAAGTAATTGTACCCCTTCTTTAAATTTTTATCATCTAATATATTAATGTTTAATTTCCAATAGCCTCTTATGTTAGAATTCTCTTTTGATCCTGTTTATCTTAAACTTATTAATTTATGATCAGACAGTGGAGCATGAATATGAGAAATATCTAAAACAAACTGTAAACTCTGTGATGAGATTAACCAAAGGTCAGTTCTTGACTGTAAAGTTCTGCTGGTGTTAGACCACGTGCAGTCTGTGACATTGGGGTTCATAAATCTCCACACATCTGTTAACAAAAGATGATCACTTATAAATGAGGTGGGTTTAAAGCCCAGTAATGATGCAGATCTTGGAGGATGTCTGTCCATGTAATCATCTGGAGCATCATTAAAGTCTCCTCCTATGATAATAGTAGAATCTTTGTATTTTTCCTTTAAATCGTCCAAAGCTGAAGAGAGTTCAGTAAACATGTCCTTTGCTTGCAATGCTCTGTTTGGTCCATAAACATTACAAATGATAGACATCAAATCATCCACCTTCAAAACTACAATGATCCAGCAGCCTTTGTTTGAAGCTTTGGTTTCCAGAATATCACCATTAAATCTGTTTAAAAGTACTGCCACTCCAGCTGAATAATTGTATACAGGCAGTTATAGTAGCAGCAGTACATGCATCTGCTGATGTGGGATTATTTCTGCCTTTTCAGCTTTTTAAAACACAGAAAATGTCAGTGCTTTGTTCCATTATGTTACCATCAGTTCTATCAGTCAATTAGGACATCATGATGAGTATAATATCGTTTATTTAAGACATGTTGCATGAGGAAATGTTAACATACCATTAATTATAGTGTCATATTAATTCTCTGTGGTGTGTTAAAGACCAGTTCAGCTACTTTTGCTGCAGACATGTTGAGATTCTTCTTCTTTCTGAGAAAACATGCAGTAGTGCTTTAGTATTTAGTAGCCATTGTCTGGTCTTTAGCCCTTTTGTGTTTTGAATTAGTTGTTTCAGTTTGAGTCAGCAGTGTAAGTAGATTTTTTTCCTCTGATGAAAAAATACATAGTGAGGACATTAGATGTGTCTTGTACATGCATGTTTTCCTGCTCATATTGGTGCTTACTGTTTCATAGCAGTGGTTTTAGATAACTGGGTGTTGTTGTTTTTTTTCACCAGCCTTTGGACGCCTTTTTGGAGAGCCTCTGGATTGCCCTTTGATATCCTTTGGTCAACTACCTTTGCTGCATCACCTCAGATTACAATCCATTCCATCCATACATACATACATACATACATACATACATACATACATACATACATACATACATACATTTGTTTTGTGTGCCTTGTTCTCTCTCTCTCTCTCTCTCTCTGTCTCTCTCCCTGTGTGTTTCTGTCTCTGTTGTGCTCTTGTGCTGTCTTCCAGGATGCCTCGGAAGGGGAGACGCTCCCAGGCCCAGAAGCAGCGCTGGAGGAAGCCGGACGCGTCTGAGATGCCCACCCCTCCCATTGACGCACCCAACAGCTCACGCTCTCCCCAGTACAAGGTATGTTTACACCCGAACTGACATGCTCACTTGTGCAATACAGAATGTGCTAAGTTGGACACATTCATGGCATCCGCACGATGTTGAATTAAATAAGTGTATTATTTGCTCACAGAAGGTTGGTTCCACCCTGCCAGCCGGACGGTTCTGGGAAGAGCGGCAGGCGCGTGCAAACTTTATTGCACGTAAGTACTCAGCTGTTTTTATCATGGAATATCTTCACAAATCATATTTAGTGTACCACCAACAATTACCCGTTGAACACAGATTCTGCTGTTCTCATACAATAATAGAAAATGCTGATTGTTGTATGAGCTCTCTTTGTTTGAAATCCGTTTTAAATCCTCTTTTGCTCTGTCTTCTTGTGAACAGGCCGTGGCACCGGTTACCGCCACAAAGCTTTGAAATGGCCAACTTCACCCTTTACTGGGCGCAACCACAAGTTGGTCATTCCTCCTGAGCGCCCTGGAAAGAAGGTATAATTATTAATTGTTGCTGTTCTTTTTCTTAATAAGTTCTTTTGACTTTCATACTAAAACTGTGGTATTTCTTTTGCAGTTCATTCTTCTTGTTGGGGACTCCCATCTACGTGCTCTTGTAGATGGCTTTATTCGGATGCCAGAGTCTCGGCTGAGCTTTGGCTTCCTGTCGACTCCGGGGGCCTCTGCTGCGGAAATTCGCACTGAGGTTCTGCACGCTGCAGTTCCTCGTGCACCTGATGCCGTCTGCGTCATGGCCCCCGGCAACAACCTGACCAGCACCACTGTGGAGAGGGCAGGGGTGGATTTTGCCAATCTCCTCACCACTTGTGGCAACCGCTGGTCCAAGGTTTTTGTGGTCGACTTTCCTCCCCGCCTGGTCGTTGACGTCCAACACCAGGACCTGCTTCGGCAGGAATACAGACGTGTGGCTGCTCGTATGGGTAAGAGGAAAAAGATTTTTTTTCATCCATTCCATTCACTGAATGAACAAACAAGAAAGACGTGACCTACATTTTAACAATTCTCAAATATCAATGGATATTTTGGTGCAATAATGACTTCTTTTTTTTTTTTCAATTGTTTTTCAAGGTGTGAAGTTCTTCAACACTGCAGAGCACTTCCCCCTGAGCAATTTGGTGCTGTGGAGCAAGGATGGTGTAAGTGTAGTATGTTGTGAAAAACAGTTGTTGATTGGACAAGTTTGGTTCACGGCAGATGTTCACTGACATTAAAACTGTTTGTGTGTTTTTTTAAATTTCTTATTTATGCAGGTCCATCTGAGTGATCGTGAGGGGATGGGGATCCTCGTCCAGTTGTTCTGGTCCGCTGCCAACGAGCAACTGCTGACACCACTTCCTTCGCCCCGGATCCCTCCTCAGCCTCCAATTCGGAAAGCTACACCCGAATTGGTTGTGAGAGAGAGATCCCCTGCTCCACCCAGCCCGAAACCCCGTGAGCGGAGGAAAATGGGTCAGGGCGGCAAGGTAATTGATAAATTGCTTTATGTTTTTTAGACTTTTTTTAGACAACTGTGACATCATGTATTGTGATAATAATGGTAATAATATGTGTACTGTGGTTAAAAAAAATTACAGTTATAATTTACTGTGACGCTTTCTGTGATTGCAGACGAGCCATCCTCGGGAACCTCCCCGGTCCAGAGGTTCACCAAAGCCCAGGATGGCTCAACAGCAGGTTTGTGATTCTTCAGATATTTCTTTCGGATAATATTGGTTGTTTTTTTTTGACAGGACAGACTGTAATTAGTCGTGTCTGCTTTGTGTTTTACAGATGGAGGAGAGCTTTCTTCCGCTGAACCCCGTCTGGTTCAGCAGCACAGCCCTAAGTGCCATGGAGAAAGTGTCTCCCTCCAATATGTCTTGCCTGGCGGACTTCAAGGCTTCTCCTAAGCCAAAGAAGGTAAGTTGATTGATCAAAATTTTATCTCTCGCAGAAGCATTGTATGAATGCTCAAACATATAATTCCTGACAGTTAATTCTGCACATTTTTTTTAGTGTCATCTGCAATTAAGTATAACTACTTCATAACAACAGCCACAAATAATAAGACTTGAATCAGCTACACAGAAATGTAGTTGTAAATTGTTTGATAGCTGTTCAACTCCATTTAATTGGTATCTCATTTGGTTGGCACAGGTGGCGTCCCCTGCAGTTCTGCGCGGCTGCCCGCGGAACACTACCCCTCCTTCTGCTTCTTCTCCAGTGAACAAGGTACATTACTTTCTGACACAACTGTCACACACTGCACATTTGGAGGTCTTTCAATTGCAGCATGCACAGTGTCACAACAAGGCGAGTAGACTGTGCTCATTGTCTGAAATGCTTTGATTTGTCAGGAGCCTGGAACGCCTCCAGCTCTGCGTTCCTGGAGATCAGAGGAGGACGCCCCTTCAGGCTTGACCACCGCAACTCAGGTGGTAAGTTGTCTTTCCTTTGGGTTTGGATTTTGATTGAAAACATTAATCAACTTCACAGTTAGTTTGTTTGTGCTAAAAAGAGGCAGTAACAACACTTGTGTTTCTGGGATGCATTTCTTTAAACCTCAGTAATTAATGTTTAATTGATGTTTCTGATGGTGCAGGTGGCTGCTCGGGCAGCAGTGAGACGGCCCAGGACCCCGGACGGGCACCCTCCCCACTGCCCAACTGCAGTGCATGATGTAAGCTTCCTCTGACCACATTCTGACTCCATTCCACAGGCATCTACATTGTCCACACTGACACTTGCTATGTTTTTTTTTCTCATCTGTCATCAGCTGTTTGACTCACCCCCGGCCAGATTGTCCTGCAGTTGGGGCAAGACAGAAACCCCTCTCTGTTCTCCCATTGCAAAGGTAAGGATTAGTCCTCTTTTCATCAATATGTATCATCTGACTGAAAATCATCGTCATTTCACTGAAGTTTTGTTGTTCTGTGTTTAGATGGCCAAGATGATGACCCCCTCACCGGATGGACAGGCCATGACAGCTGATGATGCGGGCTGCAAGCCTCCTTCTCCTGAGAAGGTATATTTACCTCTCTATAATCAATTAAAAGAACATTACAAAGCAGGCATCTCCATTTGTGGCCATTTTTGTTGTTCCTGTTTTTTTTGTGGCACATTTACTGTATAATCGCAATTCCAATGAATCGCTAGCGTTAGGAAAATTGAAGCTACTAGCTAGCTAGCTATCAGCTACCCATCTAGCTTATTTGTTAGCTTTCTATCTTTCGGGTAGCTAGCTTTGGGACAACTGAAACTCCTGGCAGCTAGCAGTCTAGCTTATTCAAGGGCTAGCTAGCCGTTCGCTAGATAGATAGCTTTTGGATAGCTAGATATCTAGCTTTTAGACAACTGATGCTATTCAGT
This sequence comes from Acanthochromis polyacanthus, assembly GCF_021347895.1. Classification (NCBI taxonomy): domain Eukaryota; kingdom Metazoa; phylum Chordata; class Actinopteri; family Pomacentridae; genus Acanthochromis; species Acanthochromis polyacanthus. Next base: position 27,313,988 of record NC_067133.1, on the reverse strand, counting down.
TGTTAGCCAACTATCTAGCTATCGTCTTGCTTTATTTTTTAAGTGTCACTGTTATTGTCATTTATCAGATGACCCGAACACCGACTCCATCACAAGCCCAGTGGCCCTGGTTCATGACAGCTGCATCCACCTCAGCTGATGCACCAACAGACAAGGTAAGTTTCTTCCTCTATGATAGACATGTTAGACAATGCACGAGTATTTTTTTTGTAAAGTCATGATTCTTTTTTGTTTTGTTTTTTTTGGTTTTCTGCAGTTAAAAATATTTTTTGCCAATTGAGAGAACTGTTACTATGCTGGTCACAATACAATAAGCTACCTGTAATGCTGTGTTGTGTGCCATTGCTTTCACAAAGTAACTCTTGTTTCTAATCAGGGTTTTACATTAGCACTAGCCACTGGCAAAATTCATGCAGAAAAGGTTTTGGTGAATAAAATATTTACATCACTTGCCATTGGCATGGTGGAAAAAAGTCAGTGGAATATTGACTTTGCTATGTAATTGCATTTCACACAAACCGGAAAAGTATGTGGTCCAGGCAGTCTTCAGTAGCCTTCAGTCTGTACAGTAATGTTGATCCCATGACCATCAACTGTCTGTTAGATGAAACAACTCTGATACTGCAGTCATAAGTTGTCTGCTCAAAGCACCCTCCTTAAGCTTCCTCACAAACATTGAAGCAAGTCCCATTATGTTAAAATAGTAATGTCATGTTGAAATCTGTGTTGATGTCTACAGAAAAGGAGCTAACTAGTAAATTAAATTAGGCGACATAGGGTTATTATGTGTTCATGGTCTCAGAAAAATTGTAAGTCATTATGATCTGTTCAAATGTAATTCCAAGAAAAAAAGAAAATGTTACAGTGCCCTGGAAAAAAATCCTGGAGGGAAATTCTACAAATAATACAATAATACAACAAAACACACAGACGCCTATATATCTATGTACACACACACACACACACACACACACAATAAATATATATATATATATGTGTGTGTGTGTATGTGTGTGTGTAGAGAGAGAGTGTGTGTGTAAAGTATATATAAAATATATATTATTAATATATTTAATATGTTATATATACATAATATGCGTGATTGCAATAAACATACAAATATGTATATTAAACTAGCAAAGGTAATAGTAAGCAATAATACGCTAAAATAATACAAGATTTCCATAAATTGGTGAGAGGATGTTCATAATGTATGAACAATAAGTTGTCACTGAAACATTAAATCATATGATCCTTTAACTGAAGACACATTCAACACATTTCTAAAAGCTAGTACTAATGGTGAACTTCAAAAAATTAAGCTGTCTGAATAAATAATGAAAATATAATAATTACTGATCACAATTTGTCATAATTTCAGGATAAAACCAGGAGCGAGAGTCGCCGTGTGGAGTCAGTCCGGGCCAGTCATTCTCAGAATGATAGGAGGTACAAGATATTTTCCCGCAACCATCAGTGTAGCTGTAACGCTTTGACATTTCTGGCATACCACACTGAGGGCTGTCAGTTCACCAGGACTACACTCGATAGAGTCCTGGCTCAGGGAGACGCGCTGTATGTCGGAGTCAAACAGCAGTTGATTCGCGACAAGACCTTCCAGAGCAATCACCTGACAGTTGAGGAGATGCCAAAACAAGTCCTCACAGACAGACATTTGTATAATGTCAACATGCGTGACATCAGGTGTGGCTTTTTGAAAACTAAAGTATCGAGCCCTGGAAGACAGCAGTGGTGGCTTCCACTTGCCAACCAGCTGGAGTGTCTTTCAGCAGAGGTTAATCAGGCTATAATCGTCATTTCACCCGAGGTTATCGCTGTTTTCCGTGATCAGTCCGGGAGGTATGGAGTGTTTGATTCCCACTCCAGAGACTCGAGAGGATTACCCTCTCATTCCGGTAAGGCGATCGTTATGACTTTTGCGGAACTCAGTGACCTGGCTAACCACTTCCACACACTCTTTAGAGACCGTGGAGACTCTGCTAGTTACGAGTTTGTCCCGGTATCTTTTCAGACTGACAGCCCCAGTGCCCCACATCCTCAACAATCCCCAGAAACCGAGGTTCAACATGAAGTGTCTGAACCTGCTCTCCTCGCATTGCAGGCAGACAGTGGGACAGCTATCAAAATTGAGGAGGACGTTAAAGGTTCCTCAGCTGTCCCACAAGCAACAAAGCTCTCTAAATTCAACAAAGATCGGAGGCAAAAAGCCAAGAGGAGAGCATGTGAAAAAAAGGAACAAGTGAAAGAAAAAATTGGGAAAAAAACTTGTGAGAGAATCAGGTATGCCAGCTGTGCCGAATTTCGCAGGAAGAAAATTCAGGCACACAGTAAGTGTGTGCAAAAGAACCGTGAAGAACGGCTCTTGTCTTCCAAAAAATACTATGCGAAGTTCAATGTCAAAATGCGAGACAGACAAAAGAACAAATACATGACAGATTCTGCTTTTCGGAGCAGGAAAAAAAATAATCTTCTGAAGAGGTACAACACGGATCCAGCCTTTCAGAACAGGAAGAAAAATTATGTTGTCAAGAGGTACAACACAGATCCTGCTTTTCGGAACAGGCAGAAAAATTATCTTGTCCACCGGTACAGGAAGGATCCAGAGTTCAGGCTACATCATATTCAACGGTGTAGCCTGCTCAGAAGACACATGTTGGCTGCCAATCCTGACATGCGTCAGAAGTTGCAGCGAGCACTGAGCATCAGGCGGAAATACCGACAGCTCGGAACCTTTCGCCAGCCAGTGCTTACTTCAGTGATGGCAGCGGCAATAGCAGCATTCCGTGAGACCATCAGCCACGGACCAACATACGTCTGCACCGTCTGCCACAGGACTATGTTTCCAAATCAAGTCAAGTCATGCAAGAGAGTTAAATACTCCACCAACATCGACGTGGCACAGGCTTGCTTGACTGGAACATATGTGCATGTCTGTGACGCTGAGTGCTCCTCCCCTTGCTCAATGCCACCAGAGAGACTGCAGGAGTGGATCTGCCACAACTGTGACAGCCACCTCAGCCGTGGGAGGATGCCAACACATGCAGTAGCAAACAATTTAGAGTTGGCACCCATTCCCCCGGAGTTGGCCGAACTCAACGTGCTGGAGAGACAGCTCATCGCTAAAATCCTCCCGTTTGCTAAAATCGTCGCCTTACCAAAAGGACAGCAGCGAGCAGTCCACGGAGCTGTTGTGTGCGTTCCATCGGAAGTGGAAAGTGTTGTCAACAGTCTTCCACGTCCCCTCCCAGAAGCACAGCTACTGCAGGTGAAATTAAAGCGTCACATTCGATTCAAAGGTTACCAGCACTTTTACACTGTCAACATGAAGAATGTGCTGGTTGCCCTGGAAAAACTCAGAGAGCAGCACTCTGAGTATTCTGATGTGACCATTGACGAAGAGGCCACGTTCCAAAATCTCCTCCACGACTCAGACGAGTGCACGGATGATGCGCAGTGGGGAGAAGACGGCATGCTCGACGAGGAGCTGCTGGAGGCGGCTGATAGCTACACTGAGCCAGTCTTGGCCGATTTTGTGTCAGCCGCAGGAACGAGTCGGCCAGAAGATGACCAAAGACACAATACTGACATGCCATCACCAAGCACTGAGCTGGAAAACCTGTCCAATGATGTCATGAGAGAAACCCTCTTGGAGGAGTCTGCTGACGACATAGACTCTCAGCATGACGGCATGGATGCTGCCCAGTGGGGAGAAGACATCTTGGACCAAGAGCTGCTACAAGTGTCTGACAGCTACCAGACCAATTTAGCTGCAGACATACCCACCGAACAGCAGGAGGAGCTAAGACCTGGACTTGCTCTGGACACCTGCATGCAGCCACCAGACATTGCGCAGGAAATACTTTCCTATGGAGATGGCATTTTCAGTGTTGCCCCTGCCCAAGGAAACAAACCTGTGGGATTTTTTGCAATCCCCAAACTGGAAGCCATGGCGTTCCCTGTGCAGTTTCCCACCGGAGAGAACACGCTGGATGAAGACCGTCCCATCAAGCTTTCACCCAGCAGATACTTTAACGCCAGGCTTTTCGGGGCAGACACGCGGTTTGCCGAGGACCAAACTTACCTTTTCTTTGCGCAGTTTGTAACGGAGACAAACCTCGCGAGAGGAAGTATGTCGATACAAATGCGCAAAGGAAAGATGCGCACAAAAGACGGGCGTGCCATCAAAAACTCCATGCTCCAGGACAAAGAGGAGGTGGAGAGATTAATTCAGGCCAAAGAGGCCATGCGATTTATGCAGCCTCTGAGAGGCACGCCCGCATATTGGAATAAAAGCCTGAGAGATTTGCATGCTATGCTTAGGCAACTCGGCAAACCGACGTTCTTTTTGACTTTTTCGGCAGCTGAGATGAGATGGCCTGAAATAATTGGGGTCATCAAATCTCAGCAAGGACAAACACTTGGTGACTTTTCCGAACTGGACTGGAAAGCCAAGTGTGACATTTTGCGCAGTAACCCTGTCACCGTAATGCGCATGTTTGAAAAACGCGTGGATGCCCTTATGGCAAAGTTGATCCTCTCACCAGCGCAGCCGATCGGCGAGGTGGAGGATTATTTTTACCGCGTTGAATTTCAGGCCCGCGGAAGCCCACACATTCACATGCTAGTGTGGGTCAAAGACGCCCCTGTGTACGGCGAGGACTTGGACCACACCGTATGCAGGTTCATTGACCGCCACATTTCCTGCCAGATGCCTGACCCCGAGAAGGACCCGGAGCTCCACAAAATCGTCTCGGAGGTTCAGGTACACAGCAGGAGCCACACCGGCTCTTGCCGAAAGGGAAACGTGGTGTGTCGTTATGGCTTCCCCAAGCTGCCGTTTGATATCACCTGGATCACGGAGCCCTTTGCTGCCGATGTGGAAATGGAAGATGGTCAAGAACAGGAAGAGGTGATGAAGGGACGGAGGGAGCAGATCCGTCGGCAGCAAAGGGAAGCAAAGGAAAAGCTTCGGCACCTGAGAGAGCTCCTCATGGATCCGAAGGCCTCCTTTGAGAGCTTGTCAGATCTCCTCCGTCGATGCGACTTGGAACACGACGCCTATCTGAAGTGCGCCGAAAATCTGACAAGCGGGAGCGTGGTCATGCTGAAGCGGCAGCCGAACGAATGTTGGGTTAACGCCTATAACCCAGACCTTCTCCGCGCTTGGAACGCAAACATGGACATCCAGTACGTCCTGGACGAGTACTGCTGTGCCATGTACATGATGTCATACATCACCAAGCCGGAGCATGAGATGACCGAGATCCTGAACTCGGTCGTGAAGACCAGCAGAGAGTCTGCTTTCAACCAAAGTGAGGAAATGAGAAAGATCATGCAGGCCTATGCGAAGCACCGAGAGGTCAGCGCCCAGGAGGCAGTGGCTCGCACGTGCAGCTTGCCCCTGAAAAAGTGCTCGCGGTCTGTGATTTTCCTCTCCACAGACGAGGAAGCCATGAAGATGAGTCTTCCTATGAGTCGCCTGAAGGACATGGCACCTGACTCTGAAGAGGTCTGGATGTTGGGGGTACCTGACAAGTACCTGTTCAGACCAAAGACTCCCGAGTTTCAGGGGATGTGCCTGGCTGAGTTTGCATCAGACTACCGGGTAGTCTACGGCGAACAAGCACAGGGCCCCAGTGCCATTGCCCTTTTGTGTGACAAAGGACATATTGCCAAGAGGACAGCCGGAAAACCAGCAGTCGTTCGATATGCGCGCTTCTCTGAGACCAAGGCGCCAGAGAAACATTTCAGACGACTGCTAAAGCTGTACCTCCCCCACCGATCTGATGATGAACTCAACGACGGGGGTCGCACCTCGTACGAAGAGTTCTACAAATCGCGACGCGACGTCAAGGACATCGTGGACCACAACAGGAAGCGATTCGAGGGACGAGGCGCAGGCATGGAAAAGGCACTCCAGAACGTCCAGTTCGGTCCGGTCCTCAACGCTTGGAACACGTTCGCACCCGAGGTTGAGGCGGAACGGCAGGAATGTCTTGAGCTCCGTGAAAAGATCCCAGAGGAGCAGGACGAAGACGCCGTGCCCGACTTTGAAGACCTGAATGTCGGTGAACCCGTCCCCCGAATCGAGGCGCCTCGGTTAAGTCCAGACTTTGTCCGCAAGATGTTTCAGAGTCTGAACGAGACCCAGGCGTGCGTCTTCTACGCTGTGCGCCAGTGGTGCCTTCGGCGTGTGTGGGGCCAAGATCCAGAACCGTTCCACTACTTTGTCTCTGGTGGAGCTGGTTGCGGTAAGTCCCACGTCATCAAGTGCATTCATGAGGAAGCAACGAGGATTCTGCGGCAGCTCCCGAGATTCCGGGACGCAGCTGACATGTCCCAGCCCACTGTCCTTCTGACTGCCTTCACGGGCACAGCAGCCTTTAACATCGCGGGCAAAACGTTGCACTCTGTCCTTAAGCTTCCCAGGTCCCTGGAACCGCCGTACCAGGGCCTGGGCAATGCACTTGATGAACTTCGAGCAACTTTGTCTTCGGTGGAAATTCTCATCATCGATGAGATTTCCATGGTTTCCAAGAAGCTGTTTGCCTACGTCAACTGGCGATTCCAGCAGCTCAAAGGAAACCGAAAACCTTTTGGCGGCATTTCCGTTCTTGCAGTCGGTGACTTTTACCAGCTGCCGCCGCTGGGCAGAGCCAAGCCGCTCTGTGTCTACGAGGAGACAGAGTTCGATCTCTGGAGAGAGCGCTTCACCATGGTCAACCTCACGGAGATCATGCGCCAGAAGGATGACCGAGCGTTCGCCGAACTCCTCAATCGACTGCGTGTCAAGCGCAAGCAAGATCCTCTGTGCGCTGCGGACAGAGGCTTGCTCATGAGAGCCGTCTCTGACGGCAAAGATTGCCCGCCAGGAACGCTACACGTCTTTGCCACCAACAAGCAGGTAGATGGTCACAACGCAGCCACCGTGGCCTCCCTGCTTAAAGGGGACGTCAAAATAGCGGCAGAGGACTACAGGAAGGATGTCGCTACCGGCAGGAAGGTGCCTGTGCCCAACATCAAAGGCACCAAGAGAGATTTGCCTGACAGCATAATGGCCGCTGAAGGAGCAAGAGTTATGCTGATCAGGAATCTCAACGTGGAGGATGGCCTTGTCAATGGAACCTTTGGGACCATCTCCACCATTCTGCCTGACAGACGTGACCCCAAAGTCGTGAGGTTCCTTGGACTTAAGCTGGACAATTCCACAGCAGGACAGACTCTCCGCAAGAAGCTTCTGGGCCCCTCGGACGACTTGGTCTACGTCGAGAGATCCGAGGAGAGCATCGGTCGCAAGGGCGGAGTCGTGAGACGTCAGTTCCCCGTCAAGCTGGCCTTTGCGTGTACAGCCCACAAAGTTCAGGGAATGACGGTGACGTCGGCTGTCGTGAGCCTGAAACGCATGTTTCAGCCGGGCATGGCATATGTGGCGCTTAGTCGCACCACTTCTCTTCAAGGTCTCACCATCACCGACTTTGATGAGACAAAGATCTATGCTGACCCTGCCATTACGACAGCTTTGGAAGACATGCGCAGCGCGAGTTTCCAGAGTGTTACTCCGCTGTTGCACCGCTTGGACTGGACGGAGCGACCAGATGCAGAGGTGACAATCGTACATCATAACACCCAAGGGCTTCCATCTCACATGGTGGACCTGAAGTTGCATCATGAACTCAGGTTGGCAGATGTGCTTTGTCTCACCGAGACACATCTGTCAGGGTCCTCTGTATCCTCATGCTTTGATCTGGAAGGATACACTGTGTTTCACCGCAGCAGACAGGCGTCTTACACCACGTGCAGGGACATGGCGTCAAAGGCCGGGGGTGGAGTTGCCATGTACTGCAGGACCGCTCTGATGGCGGAGGCGCCGAGCTGCATGGTACGTGTCACAGATCTGGAATGTCTGGTCATGAAGGTTGAGGTCCCAGTCAAAGTGCTAATAGCAACTGTGTATAGACCCCCAGATTTTGGTTTGCAAAAGTTTCTGCCAAACCTGAACGCTCTCTTGGACACATTGGAACTGATGGATCACCAGCCCATTGTTGTTTGTGGTGACTTCAATGAAGACCTCCTTTCCAGAGGCAAAAAAAGCATAAGAGATGCACTTCTGTCCAGGGGCTACAACCAATTGATCACAGAGTCTACCACAGACAAGAACACTGTGATTGATCACATTTACATTTCCCAACCTGAGAAATGTGTTCAGTCAGGTGTTCTCCAAACATATTATAGCTATCACAGCCCGGTCTATTGCATTTTGACTGGCTAAAGCCTCACCAGCCAACACTGATTTGATGATGGCCGCACTTTCATCCCATCTCCTTACATTTTCAACATAAATTTTTCTTGGTTCAATGTCTTGGCTGGAAATCTATTCTGTTCAGTCCCATTTTACAGTTGTGTCACACATTTTTCATGTGACTCAGTGTTGTGGCACATTGTGCTACTGTTGTTTGTTCTTGGTATGTTTTGTTCTGTTCTTTGAGTTCCAGGTCTGAGGGGGTCCAGAAGGTGCAGTGGCGAGATCGGACGTCCTCCCAGAAGTCCCCTCCTCTCGGACGCCCAGTCCTTTTGGAAGTCCTCAACAGCCTCCCCATAGGCATGTCTCGGGTAGGAACAAGTGTTCAATAGATATTTTTTCTAATCGTGCACATCAATTTACTTAATTAAAGAAAAATATCAAACTAATTGATATTAATTTGCCACTCTTGATTCTTCACCTTTTAGAATTTGGACTTGGCTTCCTGTAGTCGAGGAAGCGGGGTGTGTAGTGTGCAGTGTCGGCCGACGGCCTGTATAGGTCCGGTAACGGCTGTAGCTCCACATCTGCTTCCACCGCTACGACGGGACATGCCTCAGGTAAAAACCGCAGGACAGATTTGCACTTGTTTCACATTTCAATTTTCCCAGTTAATTTTGATCTTTTAACACCCACAGACAACACAGAAGACTACCAGAAGGCTGGAGAAAATGGGACTTCAAATGAATGTTATAAATAAATGTTAAAATAAAAAATGTATACATATATGAAAATATTTCAAGTCTGAAGTGTCTTCTTTGGTTGCTATAATAGTACTACATGTACAGTATTTTGTATTGCATTGTTATATTGGTCCTTCTCTCTATGTATATGGGTCATTGCAGAATTGGAGGACAATTTAGGCATCCTAACCTTTGAAAAATCTACCCTTTATTTCATATTTTTCTGTCATGTATTTAGGAAAACCAGGTAGTAAGCCATCAAATAATGTGATTCGGCCAGCTCAGGCATTAAAGTTACACTTTTCATGAAATGTTTTATTTGATGTGCGCCATGCATAGTGCAACCCTGTTATGAATACTCTGGAACCTGAAAAAGTATATATTTTTTTCAAAAATGTTTAATAAATCCTTTACCATTAAGTAAAGAAGGCCACATGCACATTGGATAATCATTTAATTTCAGTTAAGACTTAACCTCTATTAATTTAAACAACGTTTGAACTCTGGCATGCCCAACCTTTCAATATTTGCATGTTTTTTTTTAATTAAATTGCAAATATTTGCTCAAATCTATTACAAATTAAATCATTCAAACCACTAAAAGGACAATAGGTCAAACCCTCATGAGTTTGGGAAAATCATTTAAGATTATTTTGATAAAAATTATTTGGTAACGGTTGAAATTAGAGTAACAGGGTTGAATAGATCCATTATTTCTTATTATAGATCATAACATTAAGGTGACAAACAAATACTCAGAACCACAGGAATGTTGTTTCATAACATCTTATGCTGTGTATTAACCTGCAATGCCTATCATTCAATTTCCTACATATTTCAAATATTAGGTTTTGCTGCTTTCTCTTTCATATAGGTGTAACTATAACAAGCTGGAATGTATGATATGAACATATTTTCAATAAAGGATCAGTGAGTAGGAATGATACATCAACATGTCACTCAGACCGCAACTGGATCTGATCAAATATTCAATAGTCAAACATGAAAAACAGTAGTACTGTAGGCAGACAACTATAAAAATGAATGAGGATGTCAAAAGTAGTCATGAACTGATCAATGTCATAGAAAGCTGATGTCCAGGTTTAAATTTCGTGGCTGGCCAGAGCATCCCACACCTCTCTTGCAATGGCCATATAACGTGAGGTAACATTCTCTGGAGGAGGAATGAGGGACAGCACATCCTCAAAGGGATACCAATGAAGATCATCCCTCAATGGCCAGAAGAAATTATTTTCCCCCACTCTGTGCATACATTTCACCTGGCAGTGGTTTGATACCTGGTAGTAATAAAAGAAAAAAATAGTAATTTATATTCCAGACAATATAGTAATACATTTAAGACAAGTAAATTATGCTAATTGGTTGTCGCTTATGAGTTGTCTGAAGGAAATGCAACCCTGTTACTCTAATTACATTATTAATTAAGCTGATCATTTGAATCAGGTGTGTTGGAAGAGGGAAACATCTAAAACATCGAGGATAATGGCCCTCCAGGAACTGAGTTTGACACCCCTGGTTTACAGTAACTCCATTCCAAATTTTGACCAGGTGACATCTTCCCGTCTCTGCCTTTCAAAATAAAAGCCTGCGACGGACTGGAAAACGCCAGGTAAACCTCTCAGCTTCACACTGCCTTTATAGTAACTCCAATCCAAATTTTGACCAGGTGAGATCTTCCTGTCTCTGCCTTTCAAAATAAAAGCCCAGCACAATTTCAAAACAAAAGTCTGTGATGGACCGGAAAATCCCGAAATATGCCTCTCCGGACATGCACCCATCCCGAGCCCCTCCCACGATTTCCGCACCAGCGGGAATTGTCTAGTTATTATTATTGTTGTTGTTGTTTTCATTATTATTATTATTATTATTATTATTCAAATATTACAGAATTATATATATATTTGCATTATTAAATGCTAACATTGATGTGCTAACATGCTCATGATATGAGGATTTTTACCTACATTATTTACAAAATGCAGGCTTACTCATTATCACTGTAAAAATAATCAAAATCTAGAACATTCAAAATTTCAGAAATTTAAGTAGTACAAAAAATACAATATAGACATGAATAGAAATAGCCACATAAACATATAAATGTAAATAAAAAATACAAGCATAAAATATTTTTAAAAATGTACATTGTACAGAAAATAAAAATAAACATATGCAGTGCAATAAAGAAAACTGCATTATAGAGTTGTAATTTATTGTATTGTTATTATTATTGTTGTTCTTGTTGTTATACAATGCATTCCAAATGCAATAGATTTATATATATTTGTATTATTAAATGCTAACATTAACATGCTAATATGCTCAAGATATGAGGATTTTTACCAATATTATTTACAAAATGCAGGCTTAGTCATGATCACTGTAAAAAATAATTATAATCTAGAACATCAGTCTTTTTATATCTACAATTTTTATTATTATATTAGATAATATTATCAGCTAAAGTCATCTTATATTGCTGGACAAAGTATCCATAATAAAAGTGGAAATACTACTTTTTTAATGATCTGCTGTGCAAATGAACATCTTACACTGATAACACTTCTTAATATTTTTATTTTATTATGTATTCATTTCAAATTCTACTTGAGTATTTTTCTATCTTAATACACATTACAAATATATCAATAATCCTATATGCTAACATTAAATTTATATAATGTTATATAATACACTGTTTTATCAAGATGCTCACAGTGTTGTTAGCATTTAGATTAGATTAGATTAGATTAGAGTTAGTAGTGGAGTAAAAACTGTAATATTATCCTCTAACCATGTGTTGCATTTGATAAACAAACAACATATAACCTGTACTCCAGAAAATTTCCACACATTCTCATATTCTGTTCGACTAAAGATTTACATCCGATCCCAGAAAATATGGAAGCTAATATATTAGTTAGAGTCCAGAGGTGATGGTGTTTGAATTTCACTTGACTTTTGCACCAAACAAAATGACAAAACAAAGGCACAGAGAAATTCACAGAGCTTTAATTCATATAAAAAAACGTTAGATTTCGCTGGCAGTCCATAAGACACACCGACAGACAATCAAGACTTAAAATCCAAGAAAAGGAACAAAAGTGAATTAAACAAGGTGCCTTCCTATTCCTTTAACACTCAATTAATACATATTATTGTTGTTTTAAAATTCTTCTTGTCTATCTGAAAAGCTTCAAACAACAATCCACTGCTGTGACACTTACAAAGTTATTAAAAGTAATGGACATTAAATCCCATAAGGATGCCTGCATCCTCAATCTCCTCCCCTTTCCTACTTTCACTTTCCACATATCATGCACAATATTACTCTTCTACCTTTCTAAAGTTGACAAATTTTTACAAATTCAACTTTTTTAAAATTGTTATTTATACTGTTGTCATTTTTTAGTGACATCTGGCATATAAATTTTCTTCGGGGTGAATAAAAATCGATCTCGTCTTATCTGGGTCAAAAAAAACACTGACACATTTCCTTATCACGGGATTCAAGAAGTCCTTTTTGCAGAAAAAACAGCATGTGTTCTCTATTGTGTCTCATGTATTTTGGGGGAAGAGAAACTTAAACACACACTGTCAAATTCTCGATAGCTGTTAAACTGTACTGAAAAAATGTTGTTGTTTTTTTACTTTAGGCAGACCCAGATCCCCCATTTTTACTGACCTTAAAGGCCCACTGCTCTTCTGCTGCATCAATTCCAGGTTTTCTGACACTCTTCTTTCTGCCAAGGCCTCATTCGTACATTTAGCTGGAGTGGCTCATTTCAATTTGGGCTAATTTGGGTGGTGGCAGGTTTGACTTTCCTGCTTTGCTGAGCACAAACTGATACCATGCTAGTGTTTTGTTTTGGTGAATAAAGAAGTTTTGTGATGTATGTAAGTCCAACAATAATGCACTAGAGTAGGGGTGTCAAACATACGGTCCGCTAGCTAAAACCAGCCCATAGAGGGTTCAATCCGACACACAGGTTGTTTTTGCTAAGTGTAAAAATTACAGACATTAACTGCAATTTTTCAACAAAAACTGCACTGCCACAACTTTTGTGTACTTTTATGTATAAATTGAATACATTTACAAGGCAGGGGGAAAACTTAATCTTCTTCCTTTATAGTTCCCACTTTATTTTGTATTGTGTGGTGGTCAGGAATACTACACAGATGTGGAAATGAACTCAAATTTTAAATAATTTCTACATCTGGACAAGTTGTTTTGATCATAAAGTAAAATACCAGATTGTTTAGTTCCTGTGACTGAATGTGTTGTGCGTCTGTAGATACTCTGTGATTTGTAAGTCGTAACGTACATGTATAAATGATAAACTGAGGCATAACAGTGTTGAAATTGCACTTATTTTTTCTAAGAAATTTCCATTTGTTCACAGTGTTTTGCACAAAGATTTTCAGAATGTACTTTTGTTGCACTAAAAGAATTTCTAGTTTTTGTTATTTATAGGCTATTATGCTCTGATTTTACTGGTGTGGCCCACTTGAGATTACACTGGGGTTTATGTGGCCCCTGAATTAAAGTGAGCTTGACACCCACTGGAGGGTCTACATCCAAGGACATGGAAAATAAAAAATAAAAAGTCTAACAGAAGGAATATTTGGCCTCAAGCAGGAATCCTCCTCCAGAACTACCTCAGGCACAGAGCTCTAAGCATTCACAGGCCACCTGCTGCACCTCCCCATGCACCTCCTTTACATCCTCCATGTCCAGCACCACTCCTCTGGGCACCCCTCTCCCTTCTGCCACCCCTTCCACCTCTGCAGGGCTCAGCACCCGGTTCCACACCCTAAACCCTGCTATTTTCCCAACAAAGCCCTCTGCTGGATCAAACCCTCCACCAACAGAGTCTTGCTCCTGTCCCAGCACCACAGATCCGCCTCCAGGAATCTCCCAGCCCTTCCTGAAGTTAGAGCCCGAGGAGGCCAGGCGGCGGTTGTTGTAGTGCCAGAATCGACCCTGAATGGACGACCAAAGGACACAGAGGTGGTGCCAGCGAGCGTCCAGTAGCGTCACCACAGGGAGGCGACGATAGACGGGGTCTCCGATGACAAAGTCCAGTGAGGGTGAGGAAGTAGATGAGGAAGAAGAAGCAGAGAAAGGTGTAGAAGAGTCTGTGGAGCTGCGTCCATACAGAACTAACTGGTTGTCATTGTCATCAGTGGCGTAGGAGAACAGAGTGCCAACATGTGCAGCCTCCACATGGAGCCACAGGCAGAGAGAAAGTTCAGGAAGGTCTGGAAGACTAATTGAAAAGGTGACGTAGTTCTCTGCAGAAGCCGACGGGAACAAGAGCACCGAGTCCACATTACAGACTGCAGACAGAGAGATCACAGATTCATTCACAATTAGCATGTAAAAAACAACCCTTCCTTATGAAAACACTTTGATTTACAGTTAAATTACATCTCAAGGCTGATACAGTTCACTGGCAAACATACTCAATCCGGTCAAATCCAAGACATTCAGGACTCTGCCTCACACCTTGCACATACATTTTATATGCAGTTTATTTTGGTGGATGTGAGTTTTTAGCACTATTCTCACACTACCTATTGTCATTTTGCACCACTGTGTATACACTATCGTTCTAAAGTCTCGGGTCATCCAGACAATTTCATGCTTTCCATGAAAACTCACATTTTTATTCACATGCTTACACAATTGCACAAGGATTTTCTAATCATTAATTAGCCTTTCATCACCATTAGCTAACACAATGTAGCATTAGAACACAGGAGTGATGGTTGCTGGAAATGTTCCTCTGTACCCCTATGGAGATATTCCATTAAAAATCAACTGTTTCCAGCTAGAATAGTCATTTAGCACATTAACAATGTCTAGACTATATTTCTGATTTATTTAATGTTATCTTCATTGACAAAAAATGCTTTTCTTTCAAAAATAAGGACATTTCTAAGTGACTCCAAACTTTTGAATGGTAGTGTATGTATACTTTTATAAATATCTATAAAATTTTTGTATTATCATTTTATTTTTCTCATTTCCTTATTCCTAGAGTGGCATAAATGGTCGTAGCCAAATTCCTTCTATGTTGTGTACATACTTGGCCAACACAACTGATTCTGATTTTGATTCTGCTACATGTTTAGATGGAGAGATGAAGTAATACCACTTGCCGATAGATACTGATTTTTTTTAAACATTTATCAAAGACTTTGAGCTGTTGCAATTAACTCTTCTGAAAGCCACAGGCATTTAGATTATCCTCTTGAATGCAAATTTGTAAATGTATTGCATTTTATTTTTTTTTTCAATTTGCTGAATCACTCTGAGCAGTTCTGCTGTGCAGTTAGAAGACCCCTGGCTCGCGGGATCTTTCTGCATGGAGTTTGCATGTTCTCCCTGTGCATGTATGGGTTTTCTCCGGGTTCTCCAGCTTCCTCCCACAGTCCAAAAACATGCTGAGATTAATTGGTAACTGTAAATTGTACATAAGTGTGAATGTGAGTGATTGTTTGTCTCTATATGTAGCCCTGTGACAGACTGGTGACCTGTCTTGGGTGTCCCCTGCCTTCACCATAAGTCAGCTGGGATAGGCTCCAGCCCCCTCCCGTGACCCTAATGAGGATTAAGGGATGTAAAGATAATGGATAGATGGATGAATCACTCTGTAGTTTTTCCCTGAACACCCTTGAAACACACCATCTGGTCAGGAACCTACGGCATAAAGCTACTATGCACAACAGTAAGTAGTAGAGCTGGAATGTTTTAATAATCAATAAATGCAAAATAAAAACCCCCAAACTACAAACTATAGTTGAATGAGACTCAAAGTCTATACACGGCACAAGTAGGTTGACATATAATTGGCATTTAGGCAGAAAAAAATGTGCTGCTTTTACATTATGTAATATTTTGAAAATGCAAGTGTTGTGCTGTTTTCTTACTGGTTGCATCCTTCTTGGGGATCGGCTGTGCTGGGATCTTGTGCCTCACAGGAATCTGCAGGAGGTTGTGGATCACTGCAGTCTCTTTCTTTGTGTTGCTTTTGACCTCCTGTCTTTCATCCCACCAGCCTGCAATTGGCTTTGGATCCTCTAGACTGGTCCTGTTCTGTAGGTCTTTGTTGGGTTCAGGATGGAGAGGAATCTCGGAGAGCTGCTGGGTCCAAGGGGGTCGTTTGTGGACTTGTGAGTCGGGTTGTTTCTGATGGTATGAATGAGGCTGGACCTGGGCTTGATTATAAGACACAGTGTTGTGCTGAGGCTGCTTCGTTGGATAGGCCCGAGTCTGAGTCCGAGTCTGGATCTGCGACTGGGGATGGAACGGGTCAGAATGAGGTTTAGGATTTGGAAAGTGAACTTGTGCCTGAATTCTTGGCTTCTGGGCTTTTGAATGCTTAGGCTGGTTTGTTGTGTGTTGTTGATGCTGCTTGGTCTGTGAGTGAACATCAGTCTGGTCGGTACCTTCTAGTCTGGGTTGTACGTCCAGAGTCCTTTCAGGCCTCCCTCCTCTTTGTGTCTGACTTCTCCTGCGTGGTTCATAGTATTCCTGAGGTGTGACATAGGAGCTGACAGGAAGACCCGCCCTCCCCGACCCTCTGACCTTTCCTCTTCCATTCCACTGGACAAGGACCTCACTGAGCCGGCCTTCCAGTCGGGCAACTCGCAGCGCCTGGTTTTTCAGGGATTCCTGCAACCCTTTCAGTCCAATGAGCAGCTCATCACGCTGGACTTGAAGGGCACCAAGTCTCTCCTCTTGACTTTGGAGTTCCAGCGTGAGGTTGGAGAAGTCTTGACCAGGATCAGGCTTCAGTTTCTGATAACAGTTGTCCCACAAACTTCTCTCCATGAAAGCCAATCGACTCTCCATCCGCTTATTCTTCTTCTCCAGCTTTGTAGTCCACTCTCTGGGATTATAATCAACATGAGAAAACTTCATGTTGTTAAGGTATTATTGCTGGCCTGAACTGTAGTATTTGTATCTCACTTGAAATGTATGATGGGTATCAATCAAGTGATGACATACCTAGTTTTTTATATTCTTGCATATGTGATAGTTCTATTGAAAATATACCCTATCTTCACAGAGATTCTAATATATGGAAAACATCAACTGCTTCAGAAATGTATGCTAAAACAGTATTGTATAAATTCCACATTGCTTTGTAAATACAGTTTTAAATCTGCCGCAACATATTAGATCTTCACATATCAACAATACTGACTAGTTTGGGTGAAACTTAGAGACTGTTGTTAGAACTTGTTCTGTTAATTAGCACTTTCCCACCTAAGAAAGAGGACAAACATGAAAAGAAAAACACTTAAAATGCCCTAACAAAAGAAATTTCTGACATATTATGACCCATGTCAGACTGCAAGGTGCAATTTTGTCAAAATCTGAAGATTCTTGACATTTTCTGGACTGGACATTCCTGTTACCTCAAGTCTCCCACGTCTTCTTGTCTCCTCTCTGGTATCTACTTTATAGCCTTTTCTGGTCAAATACTACCAGTGTACAGGGATTCATCTCTGCTGTATCAACCCACACACACATTATTACATCTATCTAGAACATTCAGCTCTAACCTGAGACCGTCTACCTCCTGTGCAGTGCCGTGTTTCAGATGTTCCAGGTCCTGCGACACGCGGTGGTAATGTTCGTTCAGGGCCTTAACACGACTCTCCAGCCCCTGCGAGGAGTTCCTGTTCTGGTTCAGGACCAACAAGTCCAAACGAGCCTGGGTCAAAGCCTGGAACTGATGGAACTACCAGAGTAGAACATTTCCATGAGTCATTCTGCAGCTGTTTGAAACAAAGGTCAGGAAAATACCCAAAATCTCCAGAAGAATTAAAGAACTTTGCATACAATTTTCTGTCATAACCTATCATCCTTATTGTTGCAAGAGTTTTGCCATCATTTTGCCAACCGTCAGTGCTTTTGCAGAATGAACTAGAAAAGCATTCAGAAAGCACAACACTCCAACAAGGCTGCTCAGTTTTTGTATGATTTCCAACAGAGGATCCAGACTATAAGCTGCATCACTGCCAAAATCTAATTAATTGGTCCTTGTGTCATTGCTGACCTTTCCTGAAAATTGCATCAAAATCCATTAATCCGTTTTTGAGCAATGCTGCTAACAGACAAACAGGCAGACAAACCGATGCCGATCGTCACATCGGCCTCTTTGGAAGAGTAATAATAATTGACAGAAGTACAGACACAACTGGGGCTTTTAGGTAAACTTTGCAATAAATATACCATATGAATTTTAATTTTATTTTTTGTCTTGCTGCTTCATATAAAATGTAAAAAGCAGAAATATATATATTTATACAAAAACAAATGTTGCTTCGCCTACACCTTTTTTTGATGTGCTTTAAAGGGAGCTTAATAGCCAGAAATTGGAGGTGGATGCTGCAGAGTTAACAGTACTTTACTAAATTTCTGTGTAGCTTTAATGACTGCTATAATAATGTTGTACATTAGTTAATCAGTAATTAAACTCTTGGATGATCCCAAATGATTTTTCAGTTAGTCTTAATAAAATAAGCACACATAAAATGAAATTTAAAATGGAACATATTGCCTCTTGACAAAATGGTGGTTTGTTTTTTAAAACAGTCTCTCAAGTCCATATAATCTTTGATATAATTGCTCTGTAATAAATGATTTGATAGCATAGCCATAATATTTCACCTTAGACAATACATTTTAGCACATGAATGTCAATAATGCAGCAAACCTGGTGCTGCATAGTTTTTGTTCATAATGAATTTACAAGAATGCACTTTAGTTTCCATTTCTATTATCATGCTGCCTACATGCATATAATACATCATTAAAAACAAAACTCAAAGTGCAATAAGTCCCATTTTTGCAGAAGCAATAAGCCCATAAAAGTCAAAGTGACACAAACTGTTGCACTATTGATTCACAACATGACTCGCAGCTGCATTCAAACTGACCTGTTCGTTGAGTCGTCGTAGTTTGTGAGACACAGGATCGACTCCCTGAACCTTTACAGACTGAAGCTGCAGCAGAAGTATGTGAACCAGGACCAGGAGCCGGTGTCTGGTCCTGAGGCCGCCCATAGTGCAGCAGAGCAGGGACAGATGCAGCTGGGAGTCAGGGTTCCTGCAGAGAAGTGATAGAACACATAGAGGAGAGAAAGATCCAGCTGTAAAGGGCTGGTCTTGATTCACACTGTATAAACACACAAAGTGCACTAAAACACTCCCACAGACACACTTTCCATTTTCCACAGCATCACTGGGGAGCTGAGAGGAAATGCAGATGGATTTAACAGGTTCTCAGCTTCACTCTGTATCATGCTGCTGCTCTGCACACAAACACAACGGAAGGAGAAGAAAACTGCTCCAAATAATCTGATGTCAAGTATTTACTGAAATGCATGTTTACTGAGGCACATCACTACACTTACTTTAATGCACATTACCAGCCAAAAGTTTTAGAACACCCACATTTTTCCAGCTTTTTATTGAAAATTATGCATGCTGATGTCTCATTGTACTCTGAAATGAAAGAGTAGAACAAGTAAACAAATGAAATAAAAAAAAATCAATTTAGAAACCAAACTGTATTCTAAACTTTTGACTCATCCAAGTAGCCACCTTTGGGAGATATAACAGCTGAACACATTTGTGACATTCTTTCCACAATGGAAATCAAATTTTCTTCAGAAAGTTCTTCCCAACTCGGTTGCAGAAGTTCCCATAAATGTGTGGTTCTTGTTGGCTGCTTTGCTTTCACTCTTCTGTCCAGTTCATCCCAAACCAGCTCCATGGGGTTTAGGTCTGGAGTGACTGTGCTGCCACTCCATGTTTTCAAGCTCACCATTGTGTTCTTTTTTCCTAAGGCAGTTCTGGCATAGTTTGGACATATTTGGGGTCATTATCTTGCTGTAGGATGAACCCCTGACCAATTAGGAACATATCAGAGGGTACTGCATGGCGCTGCAGAATGCTGTGGTAGCTGTTTGGGTTCAGGGTTCCTCTCACTCTGTACAAGTCACTGACCATGGATCCAGCAAAACAGCCCCAGACCATCAAGCTTCATCCTCCATGTTTGAAAGTTGATGCTCCACACTGAGGAGCCATAACTTTCAGTACAAAAATACAGTTTGATGAACCAAAGATTTCAAATTTTGACTCATCAGTCCATAATACCTTCTTCCAGTCTTCAGTAGTCCATTGGTAGTGTTTCATAAGCCTCTGTTTCTTATTCTGATGTGTTAGCAATGACTTTCTTGCTGCAATTCAACCTGCCAAACCTGCAAATTTCCTCCAGTTTCTGAGTGTCTTTTGATGGTGAAGGAACCTCACTGACACCTTGACTTTCTTCACAATGTCTCTGTCGGAAAGACCTGCATTTTTAACTGTTATGATGGCCTGTCTCTCTTCTATTGTTAATTGCCTCTTCCTCTCCATGTATACAGCAACATACTACTTTCTGCAGTACAATACTGTTCAAATAATGCTCTTGAGGGTATGGTTCCGACACTACTTTTATGCAGACAGAGGGAATTGTAAGTAATCAAGAAAAGCTGGGACACCTGCAGGATTTGGTAGCACCAACTTTCAAGGCTTGATGAACCTCTACTGCTGCAGAACAGCTTTATGCGTGAATTCGTTTCTTGCTGCCTGAAAAAGGCCTTTTTGTATAATTCTGAAATTGACATTATTTTTCAGTTTTAGGTGACCTTACCTTTTTTTCAACCTCTGACAGTTCACCACTCATTACAACTCCAACTTGTATGTTGTCAGGTTTCAATCCAGTCAAATATTCTTGTGAGACACAACAATTTGACAACAATCAGCAAAAGCCTTAATAAAAAACAATATTTCCACTAAATGACAAAAATGTGCATCTTCTTCTGTGTGTGTCTGTACAAGAAGGGCCAGAGTCGCCTCCACCTTCTGAGGAGGCTGAGGTCCTTCGGAGTGTGCAGACCTCTACTAAGGACTTTCTATGACACTGTGGTAGCCTCTGCTTTCCTCTACGCTGTCGTCTGCTGGGCCCCGGGCAGCACAGAGCGGGACATGAAGAGACTGAACAAGCTGACCAAGAGGGCCAGCTCTGTCCTGGGCTGCCCACTGGACTCTGTGATGGATGTGGGTGAGAGGAGGATGTTGACCAAGCTCTCATCCATCATGGACAACGGCTCCCACCCACTGCACCGGACTGTAGTGGAGCTGAGCAGCTCCTTTAGCACGAGACTCAGACACCCTCAGTGCAAGAAGGAGCGCTACCACAGGTCCTTCATCCCCACTGCCATCAGACTGTATAACACTACTGTGTAGTTGTTATTATGTGCAATATTTATTATCTTGTTCTTGCACTTTCGTGACTTTTGCACTCCTGTTTTTTGTTTTTGTTTTTGTTTCTAAGACCCCTGTAATGTTAAATTTCTCCTTTGTGAGATTAATAAAGTCTATCTTATCTTATCTTATCTTAGTTGTGCATGTTGTTGCAGTGAAGCAGTAAATCTCATGATGTGTGGGCTGAGAGAGAAACAGCCTGTACTTTCCTCTTCCCCTGATTCAACTGGCAGGGGATCTGAATCTCTTCTTCTTCTTCTTCTTCTTCTTCTTCTTCTGCTTTCTCTTTGAACAGCCCAATCTAGGAATCTCACTGTAGACCCCCCTCTTCTGCTTTCTGGTCATGACCAGGTTGCAACACTGTGACTTTATTGACACAGATAAAGTGGAATTAAGTGGTGGAGTTACTTTAACTACACAGTGTGACCAGTAAGTGATTTAAAAGGCAGCGTTGATGCATTTGAACTCATCAATTTGCAATATTTTGAGACTGTACTCTTTGCCGATTTTCATTTGTGTCCTTCTTCTTTATTTCCTGCAGGGTTTAAGAGGTTCCACCCAAAATCAGACTCAGTTCCACTTATGACAGTCTTGTGTAACCACAGTTTTCAGTTTCGCTATGACAACTTGTAGCCTCTAACATCTATCAGATTCATGCTTCCTTTCTGGAAGTTCCTGCATTGCACACTGTCCACGGAAAGATCTGGTTTAGCACTCGGACAGCTCAGATATGACCTTTTTAAACCAAATAATCTGTACATTTAGCCAATTTCCCTGTTCTTATTCTCTTTAGTTGGAAGCTTTGCTGTGGACTGTGGAACAGGGTGGACTTTTCTTTATTTTTCTCTTCTTTTTTTAGTTTAGCTGTTTATTTTTTTAAAATATAGATATTTTATCTGCTTGGAGGAACACTACAGATCCTGAAACAGATAACATAGATCTGTAACTCATCAGACTGCTGCAGAAATGGATGAAGAGACTCCACTGCTGAACAAAAGACCAGCATCATCTGAATCCACGGTTGGAAACTCTCACTGACTTTATATATACTTAAAATATTACAAATAGTACATTGATTCAGGTTTTTTAACTCATATGTACAGTCTATCTAGAGAAAGAATGACCAGTGTATGTTTTCACCTCTGTCTTAGTCCATTCTGAATTTTGCTTAGATTAGTCTGATGCAAGTTGACTGTCTTATTTCAAATCTAAAAAGTTCATCAGCCTACTCACAGGCTAATTTATAACACAGGAAAAAGGAACAGTAAAAAAGTATAAGTAATACCTGATAACGAGTGTTTCCATGACAACAATCACAGACATTTGTATAAATAAAAACACAAATCCTAAAATATAGCTCATAATGGTCTTCTTAATAACATCTTAATAACAATGAAAAGAGGAATGACGTGAAGGGGTTTTTGAAACACGCAATCGCCAGCTGGAAATATTTTGAGAAAGGATATGATTCAGCAGGACTTTTATATTTGGCAAATAAGCGAACGTCAGCTGTGATTTAGCAGAAGTGCTAAAACTCTATAAAGAAATCATTGTCGTAGGCTGACTTTTAGTTTGATCTAATAGTCAAAGTCTGTGACACTGGCGCCATAGGATTCAGGAAGGTGACATAATAACAATAAAAGTATTTATTAATACAGTGCAACACATGTGACTCCAAAAAACAATAGAATAGAATAGAATAGAATAGAATAGAATAGAATAGAATAGAATAGAATAGAATAGAATAGAAAGCCTTTATTGGCATTGTATATGGGTACACAACGAAATTGGGAGCGCTGCTTCATTCGGTGCTTCGAAAAATGTATACATTACAATAAAGAAATAAATGAAAAATAGAATAAAATACGATAAAAATACAATAAAATACAGTGAGAAAGAGCAGAAATTATGGGGAGAAAATGAGCTTTAAATTGCACATACTGATAAACTGGCTTTACAAATTGTTCTTGGAGGTGAGTGGAGATTCAAGGTGTAATGAAAATTGCACAAGATTGCACGTATGATGCGTGTTCCCAGTGATGTTATTGTGTTCATGTTTTCTTGTTGTTCAGAGCACTGATGGCTCTGGGGAAGAAACTGTCTCTGAGTCTATTTGTTTTTGTTTTCTATGCTCTGTAGCGCCGACCAGAGGGCAGAAGGTTAAACAGATTGTGACTGGGGTGGGATGGGTACTTGATAATGTTTGTAGCTCTGCTGAGATAGCGAGAGTTGGCAATGGAAAACATAAAACCTGCCCTAAGTGATGCCTGATACTGATAGTTTTCATATGTCTGTCAATTTCATCTTTGCAGACTGTTACAAAACATAATGCAAAATCAGGGTTAATGACTGATTTAACCGTAGATTTATATAAAAGTGCCATTGTGAAAGAATATGCGCTTTCATCCACTTTATGGTAAAATTTTGCAGAATTTAGTTTGCTTGTTACTGAACTTTTGAGTTTCTCTTTTAAAATTTGAAAGTGATATTGGATTGCAAGCCATGCAGACTGAGTCATCTGTCATTTCTATTCACTTTATTCCATTCACAACAACACTGATATTTACGTTAATTTCAAATGAGGGAAATACAACATTGTTCAAAAGTTTGGGGTCACTTATAAATGTCCTTATTTTTGAAAGAAAAGCATTTTTTTTCAGTGAAGTTAACATTAAGTTAATCAGAAATACAGTCCAGACATTGTTAATGTGCTAAATGACTGTTCTAGCTGGAAACGGCTGATTTTTAATTGAATATCTCCATAGTTTTACAGAAGAACATTTCCAGCAACCATCACTCCTGTGTTCTAATGCTACATTGTGTTAGCTAATGGTGTTGAAAGGCTCACTGATGATAGAAAATCATTGTGCAATTATGTTAGCACATGGATAAAAGTGGGAGTTTTCATGGAGAACATAAAATGTGCAGATGACCCTAGACTTTTGAATGATAATGTAAATCGTTGAGGTCACACACTTTGTGACTGTTCTGGATCTGCACATAGTCATGAATATTCATATTTTATCCATTAACTATGTGCAGTTTGTCTTGCTTTCCCAGCGGGCATCTGATGTCAATGCAACATCAAGTTGATGTCATTATTCAATGAATGACATCAACTTGATGTTGCATTGACATCAGATGCCCGCTGGGTTTTTTATTAACTCATCCACACTCCTTTATCTTAGATTAAAAACTCCAAGCTGTTCCTGGCTGTGTTCTCAGCAGTCCTGGGGAACTTTAACTTCGGTTACTCCCTGGTCTACTCGTCTCCTGTCCTGCCATTGTTCACGAGTGACGATGCCGACCCCCGACTCAAGATGGACACTGTGCAGGCCGCCTGGTTCGGCTCCATCTACTCACTGGGTGCAGCGGCCGGTGGGCTGGGGGCCATGCTGCTCAACGACATGATTGGACGAAAGCTGAGCATCATGATGTCAGCGGTGCCCTCCACTATTGGGTGAGTCTCAGTAGCAGCCTGTGGTCAACACGGTGTGTTGTGAGGAAACTAAGAGTATGTTTATTCAAGTACAACGTTAAGATACTTCAGTAGTCTCAGAAATTCAGTTTTTGATTACTTTATAATACCAACTACCAACAATGGAATATTTTGTACATCCTAACCTAAACCTATTCTGTAATTACAGTTGTAATTAGGAGAAATAATGTGAGTGAAAGTGAATCCAGCCTCATTGTGATCATGAGTAGATATAAAGCCGACCTGCCTTCAACATGCCTCTAACAGAGCTGCAGCTTGGTCCCAACAGGAGCTGATCTGTAACACATAATTCGCACTTTGCAGATGTAATGTTTTGACGTTGATGATTTTTATGCTACGATACAAAAACAATATAAGAATGTCTACCTCCATTTCTGGGTGGGACATAACACATTAATTTAGTCATCACAACACAAAAATAGTCTAACAGCTTAGCTTTTCAAGTGCTGCATTGTATGATATTTAAGGGAAAATAATATGTTACATTATAGAACATGATTGTAATATTGATCACATTAATCACTACATTTTCCTGTGCCTTAAAAGTCACCTGGATGTCTGTGTACTAGGATCAATATCTGTTGCAAACATATATCTAGAGCGGCCGCCTGGTTGCAAAACTTAAATGGACGCAGCATCTTCAGTAGATTTACAAAAACATCAGAGTTTGATCTTTGTAAGGCAGGTTTTTACTCCTGTTTTTGCTGGAGTTTTACAAATCTTACGCTGATCTGGTGATAAGGTTAATGAGGACTATTGTATTCCTAAATTCCCCCAAAAGTCTCCTATCGATAGAAATAAATGAATAAATAGGTAAATGTTTTTTCAGGTGGAAATCCCCCTTACCCCACCCCACCCCCCACCCACACAAAAAAATATTATTATATGTTATTCGAAGATTCACTGATGTTTTTATGTGTTTCAAAGTGCACACACGGCAGTCACATTTTTGAAAAATTCCCTTACATGTGTGTGTCAGGTACATGCTGCTGGGAGGAGCTGTGGACTTGTGGATGCTGCATTTGGGACGTTTCCTAACTGGTGTCGCTGGTGGAATGACTGCAGCATCCATTCCTGTAGGTTACCGTTTATAGAGTTTTCTGTTCTGTTAAATTTCTAGTTTCACACTGTCAGAGAGTCAGAGTCAGAGACACTCCTGAACTATAAGCAAACTAAATTAACTGGTATTTGATCCCACAAAACACACATCACATTACACGTTACACACTCAAAACACATTAGGCGCAATTTCTTTATGCTTAAATTAATACATATGAATATTACATTATAAATGTTGTCAATTGAGAAAGCATGAACATACCTAGCTAAATGACAAAAAAAGTATTTGCACTAGTTCTAACTGTAAAACTGTGCAACATATATAATGTTTATGATGAACTGAACCAATGGTTTCTCTGTCTGAGGCACTGATAGGAAACATTGTAAATAACCTTGGAATTGATTATATGAAATCAACCAAAACGTGGCAACAAAAATTGAAGTTCAGAAAACAGATGAGTTTTAAATTTAAAGATATTTTTGGCTTTTTGTTGGCTTTAATAGCCAGGTTAGTGTAGAGAGGCAGATAGAAAAGTAGGGTGAAGAATGA
Organism: Acanthochromis polyacanthus; assembly: GCF_021347895.1. NCBI lineage: Eukaryota > Metazoa > Chordata > Actinopteri > Pomacentridae > Acanthochromis > Acanthochromis polyacanthus. Next base: position 27,287,526 of record NC_067133.1, on the reverse strand, counting down.
GGGGAAGACCTGCTGCAAAGGGCCGTGGAATCCAAAACAATAGTCCAATAGTTTATGGGTTATCTGCTCAGCCAGCTGAGCTACCTGGATGTCCTAAGAATAATTAGAATAGAAGACTTAAACTGAGGGCAGAGGATGACCAGGCAAATCTAGAAAGACTTAGAAGCAGGCATTGGCACGTTGAGGTTTAGGGCTGTTTTTCTAAAAATAATTTAGATAAACCAACATATTCTGGATGCAAACTTCAAGAAAGTAGGCTAAAAATTGGCCAGAAAGCGTAAAAGGTGCATTTTTCAGCAGAATAGAGCACATCAGCCACCTGCTCTCAAGTAAATTCCACAAAGCACTAATGAGATGCCATGAAGAAAATAAAGTCAGTTTGTCGATGTAGTTAAACTGAAACCTTAACCACAGCTAAAGTAACTGCTTAAACACTTTTTTTTTTTTTTACATTTTAGGGACTATATAGTATAGGTATCTCATGACTTCTTGCTTTAATTCAGGGGTCTCAAACTCAATTTACCTGGGGGCCGCTGGAGACAGAGGCTGGGTGAGGCTGGGCCGCATCAAGTTTTCCACAAGAAAAGCTCTGATAAAAACATTCCAATGTTCTCAAATATCTTTATTTTTTTAACACAAAATAAGATGAAAAAATAAATAAACGAATTAAGAATTAATAAGAAAATAAATCAATCAGTAATAAGTAAATAACATAATAATAATAATAATAATAATAATAATACAACAGATATAGATGACTGAAGAAACCACATATAGTTGCTGACTAGAGAAATCTAATTATTTTTATTCAGATTCAAATGTCTGTATTAACAGTTCTTTAACCTTTAACTTTCTGAACATGAATGGAACATTGACAATGAACTGTTCTGAACATTGCTTCTCTTGCCTACTTCTTGCTGCTAGAGACCTGGCAGCGCTTCTTCTTGCATAGCCGAGCCACATTTGGCTTGAGGGAGGAAGCAGTTAAGACCCTCAGTAGGGCTTGAAGATGCTCATCAGTAAGTCTGGACCTGTACTTGGACTTAGTAGTTCAAGGTGGAGAAGAGCTTTTTGCACAAGTATGTGCTCCCAAAAAGGCACATGGTCTGCTTGAACATTCGGGAAAGCTCAGGGAAGCTGGGGGTCAATTCTCTCAAAAATTGTCCAAGCTTGTCTGTTTTTCCACTCACCTCCCTGAACTTGGCTTTGAGTTCAGAATTGCACTGCAGGTCAATGAGCTCCATCTGAAGCACAGGAGGGGCATCTTGCACATCAAAGGAGAATGGGTCAGCAAAAATTTGAAATGTGGCTCTGTGCGTCTTGAAGCCTGCAAATCTGTGATCAAATTCCTCCTGTAGCTTCAAAATGACCTCAACATACTTCTCACCACTGAATTGTATGCCTGCATCCACGAGTGCCTTGCATGCTGGGAAATGCCAAAGGTTTGTCTGCGAGAGCTGGGCTTTCCATTACACAAGCTTTGTGGAGAATGCTCTCACGTTGTCATAGGCAGCACTGACAAGTTGCCTCTGGCCTTGTAACTTCTTGTTCAGTACATTAAGCTCATGTGTGATATCAACAAGAAAAGCTAAGTCCATAAGCCATTTGGGATCACTTAGCACAGGAACAGCCACCCCATCCTTCTCCATGAAGACTTTCACTTCTGCTCTCAACTCAAAAAATCTCTTCAATGGATTTCCCCTGCTGAGCCAACGTACATCGGTGAAGTAGAGCACATCCCCATATTCTGACTCCATTTCCTCTAAAAAAGCACGGAACCTTCTGTGCTTCAAGCCCCTGGATCTGATTTGGGTGATGCAGGGAGGTTGATGCAACGACAGACATCACATTGTCAAACTTCAGGCATCTGCTGCAAAGGGCCTGCTGATGGATAATGCAGTGCAGAGCTATGGCCTCCTCCACACCCTCCTCTTCCATTTTTTTTTGGAACAAGTGCCACCAGTCCATTTTTCCTCCCTGTCATTGATGGGGCTCCATCGGTTGTTATTCCAACAATGCACTGCTTTCAAATAAATTTTGCAGTTGTACACGTCACAACTGAACAGATTTTGTTTTCAAGTGTAATACATAACAAAAAGTGTAACCAAAGTAAATAAATTATGATAATTTCACCAAAGTGCATAAAATGCCAGAAAAATGTAAACAGAAAATGGGACCATTGCGTAATAACACTAAAAACTAGTGGTGTGCGATACTGCAAGATTTGATATTGATCCGATACCAAGTAAATACAGGGCCCTGCGCATTGTAAGTTCATGGCACCCATCTGGTCCCACCTGGTTACTTAACAAGAGATATTTACCGACGTTCCCTGAACGCCTCACAGCGCAGACTATGGTACATGCTGTTCAGTGGCTGAGTGATCAGACTACCGTGAGAGCAAAATGTACTTAAATTTACTTATTTAAAAGAGTCAGATGAAGTGTCCTCATTTCAGATTAGTCCAATATGACAGCGATTGATTTTGTCCATATGTTGTTTTCTGTGAGCCGAGAAAACAGCAACGTCAGTGCGCTACGTCTTTTAAAAGGGGAGCGCATTTTTACATTTTAAAGGCCGCGGTCAGTCTGATCCGTCACGGCCGCTGCAGGTGATCTGTATGAATGAGATGAGTTGCAGAACGTGACCGCGCTCCGCGGATCGCCGTGAGCGCCGGCGCGTTCCCCCCTCTACTGCCGCCCCTCCGGGAGCCTGTCTCCCCCCTCCCTCTCCGGTTGTGAGTTTCTGGCCAGTGTTGGCATTATAGTAACTTGGTATTCATTCTGTGAATAAAACTGTCTGTCCCGCTCAGCAGCAACGTAAGCTTATGTCGCGAGGTCGCAACAAGCCTGGCCGATGTCCCGCCCTCAAGAGCCATATACCCCACTGTGATTGGTAGATTCGTTCAGCTCCGCGCACAACACTGAAAAGTGTCATTCACATCAAACTTGCGGGCCGCACTAACATTAATGTTTCATATTAAGACGGGGGCCGCCGCGAGTTTGAGACGCCTGCTTTAATTCATACTTTATGTGTTTATGTGTTCACCTAACGTCTGTCTTTTGTGTGTTTACATCACAGGTTTACATCTCAGAAATCTCCCACAAAGGGGTTAGAGGCGCTCTTGGGTCTTGCCCTCAGATCACGGCTGTGTTTGGGGCACTGGCGCTCTATGCACTTGGTAGGAACATGCAAAGCCTGCTGCATTGTATAAAAACTTTACATGAAAACTATGTCCACTTAAAACACATTTAGCTGTTTTTTTCCTCAGGGACATTAAAGGGGTGGTAGTAAACACAGCGGCTTCTGCAAAGATCATACAGAAGACCTGGCATCTTCAGGTGAAAAAGCATTATGGAGCATGATAGGTGCTGAGCCAAAGATCTTAAATAGTAAATTAGGTTTTCATCTCTCACAAACAAGAATGTAGAGTAACTTTTCTGTTGTTTCATAGTAGCAAAAAAGAATGGACTTGTTTTACCCATAGGCTTTCAGAAAGTACATTTATGCGAGTCAGCACCTCATACTGTATGACCTCCTCATACATCCATCACAACATTATTAATAATGGACAAATTGTAGAATAAAAAACAGCATCACAATATATTTAGTTTTAAGAATGATCAGATATACCATTCTGTGTGCAGTTCTGATACAGAAACAGCTGAACAGCATTTAAGAAACTCTGCTAGTCAAGCATTTTGCGTTTTTGGGGTCATTTTGAAATTTAAGATTCAAGATTGTTTGTTTGCAACTTGTGCATAAACAGACCTTCTAGGGACATAGGAATTCTCATGTAGGGTTCTCTTGGTGTTGAGTGAGAAAAAAAAACAATCAAAATAGGAAGTGCAAAGCATTCTATGAGAGTGATAGAAAAATGTAAAACTCTGATAAATAAATATGAATGCTACACAGAATTAGTAATGTACTAACAATTGTCCAGGGATTATTTCACATACTGTTTTTGTTTCTGGCATCAATTGCACTGTGGCAGGGGGAAAAAAACTGTTGCAGAACTGTGTTTTGTGTGTAATGATACTGTCCACTCAATGCATTGTTGATTCATGCCATGATGTTTCTAGTGATATTTCTAAAGATGTGACATTTGTCGACATATGTGTGATGTACAGGTCTGGTGGTACCTTGGCGGTGGCTGGCGATTGCAGGAGAGGTGCCAGCGTTGCTCATGGTTGTGCTGCTGGTGTTCATGCCTTCTTCTCCCAGGAGGCTCCTGTCTCTGGGCCGACAGCAGAAGGCTGAGGAGGCCCTCCGCTGGCTGAGGGGGAGTCAGTACGACACACACATCGAACTCAGTGCCATACAGGTAGAAGAGGAGCAGCTGATGTCATGTGTTTTAACAACCTCAGTAAACCATTTGGGTTAAATAGGTCAACCACAGAGGCACAATAATGTAGCTTTACAGTGTGACACAGATGAGGACTTAAGTGGAAAATATCATTCTGCAATGGCTTTACTAATGTACATGCTACAGGATTACAAATGTGAATAAATACGTACATTGTTTTGTCTCTTCCAATGCAGCACAGCATCAACACACAGACTAAGCTCACATTGTCCCAGCTGGGCACACCCAACAACTACCGGCCAATCATGATCTCAGTTGTGATGCGATTCTTGCAGCAAATGACGGGCATTACACCCATTCTGGTCTACCTTCAGACAATCTTTAAGAAAAGCAATGTCTCCATAGAGCCCAGGTTGGGAATCGTATCTTACTTGTAGATTAGTTTTTTTTCTCAGTAACCATGCTAATATATGAACTCTCTACCTATTAAATATCACTTTGCAAATCATTAAGTCTTAAATATTATGGATGCCTAGCTTTCCTTTCTTGATCCTAAATCTGTTTGTTCTGATAACTATCCGTCAGATATGACGCTGCCATTGTGGGTGTGGTCCGCCTCTTCTCTGTGGCTGTGGCAGCCAGTTTGATGGACAAGGCAGGACGCAAAGCCCTGCTGTACACGTCGAGCATGCTCATGTTTGTGGCCTCTCTGACTCTGACCTTGAACTCCCACACCACACCTTGCCCACCAGGCCCTGCTCCCCCAAACGCCACCACTCTGGGCTACGGCCTCCATCATGGCATCAGTAATGCATTAGAAGCCAGCCACCAGTCTGCAGCAGGCCTCATCCCTCTCATCAGCACCGTCATCTTTATATTTGGTGAGTTTTGGCATCAGCTCATTTACTTGAAAATGATCACTTGCGTGACTCAGCAACTCAACAGCTATTCGATGCATTGTATGGCACTTGGTGGATACATTCATGGTCTCCTGAGGAGGAGTCTTATTGATGTTTATGATCCTCTAGTTCCAGAACACTACAAGTTAAACAGGTTGACAACTATTGAATGGACCATGGAATTTGATGCAGATATTTCACGACTTTACAGGCATGTAATGACTGACTTTTTATTTTATTCCAATAGCAGGTCAACATTTAGAACAATCTAGTAATCTGACATATAAACAAATGTCAGCAAATGGTTATGCATTTACTGTAGCTGAAAGAACCACTGTACTGCAATGGAATCTAACTGGTTGTAGATATTTGTTGTGCAGTCTTATTTACTAAGAATTAACACTCATTTAGTCATTTGAAGACAAAAAAATACACCTCAAGAATTACTTGCTTATTTACCAGCAAATAACAGATTAAACCAGTAGTTTGTCAAAGCACTAAAGTTTAAGCTAAAATAAAACGGTAAACATGATATATGTTGAACATCAACATGTTTGTATTGTCACTGGTAACATGTCAGCTTTCAGTTCAGAGCACCGCTGTTCCCCAAGCGGCAACCCCTGGTGCTGAAAAATGAAGTGACAAGAAATGCACTTCCTTTAATGTCCACTTGAGGAAGGTTTCAAAAGCAAGCCACTGCAGCACAAGAATTTCTGTGTCAGTTTTTATCTTGTTCTCTTTTAATTGAGAGAAAAAGAATTTACTGGAAGTCCATTTTATAATCATTGAAAGTTATTTTTTATGGCAGTAAAAATTGGACCTACTAACCCACTCTGGCCCACTTATGACAAGTCTGGTGATGCAGAAATTGTTAACAAAACAATGGATATATATAAGCTGCATCACTGCCAAAGTCTAATCACTTGGTCCTTGTGTCATTTATGACTTTCCCTGAAAATGTCATCCAAATTTTTTTGTCCGTTTTTGAGTAATGTTGCTAACAGACAGAGACAGACAGACAAACAGACGGACAGACGGACAGACAAACAGATAGACAAACATACGTCAATTGCCACATAACTGTTCCTTGGCAGAGTAATAAAAATGCTTACATACAGCCGGCTACTCAAAATATGTTTTTGGTTTTTAAAGCTGATTTCCAGAGACTCAGGAATGTACATTACCTTTCCACTTTACCCCTTTAACCCTAATTTCTTAAAGGAAAATATGAGGATAGGTGGGAAGTTTCCTTTCCTGTTGTGGCTGGTTTACTGAAGCTCTCATCACTTCTGATTAGATCTGATTCCAAGAAAAAGCTATTCATTGGCCAATCTACTGCTTTCCTTGCATGCGAGAATGAGTAGCAACCTCCGTGCCTGAAAAACAAAATCCAACACAGAATTGCACCTCTTCAAATCGCCACTAGAGGCTGGCTCATAGTCAATCCCCATATGTCAAGCCCTATGTTAAAATGCAAAACTTTTTACAGCAGAAAAATGTTTACACCCTGAAACAAAAAGTGGTGTTGGTCTCTAAAGCTAATTTCTGTGTTCACAACAGCTGTATGGGCAGTGGATCTTTGCATAATTCTCTCCTTTAAGTTGTATGAAGGCTTTAAGCTATGGATAATAAAGGGTGTGGGCGCGTTGAGGGTGGAGCCATCATAGTCCGTCATTTGATAGTCCATGATCCCAATCAGTTCCATTAATGCTCCACCTCTTTTTGGATTAGCTGTAAGGTAGATAGAGGGAAAAAAATGCCAAGATGGCACCCATAAATCATGAAAAAATGCTTCTCAGGATCTATGGGTAACCTCACACAAGGTTTGTATACCTTTACGCTCAGTCAGTGTTACAGTGTCACACAGCTACAGGTCTTCAAACTATTGTTTTTGGTTCATTTCAGGTAACAGTGCCAGTGTACAATGAGGCCAGTACTTACAAACAACATAACAGATACCTTTGTTTACTGGGCAGAGATGTGATAACCTGTCAGACTTGTGTTCTTCTACTCAATCATGCTGTGTTTTCCTGTCTTGTTCCAACATGTTAAAGAACCTGTTATGTCTTCAAGTAGTTGTTTTGTATTTGAAGCTTAATTAAGTGCTGTCTGTTGCTCATTAACATTCATATCTTCACACTCATTAAACCTTGCTTGATAAAACTGGTTATTAGGCTGTTACACCTGTTTGAATTGGCGAACTTTTCAAACATATTGCTCTCATTTGTACATAATCAGAATTGAAATTTTCCCTCAAACATAGTTGTTTGTGACTCATTAAGCAAATGTCCCAGAGTCTGATGAACTCCTAAAACATGCTGCCTGTGCCCTGAAGCACTGTACCTGATGTCCGATGTGTTTATTGTAATATGACATCATGTACTTTAAATGGGCTGCCTGCATTGTCATCACATTGTCGGTTGTCTCTTAGGATACGCCATGGGATGGGGCCCGATCACCTGGCTGCTGATGTCAGAGGTGCTGCCGCTGGTTGCCAGGGGCGTGGCTTCAGGCCTGTGTGTCACTGTCAGCTGGCTGACGGCCTTCATGATCACACACGTCTTCACACTCCTGCTGGACAGCTACGGCTTGTTCGCGCCCTACCTGCTGTTCACCGTGGTGTGTGTCCTCTGCCTGCTGTTCAACGCCGTGTGCATCCCAGAGACTCGCGGCCGCTCGCTGGAGGAAATAGAAAACTATTTTAGAACGGGACGCTCATTCACCATCAACCGTAGTTATTCCACTGTGCAGAACAGCTGAAGCTTATCTCCCTAGTTTAAGGGAGTAATTCACATGCTGTAGCTCTGCAGCCCCCCTGATTTTTGATCGATCAATATAAAGGGTCTAAGAATGAGTGTTGAGGGTAAAGCTGTCTGTGAAATGACTTTTAGAATAATTACTGAGTATAGATGGAGCGCTATAAATCTCAGGCTCTTCACAGACTGAAAACAATTACAAATAGGTCAAAGAACAGGTTTCTGCTTAACAAAATGCTTTACAGATGACTGACAGTTTTAAACAGCAATATTTTCTTGCATTCCAACTTCTTTTTGTTATTTTAACAGTAAAAAAAAACATGTACACTACTGTTCAAAAGTTTGGGGTCACTTAGAAATGTCCTTAATTTTGAAAGATTAGCATTTTTTTTAAAATGAGGATAACATGAAATTACTCAGAAATAAAGTCTGGCATTGTTAAAGTGCTAAATGACTATTCTAGCTGGAAACTGCTGATTTTTAATGGAATATCTCCATAGGGGTACAGAGGAACATTTCCAGCAACCATCACTCCTGTGTTCTAATGCTACATTGTGTTAGCTAATGGTGTTGAAAGGCTCATTGATGATTAGAAAACCCTTGTGCAATTATGTTGGCACCATAAAAAAAAGGGTGAATTTTCATGGAAAACATGCAATTGTCTGAGTGACCCCAAACTTTTGAATGATATGTGTGTCTTTTTTTCCCCCCATTTTTACACTGCATACCTCAGACACTCTTCGGGTCACTGATGTGTGCACAAGGCACAAACAAAAGAAAAAACACGTGAGCCTCAAAGTGTGATACATTCAGGTGGAAGTAATGCAACAAAGGTTTAAACTGAACAAACACGTCTTGAGCGGCGACAGTGACAGCACAACAATGCTGTTTGGATGTAAAAGTCATGCATTTATCCATCTGTTTCACAACATGCCTTTATTTTACAGTCATACATCAGTGTCCGCTCACCTTATTACACACCTGATACTGTTTGCAACTCAAATTTTTATTGCTTTTATCCTTAGTAGTGTTTAACCTCAGTGGCAGGAGGAGCAAAAACAAGAGGTAAATAAAATAAATCATACAGGGGACATAATATGAATGATGTGAAAGAACATGTGGTAACAGTGCTACTATTAGAAGACAGCATTAACATGACAGGCATGTATGTCTGTGGAAAATTAGACCAAAAAAGATGCTACACTAGTGCTTAACTTGTGTTGATGTTGTTTTCATCACAACATTTGCCTATTTTTTTTTAAATTCTGGAGCTTTTCCAGTGTTCAGGTATTGTCCTACAATACACCAAGATTCCTTTAATGAAAAATCTTGTCTTGATATGTTTTGCACTGTATTTAGTATTAATATACACCATGCGCTACATAGTGTCTGGTCATTAAAGTGACTTAACAGTAAAAAGCTACATCCCTTTTATGACCAGACAATATGTAGCACATGGTGTATATTAATAAAAATGAATCTGATACCAAAAACTTGATGCTTCCTTTATGTGTGTATAGTTTTTCTGCACATTGTATCATTAAAGATTTAACCCTCTGAAACCCGAGCATTAATGTTATTGATCTACAAAAATGAATGAATAAATAAAATAAAAATCCTTTGAGCACACCTAAATCAGTACAATAATGAGACTTCTTTGCTTTCTGAATTTTGCAGGATTTTGCGAAAATGTTGCAAAACTGCAACAGCCAGTCTTTGTGTATACAAATGTTACCACTTTATTTTCAAAAAAGTCAACAGATGAATGAAATTGATGATTCAAAAATATCAAAATATGTATCTTAAAATGAATTTTATTGATATAAAATTGTTGAATATGGCACAATAAAACTCAAATTAATTTAACAAGGCAAACTTATAATTGCAATCCATGCTAGAATGCACTTCCTCACAATAAAAACCGGTAAGAAAATGATGTTATCACAACTTTCGTTTAATTTTCTTTAAACTTACAAAACTGGAATTTTATTACACTAATCCTCTACAATTTGTTCATATTTACATATTGGATTTTGCTTGAACATCATAATGGTTTCTGGTATCTGAGGACTCTTAATTGATGGATGGCATTCTCATTTGCATCTCCTTAGTATGCGAAACTGAAGGAAACTGTTTTTTTTTAAATCTGTGAGGCACAAGCAAACATCAAACTTGCAGCATGCAGTTGATGTACATACCTGTTAATATACTGTTAAACAAACCCCTTAGCCTATATATACAGTATAGACAGTATATTGCCATAGATGGCACAATTGATAGATTTACTAATGACCCAGTGATGGGACATTCCGTGTACATAAGTAGCATCCATTAAAGCCCAGTACTGCTTTTTGCAACATTAAAAGAAATTCCTAAAAATCACATGTAAGATCATTAAAAACATGTTGCAAAAGAGTTTATATCACTAAAACATCCTTAGAATGAAGAAAAAATACTACAGGTCAAATGCTATCTTGAAAAAATGTTGAAATTGTCCCAAAAGAAAGAGCTGGGGGTCAGTGGAAGACAGCCATGTTGGTTGAACTTGGAAAGTGATATGTCTTACAGTATTCAGAGAGTGGGATGCTGGGATATGCAGTGTTTGTCTACATTCAGTCAGAAATAGTACAGTTGGACAGCTTTAAATAAATGTTGCAATTTTGCAACTGTGGGCCTCAATACACAAAATGTATTTCCTTTAATTAGCTGATATTGTTGTCCCACAGTATCTATCACACACTATTTTTCATTAAAAAAAACAAGAAGACTCAAAGATGAAGCCAAAAGTTTGGATTGTATCATACAGACATGCAATATATACTAGCTTGTTTGCCTCCAGCAGCAACAACAGTAATTCATTCTGTTCATAAGCATTAAAAAAAAGAGATATTCACAGCACATAAACTACAGTTCTGACACACTGTGTGACAGACTGGAGATCTCAGAGAGGTGTGGCACACAGATGCCGCATCCATGAGCAGTTAATTACCCCTTTGAAGCACTACTGATGTGGATTTTCTGCACACTGAGACATTGTTTTCTTTGTGGGGAAAGAAAGACAATGATGGATCATACATGTATGCCGAAAGATACGTATCGATAAGAACAGCTGCACAAGCTCAACACAGAAAAATAAAGCAGTTAAATGTGAACTTATTATATAACATCCATAAAAAGCTTATCAACCATGTCATCAAACAAGTTGGAAGCTGTTTGGAAATAAAAACAGGCTCATCAAAGGACAGAAAGTGATGCCAGGAGGCTCAGCAGGACGGGTTACATGCCGCTCTCAGTGTCGCAGGTTTGGATCTGAGTCACAACCGATGATGCACATCACTGCCCTGCGACTCCCTGATAGTACAAGTACACCACTAATTATTACGTTGTGAAATCATAGCTATTAACCACCGTACAGATTGGCTATGAGCCATAAAATCTTATGTGGATACGTCAAAACATTAGAGAAAAATCTGAATATGTAATTTGAATTAGTTATCCAATTACATATACAATGTTCTGTAAAAGTGTCAGTGAGAATGATTTAAAAACTGTTACCATGAACAGTTAAGAGAAAAAAACTCCTGGTACCTGGCAGATATGTTGTTCAAAGTATCTTGGAGAATTTGCCACAGTAGAGATGACTGTATCACGTTGAGCTGCTACCCCATTTACTGTTCTGAAGTCACTTTTTACTGACTCTGACTGTACATTGGGGTTTGTTGTTGTTGATTTGGGACTGATTAGACGCCTCATTGAGCATCTAAGTCCCTAAAAACCCGTTAAAGACCTGAAATTATTTAAAAAGGGAACAATGAGTCTTCAGAAGTGGCTGTTAGAGAAAGTTTGTGACATCCTGTGGTGCTCAAAAGTCCTGTTCTAAACCATATGTTTACTACAGCTGTTTCTAATCGAATCAGATTTTTAAATTTTTATTATTTCTTACTTGAGGATGAATGGACCTAATTAACTGACACATAGATATCTGAGTAAAACTTCAATGCCAAAGCGAAATAAACACAGAAACCCTAACATAAACACAACCCTCTCTTTTGAATTTAGCATTATCTAACATAACAATTAATATAACATCATATTGCATACTGACCCTTCAAAAATCTAACTGTTCTCTAATGTAATCTTCAAAAGTTGGCAAAGTTATTATGGAACTACATTATTGTGACATACCTGTGTGTCTACTATTTGTTAGTGTGTAAATTTGACTTTATACTGTTATATTGCAGCCATGATTTTGTGTAGGAATACTGGCTTCCGCACATGTGTTTGTTCCTCATATAATGGCATTTCCAGGTCCAAGCAGTACCTGCGACCCTTTCCATGATCACTTCCTCCCGTACTGAACCACCACTGATGGTTAAAAACGATGAGTAGTGTAGCTGTTCGTTGGTGTAATTAAGGGTAGAGTCCAGGCATCCGTGAAAAACAGGATTTACAAGATTGAGATGAGTAAGAAGTTAGCAGTAAGCTCCATAACTAGTTGACATATTTGAATAATGTGTCACGTTTTGACTGAGGTGTTTCCTAAAATAACAAAAAATATAAAGAACTGTTTTTACTGCAGGCAGACACTGATCAGCCACAAATGAAAACCACCGAATCTTGTCATTACAGAGTTATGTTCTGTCAACAAACCACCCAAAAACTGGAGCAGACCAAAGGCACGCCTCTGTGGTGTGGTTTTAATGCTGTGGCTAATCTGTGTAAACAAAGGCAAAAAATTAAAAATATATCAGCCCGGTTTCGAAGTTACTCAGTGATGTTGGATTGGGCAATTTACAGTTATCCCCAAACTTTGCTAACTGGGTGTACATTAATCTGTGGCTGAAATGTTTGTGACAAATGAACCTACTAAGATGCTGAGAACATCTGGGGCTTCCCAAGAGTCAGAACAAAACATGTTGCATTTTGTTGTCATGCAGTACAGACCTGGACTCTAAAAGATAAAAGCTTTTCTTTTTTACACGGCCTACTTTACCCTGTAAGGACTGCGAAATGATTTTTAAACTTGTGTTATTTTTCATTTCTGCATATCGTGCTTGTACTTTCTCTATTTTAAACTATGGATTTTAAATTGTGAATCATTATGTTCTTTTTTGAGATTTTAAATCTATGTTTGACAGCCCTGGGACGACTTTGTAAAGTGTAAAAATTACAGAGAAGACATTAACTGCAAATTTTAAATTTGTCAGTTTTGAACAATTTCTAGACCGTGACAAGTTGTTTTGATCAGAAAGTATTTTTACTACATTGCTCATTGTTCTTTAGTCGTTTTGTGCCTTGTTTTTGTAATATTTTGTCTTGCTTTTGTTGGTTTTTGTTGTGTTTTTTGTCTGACTTGTTTGTCTTACATTTTTGTTGTTTTGTTTCTCATTTTTGTCAGTTTGTGTCTCCTTTTTGCCTCAGTTATTTTTTGTCTTATTTTTGTCATTTTGTGCCTCACTTTATTCGTTGTTTTTTGTTTAGTTTTTGTCGTTTTGTGTCCTCTTTTGTTTTGCTAGTGTTGTTTGTCCATTTGTTAGTTGCTTTGTGTCTCATTTTTGTAATATTTCGTCTTGCTTTTGTTGTTGTTTTTTTTTTTTGTCTTTTTTGTCGGACTTTTGCTGTTTTGATCATAAAGTAAAATAGCTACTATATTGTTCAGTTCCAGACCTGGGACTAAATGTTTTTTGTCTCTGTAGACCCTCTGTGATCTGGAAGTTGTAATGTGTAAATGATAAACTGAAGCATAATGTTTTTGAAAGTGAAGTTATTTTTCTTAAGAAATTCAGTTTGTTCATAATGTTTTGTAAAAACAAAAAATCCTTGAATGTGAATGTTTTCAGAATGTATTTTTTTGTGCACCAAAACAAAGGAAAAATCTTTAGTTGTTGTTATTTACAGGTTATTATGCTGTGATTTTACTGGTCCGGCCAACTTAAGATCAAATTGTGATGAATGTGGAACCTGAACTAAAATGAGTTTGACACCCCTGCTTTGCTATGGTTTATTATGTTATTAAGCTTCTTGCCTCAGTGAATGAGGTGCAACCAAAAGAAAGGGGCCTTGTCTTGTGATCCCCTAACGATCTGCCATCCCCTGGTTATCTAGATAGGCTTATATAAACCAAAGCTTGAACATAAACACAGAGCTTTCAAGGTGTCTTTTAAAAGTGTTAAAGGGAGGATTTTTTTTTTTTTACTTCGGTGAATATTAAGGGTCAGTCAGAAAAATATAGCACCTGAAAGTGCTGAATTCAGTGTCATCATAAGGCAGCCTTATGATGTGGCATTGGGGAGGGGGTAATGGGACCAAGGGTTAACACCCCCATGGACAGGAACATCTCCCCATGTGGGAGCCCCCCCACCGGGAAAACACTGGAGAATTAAAACACTAGAACTGAAATAAATAAAATAAAATAAAAAAAACTCATATAAAAATGAGTTGAAATAAATGTTAAAATATTGTTATGCCCAGCTCGTTGTAGAGCATAACAAAAAGAAGGTGGTCAACACAGTGACAACTTTTAAACAATAAAATTAATTTATTAAAGAACTCAACCAAGAAATAACCCAAGCTAAACCCAACATAATCAAATCCAAACCAAAATCAAGAAGAGTGCCTGGCAGGCACCTGCCATCCGGGAGGGGAGAGAAAAAAACATCTTGGATTCAACCTGCTTTTAAAGGCCCCCAGCAGGTGAAGCCAATCTTGAATAATGAAAGGGAGGGGCAGGCAGAAGGATCTGCTGCTCTGCTGAACAGCAGAGGTGAGAGGAGGGAGGGGCAGGCAGGCCAGGATCTAAAATGAAAAGCAAAGACAGGACACAGGAAAACAAACATACTGACTCCAAGTCCTGTGGCTGTCACAAATATGTAAAACCATAAAACCCTAAAAGTTCAAAAATCGAGTAATAATAATAATAATAACAATAAAAAAGCATAAGAAGAAGGGTTAAGAATTATCAAAACAAGTTGAAAGCCTGGTTAAAAAGATGAGTCTTGAGCCTCTTTTAAAAATATCAACAGTCTCTGCAGCCCTGAGGTTTTCCTGCAGGCTGTTCCACAAACAGGGACCATAGTAACCGAATGCCGCCTCCCCGTGTGTTAATGAGCTTGTTAGACGGGACACATACCTGATTTAATTACTTCCGGTGACACCGAAAGGTAAGACACTCAGCACATACTTACTTCAAAACGATACATGCTGCTATGTCAGATATGTGCTCGTCAGTGTGATTGATCGGGGTTAAATGTTGGGTGCAGCTGAGGTTGTCAAGGACTGAGCTGGTGGACCCGAGCAGAAAGCCACACTACCAGGGCTGGCTGAATGCAAGTGGTTTATTGTTTGGGGGTGAAAATGGTGGCTAGGTGGGGGAAAACCAGGGTGTAGGAGCGGGGGGTTCCGGGCAGGTGTGGGGGTCCAGGCAGGAGTGGGGGTCCAGGCAGGAGTGGGGGTCCAGGCAGGAGTGGGGGTCCAGGCAGGAGTGGGGGTCCAGGCAGGAGTGGGGGTGCAGGCAGGAGTGGGGGTGCAGGCAGGAGTGGGGGTGCAGGCAGGAGTGGGGGATCCAGGCAGGAGTGGGGGATCCAGGCAGGAGTGGGGGATCCAGGCAGGAGTGGGGGATCCAGGCAAGAGTGGGGGTTCCAGGCAAGAGTGGGGGTTCCAGGCAAGAGTGGGGGTTCCAGGCAGGAGTGGGGATCCAGGCAGGAGTGGGGGTCCAGGCAGGGGAAACCGGTGAGGACTTGTCGGGAGAGCCGGAGGGAAAGAAGGATGGCGGGGGATCCCGGGCAGCTGAACTGAACAAAGCAGGAGAAAACAACGTCAGAACACGGCAGAAACTCAAAACAGAAAATGTTAAAGGCTAGAGCGCAAACCGAACTGCATGGTTCTTGTTTAATACTCTGGAATGGAAGGCTGAGCCGGTACTTATTATGGAGGTGAGTCGTTAGCATGATGATTGTCAGCTGCCCGGGAGCCATGGAGGAGGTTGATTGCCTGAGTGGAGTCAGCTGGAGAAGCTAGACTCCACTCAGGCACCGAGCTGTAGGGGAAAGACAGGGCAGAGGAGCGGATGGGAGATAGGCAGGTCAGGCAGGGCAGAGGAGTGGATGAGAGACAGGCAGGGCAGAGGAACAGGAGAGGGGGAGAGAAGCAAATGGGAAAAGGGGTATTTGGGGATGTCAGGTGGGAAGGACGGGGGTGAGGAGGGAGCCCTGACAGAGGTGTTATCAGATTATTTAATCATCAGATGTTTTTGAGTGTGTGGAATTTGCAGTGGCTCGATTGCTAGCTCCATCATCTTACAGCTAGAAGATCCCCAGTTCGTATCCCGGCCCGGGGATCTTTCTGTGTGGAGTTTCCATGTTCTGTGTGTTGTTTGCATGTTCACCTGGTTCTCTGGCTTCCTTCCACAGTCCAATGACATGCTGATGTTAATTGATGATTCTAAATTGTCCGTAGGTGTGAATGTGAGTGTGCTGTGTTGTCTGTCTCTATATATAGCCCTCTGATAGACTGGCGACCTGTCCAGGGTGAATCCTGCCTTCGTCCTGAGTTTGCTGGGATAGACAACAGCCCCCTACGACCCTACAAAGGACTAAGCAATGTATAGATAATGGATGGATGGATGGACTTTGAGAAACTTCATATCATTTATGTGTTGATTTTTTTTAAAGTGACATTTTTATGTGTTTTCCACATACAGTATCTCACAAAAGTGAGTACACTCCTCACTTTTAAACCCACATTTAAACATTGAACATTTAAATTCACATTTGTTGAACTTCCAGTAACCACTGTGAGAAACTGTGAGAGCAGTAACACCATATTTAACACACCTGCTCCCCATTTACACATGAGACATTGTAACACATGACACCAGGATGGGAAAATGGCTAAATGGGCCCAGTTTGGACGTTTTCACTTAAGGGTGTACTCACTTTTGTGCCAGCGGTTTATACATTAATGGCTGTGTGTTGAGTTATTCTGAGTGGACAGTAAATTTACACTGTTATACAAGCTGTATGCTGACTACTTTACATTGCATCAAAGTGTCATTTCTTCTGTGTTGTCCGTTGAAGAAATATAATTAAATATTTGCAGAAATGTGATGGGTGTACTCACTTCTGTGAGATACTGTAAGATGGTAAAGCAAAAGACAAGCAGGTACTCAGGTGTATCAATAAACAGTCAGATAAAAAGAAAGAAACAACAGAACAGAAAGAAAGAGCAGCTGGAGCCACAGAGACTGTCTCACAGCTTTTCTCTTCCTTCCTCAGTATTTATATACCTGGTGAGTCAGACACTATTTTTATATTTCTGATCATATCCGCCTCCATTCTTGCCCTTTATCTAATCAGTGCCTTCATTACTCTTCATCTTCCACCTGCTACCTGAATGCTGCCTTTGTTTGTTTGCTTTTCTACATGTCCTGCCACTGTCAAGATAGATTCACTAAATCATTACATTTAAACATTTGTTATAGTCATTCCTGTATCACCTACTTCAGACTGGGTTTGCATTAGACTGTTGTAGACTGCAGGAGCTCACAGGATGTTTCAGGGCAGCCAGTCTGGTGATCTGACCACAGGAATTTTTCTGCCTTCTCAGTGTCCCAGTGCCTGTTGAGTGATTATTGATATGCCTCAATCAGCTAGAAAGTCTTTCTGGCAGCATGTTACAACTGAACCAGACTTTTTTGGAACTCTGTCAAACACAAAAAGTACCACGAATCACTTCTGTCCATCTAAAATCATTACAAAATTTCATATATCATTGATAAATTTAAATAAATAAAACAGGATTATCAAAGAGGAATCTGTAAAGGCCATGTTTGTACAGCTCAACATCTTAAAGTGGAAATATTTTTGTCATTGAGTCGAGGAATGTGTCAAGAATATGGCTGATTTGCCCTTAACCTAATTATTTAACAATATACTCATTATTAATACTTTGTAGTTTTTCCACCAAAGGAAAACTCCAGTGTTTTGGGCTTAGAGATTGTGGAATATAATTTTTAATATCATTACTACTCATGCATGTTGTAGAAATATTTTCTTTTTTTTCTGTATGTCTCCAAGACATAGTTGCAAAAGAAGGATCTCAGCACTCACATCATATGATGATATTTTTGGATGAATGTCTTTGCAGTTGATGACAAACCTTCCAGTGGGTTTCAGCATGAATCCTTTACAGGAGCATCTGTGACATCAGTGAACCCATAATCTAATTGTCAATCAATAAAAACACTATTGCACTTGTAAATCACTCCCCACCCAACAAAAAGAGAAATATACAGCAGAAAATACAAAATATGAATATATATCTATTTGAAAAATGCTTTTATTGTTGCATTTTCTTAGCCTAGCCACGCTATACCCATGTTTCTGACTGCACAAGGGTCTAGGGAACCTTGACAGGGAGGGAGGTGGGCTAAAAGGTTGTCTATCAAATCCCTCTGCAGCAATTGGGTAGGTATACAACCAATCAACGCAACGAATAGGCTGACGTAGTTCCTAGAGCACCAGTGGATTGTGACTAAGTTCCATTAGCTTCCCAACCAGCGGAGCCAACTGGTATATTAAGGATTTGCCATATCCCGTCGGCATAAGTCCAAATACGTCTTTCTTCTCAATGAAACACTTCAGTGCCGTCCTTTGTTTATCTTTCAAGTTGAATTTTAGCTTCAAATCTTTAAGGGCTGTGGTCAAAGCCGAGTTGAAAGATAACTGTTTATTGTGCGCTGGTTGTTTCTGTCAGAATCGTCGCGCCTCTGTCGTCATTTAGTTACGCCCGCCTTCTGACTCTATACTTCATGGTGATTGGTCCGGCCAGTTTTAGGAGAACCCAGCCTCGAGCCTTATGGAGGGTAACTAGACCCACCCTGGCAGAGAATTAAATTCGTTGCCGTGGGTTGTCTAGCGCGGCTAGGCTAGCATTTCCTGATTCTGCCTTTCAGATTATCACAAAACATGTCTGACAAGGTTCAATTCCAAAATCAAATCTATGTAGCTCAACTGTTACGCAGACGATACTCAGTTATACTCATAAAAAAAACTCAAAAACTTTATTTATTTGTATAGCACTTTTCATGCAGAACAACACAAAGTGCTTCACAAGAATTAAAAACAAAGAAGACAATAAATAAATACAAAGAAAAAAAATAGATTGCATTAATGTTCAGTGTAAGTTGTCCTGCAAATGTCTGCAGTTTACCCAAAGTCCTGTGTCATAGACATATAGGTCATTCAATTCAAACTCACCAAACCTTCCAAGTTCATTTCATGTATTTTCTTGAAGAAAAAAAATTGAAATTATAAAATGCAAAAACTTGTCTGAAGTTCACAAGACCTTGAGAAACTTAGAAGCTCTACACACCAAATACTTCTAAACTTCCCCAATTGCTTTTTTCCTCAGGACTGGTTTGCAATTTGTATTAAATATCCACAAAACCCAAGAGATCATTTTTTTTGAGAATGGCAGATTTTTCATACTTTTCACTGACTGTCATATTTGCAGTTTTATTTCATAGGCAGATACTGACCTGAAGGTTTTCTATCTCTGTGTGATGCCTTTACTCACCATCCACTTTATTAGGTACAACTGTACAAACTAATGCAATCTAATGCAACTAGTCTGCCATGAACTGTACTGTTCCGAAGCGCCTTACAAGAGTAAGAAATGTTTGTTCACAGAAAGCCAATAACTGATGGAGTAAAGTAACATCTTTGAAGTTTAAATATGCTTTTAAAAGAATATTAGCCACCTCCAAATATGACCTCAATAACACACATGAAGCACATTTTTGACAATGTCAAGGGCTTTGACAAAGACCAGTAACTAATTTTAAGACTTAATTTCTAACTGTCAGTGTCTCAGTACGTATAAAACCCCTCGTTAATTAGTGAGCAATTGTAAGACATCAGGAGTCCTTCATTCGAGCTGCTCGAGGCTAAAAACAAAAGACAAAATGCTAAAAGTGGCAGCTGGACCTGCTGTCAGTGTAGGGACATCTACACTTTATAATTCTCTGTGGATATTTCTACAAATGGTATTTGTTGTAGATTCCATAACATTTTTTAGAGTTTTTTTTATTTGCTTTTCTCATTTCTTTTAATTAACTTCTGTAATTTTTTTTCTTTGAGTCTGTCACTACAATATATTTTTAATACAATCTTAGCAAGACTCCCTTCAATGAGAATACACACACACACACACACACACATACACACACACACGTTTGTACTTCTATCTTAGTGAGGACATCCATAGGCGTAATGCATTTCCTAGAGCCTTACCCTAACCTTAACCATCACAACTGATTGCCTAAACTTAATCCTTACCCTAACCCTAACCAAACCTCAATTCATACCTGTTCTCTAAAAACAAGTCTTCACCCTCAAACATGGCTGTTTCAAAGTGAGGACCGGCCAAAATGTCCTCACTTTGTAAAAATGTCCTCACTTTGATAGTTAAATGCAGAAAATGGTACTCACAATGTAGCAAGTACAAGAACACACACACACACACACACACACACACACACACACACACACACACACACACACACACACACACACACACACACACACACACACACCCGTCATTCTTTTTAAGGATTGTAAAACTCTGTAGGGAATGGTCTGTTGTCTGGAATGTCGTTCATCTGGCCCATCGAAACACACAGACACACACTGACACCACCACCTCACCCAGCTGACATCGATCAAAGACAACACCCCACTGTTCCACACACACCTTTTTCACTGTAGATCCTTAAAACGAGTGTAGTAGTGTGGAGGGAGGACAGAAAAGAAATTAAATACTGAAATAATATATTTTAGACTCCGTTTTTTTCTAAAATGTGGCGGTTAAATTGTTTTAGAATTACCAACAAGATAAAATGTTTCTATTTGGCAGGGTTTAAAGTGTGCTGCAAGAATCTTTCTATATATTACGGTTTTCCACACCTGCCTCTGCATCATTGATAATGTTCACCTGAAATTTTGTCTTTTTCATGCAGATTTACCTGCAATTCAGTCAGACTTACATATGACAAGATTTGGATCTTAGGTCTTTACTACAGAGAAAAAAAACTGAATAATACGTTCAGGATTTGGACTGTTTACTTGTCCTACATCCGTCTGATAAGGATAGAAGGTCAAAAGTCAGTAGAGTTGACGTAATCGACCTTTTTAGTTGTTCTCTGGGTTGAAGGATCATTGGTCCAGATCTGAAAACATGCTAGAAATCACTTCAGATCTCCCTCAACATACATGTCAGGTATGCTGAGATGAGAAACTCAACCCCAGCAGCTCTCAGTGATCCAGTGACCAACAGCACAAAAATGTGGTTCAACTGGCATGCTCCCAGCTGCGTGAAAGAAAAGATTAATCTTCCCAGACATCTTTTAAACTGAACTTTAATGACGCGAATGTGACAAAAGACAGGCACTGTAAATTACAGAAAAACTTCAATAATGAGGAGTCCTTGTTCATCCGGGCAAAGACATAAAGGAACTGAATGTGCCATCAACCACTGAAATGGAAACAGTTTTAATAGTCAAATTTCTCAACACTGCATCCATCATCACCCTCCAGAAGCCTGTTGTTTACCACTGATAAACAGTGTGAAAAGATTAGTTGCATTTTATATACTGAAAACGTTTTATGCATCTATACCTTTATGATTGTGTTCGAAAGTGACAAAGAGGAACTGGTAGCGGTGAAATACACACTACCGTTCAAAAGTTTGGGGTCACTTAGAAATGTCCTTAATTTTGTTTTTTTCAATGACGATAACATTAGATTAATCAGAAATACAGCCTAGACATTGTTAATGTGCTAAATGACTATTCTAGCTGGAAACAAATGATTTTTAATGGACTATATACATAGGGGTACAGAAGAACATTTCCAGCAACCATCACTCCTGTGTTCTAATGCTACATTGTGTTAGCTAATGGTGTTGAAAGGCTCATTGATGATTAGAAAACCCTTGTGCAGTTATGCTAGCACATGAATAAAAGTGTGAGTTTTTATGGAAAACATGAAACTGTCTGGGTGACCCCAAACCTTTGAATGGTAGTGTATTTCTTTGGCATTGTGAAGCACCTTAAATTGCCTTGTGTATGAACTGTGCTAGAAGCTCTAAGCCTACCTTGCTTTGAACCAGTTGTTTTTGAGCTCTGGAGTTTCTGCCCAAACTCTAATAAATCAGACAGTGATATCTGCGCACCAGCTTTACAACAATTTGTGTTATTCTATGATTTCTGTGAGATTTGACCACAATGACCGGCCTTTGCTTCTCACATGAATCAGTGAGCCTTAAGAGGCCACGACCCTGTCACCAGTTTACCTTTTGTCCTTTTGTTCTCCAAACATGTTTGGTGAATATTAATCAATGCATACTGGGGAAAAAATACCCAAGAGCTGGTGTTTTAGAGAGGCTCTGAGTCAGTCATCTGATCATCACAGCTGGTCCTTGTAGAAGTTGCTCAGATGCCATCGTTTGGTCATTTTTATCTGCTTTTTAACAAGAACTGACTGTTTACTTGCCGCCTAATACAGAGCAATTCTTAACAGGTGACATAGTAATAAGATAATCAATGATACTCATTGTCAGTGGTGTTAATGTTGTGGCTGAACAGTGTATATTAAAATATTTGTTTAATAATACTTTAGTAGTTAGCTGACAGGGCTGCACAGTGGCTTGGTGGTTAGCACTTTCACCTTGCAGCTCGATCCCCAGTTAGTGTCCTGGCCTAACCGGGATCTTTCTGCATGGAGTTTGCATGTTCTCCCTGTGCATGCGTGGGTTTTCTCCAGGTATTGTGGCTCAGGTTAATTGATTATTCTGAATCGCCTGTAGGTGATTGTGATTGTTTTTCTGTATATGTAGCCCTGTGACAGACTGGCAACCTGTCCAGGGTGTCCCCTGCCTTTGCCCCGAGTCAGCTGGGATAGACTCCAGCACCCCCTGCGACCCTACTGAGGATAAAATGGTGTATAGAGAATGGATGGATGGATGGATGGATGGATGGATAGTTAGCTGGCACTCCTATTTAAATCAAACAGACCAGCTTTGACTACATTGTCTTTAAATGACCTTATTGGAAGAAAATCTTACATAAATATTTACACTAGCGTTCAAAGTTTGGGGTCACCTTTGCGATTTAATTTTTTCCATGAAAATTCACACTTTTATTCATGTGCTAACATAACTGCCCAAGAGTTTTCTAATCATCAGTTAGCCTTTCAACACCATCAGCTAACACTCTCTCTCTCTCTCGCTGACTACCGCAGATTTGAAGGTAATGTTTGATGCCTGCTTTTATGACTAGCTACAGTAGGCCAATCCTGGATCTGCACACTTGACCACATGTTGTGCAGGTGAAATCATCAGTGATCGAGAGAGGGCTGGGTCTCTACTCTAGAATGGAGACTGCATTGAACTACACCATTAGCTAACACAATGTAGCATTAGAACACAGGAGTGATGGTTGCTGGAAATGTTCCTCTGTACCCCTATGGAGATATTCCATTAAAAATCAGCCGTTTCCAGCTAGAACAGTCATTTACCACTTTAACAATGTCTGGACTGTATTTCTGATTCATTTAATGTTATCCTCATTGGAAAAAAAATGTTTTTCTTTCAAAAAAAGAACATTTATAAGTAACCTCAAACTTTTGAACAGTAGTGTACATGAGTTAAAGTTGCTCTATATTAGCTAAAGTTGATATTATTAATTATAGTTGCTCTATATTAAAGTTGCTCCACATTAGTTAAAGTTGCTCTTAATGAGTTGAAGTTGCCCTATATTATTATTTCTAAGTGACCCCAACCTTTTGATTGGTTGTGTATGTTTGGACCACTGTCACCATTTAGTTAATTTATTTATTTATTTATTTTATGAGTGATGATCATGTTTGGAGTCCTCACAGTTACTTACTAAACAACCCTGAATGACTACAGTTTATTCTGTTTATTTGTGTTATTGTTCAACTTTATATAGATGTAAGCATATAGATGACTAAAGGTGGTAATGGATCCCAACTATTCCCCTTGGAGCAAATAGTACGGGTAAGTTGGATTTGTTGCCTCTTCAGCAGCAGCAGCAGCAGCATCCTGCAGCTCCTGTGAGTCTGAATTCTTGCAACTTTGTGTGCAAAAATATGTCAACGTGTGTCAGTCAGAGTGTGACGATGGCCTTCAGGCCACATTCCAAGGACTGAAAACAATGTTGCAGTGCTTCACAATCTGTGTTTGGATAAAAAAAAAGAAGTCTCCGCAGGAAGAGAAACAAGTTATATTCCCAAACATGTGACACACACATCGCACACACACTCCCTCGATAATCTCCAAGAAACAAAGAGCAGGTCGCAAAGGAAGACCAGAACAGCCTTTGAGAGTGACATCAAAACCTCTGAGTGACTCATTGGAGCTGCATGCTGGCTTCTTTGTTGGTGAGGGCAGGGCAGTGGGCGGGCGGGGAGAGGCTTGTACAGGTACAGGTGAGACAGGTGAGCGTCTCAGCCACACTCTGTCTGGACTCTACATCAGCAGCATCTCACACACAGCTACGCACACCGACTGCAACACTCCACCAAGGTAAGACTGATGGAAATGGAATTTATTTTTATGTGCAAACCTGAAGATGTGGCATTTGTGCCTGTAAGAAAGCTCATTGTCTCACATTAATGACTGTTGTTGAATCTCTGGTGACAAATAATATTTTTACTGCTGGAATGTGATGGCAAGCATCACTTCAGCCTGGAGGAGCATTTCACACATTTCTAACCAGATGTTTATTGTAGTCTGCTTCCTCTCTCAGGAATTTTATGCTTTGGATTTTTTTTATTGACATTATTTAATGGCATTTGAGGCTTTGAGCTATTTGTACAGCCACAGGTGCAGCTCAGAGGAATCCAGCCTTTGTTCTGTATCTCTGGTGTTTCCAGATTTTGAGAGAGCGCACCATTTATGTGAATGGTGCACAAAAACACGGAATTTAACACAGTGTTTTTAAAGAGACAAGGATTGCGTCACCTACACTTCATGTCTTCTCATGAGATTTTGGACATTACTGGAATGAACTTGAGCTAATCTTATGTAATACCACGTTAACCAATGATCAAGATGTTGACTAATGTGATTGTAACTGGTTTAAAGTTCCTGTAATTGTAGTTAGTTATTGCTTTTGGCAGTTTTTGCAGTAGAACAAGTTCAACAACAGCCTATTTTTTTGCACATATGTCGTTGGCTGATCTGACCAGTTGTACTAGCAGGTGTAAAACGATGGTATCTTTCAGGCTGTAACTTTTATGAGAGACACAATAATGGGTTTTATGCACAAAAACAAGTAAGTAAACTACATAAGCAACTAGAATACAATAAATTGAAAAATTGTGAGACAATGAAAATCTAGAGACTAGAAGAGTTCAGTTTGAGTGATCTGAATTCAGTGATGTGTCATTTTTATAAATCAGGCTAAGCAAACTCTGAAATAGGAACAAATCAGAACAATTTGAACTGACCTTCACATACAGAACATTAGTGTTTAATTCAAAAACAAATGTTATATCACATGTTCTAGTTAAAAAGAAGAACCAAACTTGACGCACAAGCTTGAATTTCCTTCCTTGTTTTAACATCATATAAGAGTTGTAACTTGATCAATCCATTTTTTTCCTTGGAAAATTAACAATTTTATTTTTTTCTATGATATTCTGTGAGTGTTCCCACTGACTGGCACATTAGAAACCAGGTCAGACTGTAAATTATGGTGAGTGAAGTGACGAGTGATGAACTGGATGATTTCCCTTCCTTCATCAGCTGGTCATTGAAAGGCGTCACAGAAACAGACTGCACACATTCTCACTCTTTCTCTCACATGCTCAGGCAGGTTTGACCGCCACAGATGTCTCATACAGTGCCGGCCACACCTTTGACTTCAAATCAGGGTGTTAACTTGACCTGCTCTGCATCAGAAAGAGCGAGTTTCACTGAACTCAGCATGTGGTTTGTAGCCAATATGCAGTTCAACCACAGAGGAAATCCAACCCTTCAGCCGCGTAATTAGCTGCAAACCCAACTGGATGTAGTTAAATTTGTAGAAAGTGCTTTCAGGAGTGTTTCTTAATCACCTGTTCTCACCAGTGGTGGAGCTGCTGCAATCAGGAGGAACTTAGGGTGCTGACAAAGTAAAAAACAAAAAAAAAGG
This sequence comes from Acanthochromis polyacanthus, assembly GCF_021347895.1. NCBI lineage: Eukaryota > Metazoa > Chordata > Actinopteri > Pomacentridae > Acanthochromis > Acanthochromis polyacanthus. The sequence goes on along the minus strand of NC_067133.1, from coordinate 27,261,351 downwards.
GGGGGGGGGTGTTTGGCAATTCTTCTGCAACTTGATGGCAACACCTTTGACCAATCGCACTTGAAGCACTTTTTGCACTTACTACAGGTTTTTCCTTATGTCTGAATTCTTGCTTGTGTTGTACATCGCTTTGGACAAAAGTGTCTGCTGAATGAAATTGTAGAATTGTAGAATGGAGGGTCTTTTTTTTTTTTTGGTCAAACCATAAGATTGGCAGCTCATTTGCCTTTCCAGTTTTGCTGTCTTGCTCATTTTTTCCTTTCCTCTCAGGCGCTTGCCTCGACTTAAAGCTCTAGCAAGAGCAGACACTGTCTCAGCTGAGGTCATTAACTTCAGTCTTCTCTTACAAAAGACTTATTGTTTGATCGGTTGCCACTAAGCTTTCCCTGCTGTGGTTTAAAAGTATCTTTACAATGCAGTGGATGGACTTTTCTCAAGCCACACCCTGCAGTTACTGTGTCCATCACCAGCCACATGGAACATCTGATGACAGACACATTCATTTAGTAGCTATTTGGAGTGTGGATCTCTGCCTCTGTCTGTCTATATCGATTAAACATGTTTTCTATTGCTTTTATAAATCTAATTCTTTCTCTTTTTATTGTAATAAAAGCAAAATTCGAATTGGACTTATACTAGCTAAGACCTTCTTTTCAAGGGCTTCTAATTGCACCATCACTACCCAGCCTGTAGCCAAAATGCAATGCTTCTCTGACTATTCTTTCACTTATTCAGACAAGAAACAAGTCAAAGTCAAGCATTTGTCTACCTTCAGGAATAATAACAATAAAAAAAAACAGGACTACTGGAAATATCTTTGCAGAACCGACACACCCAAACTTTCCAGCTGTTGGGTTCACAGTGGAGCAGAGCCAGTGAGCAAAACAGCAACCAGCAGATTAACCTCTGCAACTAGTCATTTACAGTCATATTCACAGAGGAAATGAATGTAAAATGTCAATTCTTGCTTTAAAAATGTTTTATATGTTTTTTTCACATAGGAAAATTAAGCTTTTTTTGCATTTAAGCCAACATTTAGGCTGTTTTGCTCATTTTAGATGAAGCACGCTAAAGCACAGATGGCATTCAATCAGCTCACTGGACTGGATTTGTGAAAGGTGACAGTTTAGTCTGCAGCGTGAGTTCATCATGAGAAGGTTTGGTCGACACACCCTCAGTCTGTGACACCGAGAGAAACATGCTGCTGGGTTGCATTCCTGCACCAGCATATGGGTGTACACAGGCTGTGTGTGTGTCGCTGTGTGTGTGTGAGACACAGTGACAAAGCAGTCGATCATCTGCTGTGAATCCAGTGACAAGTGATGAACTGTAGCTTCACCTCAGTGCATGTAATGAATGAAGGGAGGAAAGTCCAGCAAGGCAGTGAGGTGGAAAGTGTTTTACCAGTGTTGTCTTTAGTCTGGGGGCAAAAAAACCAAGTTCCCATAATGTAAATTATAATATATTTGACTCGGTCTAAGATCAGGGTTATTCACCAGAAAATGTAAGTGAAGTGATAGAAACATAATGATGTGTGTTTAGGAGAAAAAACTGAGAATCTGTGTTGCTTATGAGGATAAGATGTCACATGAAAGTGAAGTTGGAATGTATTGTTTGTTATTTTATGTGCATGTGTGAAAGAGAAAATGAATATCTGCCATGCTAGTGTGTGGTTTGGTGCTTGTTTATGTGGAAAGAACCAGAACTGAGACAATAGTAGATGTGGAGTAATGTGTATAATTAAGGTCTACAAGCAGCTGAGGCAGAAATGAGCTGCGTGGTTACGATAAACACTAATCACAGGGCCATGTTTTAGTGTCAAAAAACAGATGTGTTCATTTGTTAGCAGTTTATCAACCATTCGGCGCATAAAACTGTATTTTCCTTCAAGAGACACTATAGCTAAATCTCATAAAATATCAATACCGGTGATCTTATTGACCTTAAAATTGTCTTTCACACTCTGTTTTGTTAGCCATGTAGTTGACTAATTATCAAAATTTGCTCATTTGCAGTTCAAAGTGATCTTAATGTGACATCCCACACTGGTGGATTTTTGAGTAATGACAATGGAGAGTTTCTGGACTGACAGAGCACGAATAATAAACATAAATTAAACCCTTAATTTGAGATTTATTTAACTGAATTCAAGTTCAACGTGACTTTTTCTTATGTTTACTCACTAATTCAGTGAGTGGAGTTGTGCCAGCAGTCCAATATTTTACAAACCTGAGGAGCTAGCTGTATTATTTTTGGATTTGTTGAACTTTTATTTTTGTAAGAATGGCCTGAATTAAGGTTCCTCCAAAGGAAGCTTTATAGAGAGGCTCCAGAGGAATTTTAATGTAGAATATAGGTGTGAAGCTATTTTATGAATGGTTATAGAACAATAAGTCACTCTTAAAGCAAGTGATATCTCTGAGATGACTTCTGTTTGGTATTTAATAACCTTTCGGTGTATAGAAATCACCAAATTTCTCCAAAAAAAGAAATTAGAAGGAGTCTGGATGTCACATGATTTTTCTGATTCATAATCTTAACATAACAAATAAAACAAAGAAATCCTTGCTTCTCCTCAGAGAGCATTTGTTTGTGAACAAAGAGTGCATGACCACACCTAAAGCATGCCAGCAAACAGACACACCCAGGCGTTTACCGGGGATGCTGACAGGAAACATCCAAATATGTGTCACTTGCGGATGACAAGAGTCTGACAGATGTGCTTTTGCTTAACCGTGATTCTTTGGCTCCATCTGCTGGGTGGAAGCACATTTAGGAGAAATTGGTGGGATGTTTAAAAGGGCAGCAGTATGTTTTGCCTTAACTGAACCCTTCGTAACACGTCTTCTCTCTCTTGGCAGCATAATGAGCGCAGACGGACAAAAAGCGCTTCCTCCGTACATCTTACCAGGTGAGACCAAACACAGATGCTCTCACACATCATCACTATATTAAGAAGACTTTTTTTTTCACTAAACTGCTTGTAAATAATAGAAAATGTAGATACTATAGACTGATGCACACTTTCCGATCTTACTGTTTTTGTTGTAGTTTATTTGGCCACCTGTGGATTGCACTCCAGTCACATGAAATACATGAATTTGTTTTTTTTTTTATCAACTATGGATGCTGTATCTTGCAAATCCCAGAACACAAACATGTTTTTAGAAAAGCTTGCTAGTCTGTGAAATACATAGCTGTGCTTTCTATAAGATGGCTCATGAACTCCTTTTTGTGTCTGTCTGTTTTTTTCTTCTTCATCTGGTCCAGTCGAAGGTCAGGGTGGGGGAGATTCAGTGAAGGTCTACCACCTCCACACCCCTTTCACCCCCCCAGACAGCACACAGGACCACACCACCGCCACTCATGGCACGCCAGGTATTCTCACATATCCTGTTGCTTTTAGAAACAATGTGGCAGAAACCCACATTTATATTCTGTCAGTTAACTTTTCTGTCCTGTCCTCTCTGTCTTCTCCAGTGTACACCAGCGGCGGGGGAGGCCTGGGTTCAGGTTTAGAATCCGGAGACGGCAGAAGAAAGTTTGTGAGCTATGAAACGGGGCTGGGACATTCCCCCGGCATGACGACCTGCTCCTCCTGTCAGCAGCAGGTCATGACAAACGTCACCTACAAAGCAGGGACGTACGCCTGGCTGATGTGCCTACTCTTCATCTGCTGCGGGTCAGTGTCTGGCACAGGAACATTGTGGTTTTTATTTGGTTCTATTGACATGGCTGCATTAAACTGCGTGGGGGCTCCGGGGCAGACGATTGCTGATGGGCCCCCACTGACCACCTTAAACAGGAAGCACCTCAGTGCACACAACAGACTGTGCACTACGTCCCGAGAACAGGCCACACTTTCAGGCTAGGTGATATTCAGTGGTGCAAAATCTCTAAAAAAATTTCCAATAATAACAAAAACAGTTGACCTAAAGTAACCTTGGGAGCCTCAGCGTAGAGTTGATATCAGCTCCAGTTGCTTTTAAAGATTAGTCAGGCAGGCATAAGAAAACACATCTAATTTTCTTGTCTACATGTGAAGTAAATGTAATAAAACAATAAAAAGAATTTACAGTGCAGTTATTAAAATGCAATAACAATTCCAAACATGAAGCTCATTAATACCGTAGAATAAGCTAATAACAGGTACTTTGTAACTGATTATTTTGCAGTTTTCCTCATTCAAAGGATGATTATGATTGCAAAGCTCCAAGACGAAGTTGTGAGTTTGACTGAAGTTGTGTTTCAATGAGTTAAATCCAGACAGTCTAAGATGTTGAGGAGACAGATTTGTTACAAAATATGACATATAAATTTAATGCAAGATTTTTGTTGCATTTATCCCTTTACTGTTAGTGCTATTAGTGCTAATTATGTTATGATGGACAATAAAACATCAAGACACAACCTTATCTTCAAAGTCATCATAATTTGTAAAACAAGAAAAGCACTCAGAGAGTGCAATACTCCACCAAGGCTGTTCATTCCCCATTTGGCCCTGTCAGAAATGCAGCATCTTTAGAAGTAAACGCAACATTTGTTTATTAATGGCTTAATTAATTTGTTTATTATTGATGATCAGAAATCACGCCAACATAGAATGTGTCCATTCAATATAGATGTACCCACAAACAAAATTACCTTGCGCTGAGCACAGGCGTGTGTTATGCATGTGTACGTTATGTACAGATACTGAATCACATGACCTAAATATGTAGCCAGTGGCGTGAATTGATGGGACTCAGAAACACCCTCGCAATTTAATCAGTTGTTCCTTGTATCATTTCCGATGGATAAGTCTGCAGCAGTTGATTTGTGGTAGGATTACAATCATGTGATCATCAGCAGGCAGCTGACGTAGTGTTTACTTGTTGTCATAGTTACAGTGACAATGTGCCGCTATCTGGCAATGATACAGAAGTCTTTAACAAATCCATAGATCCAGACTATAAGCTGCATCACTGCCAAAATCTAATCACTTGGTTCTTGTGTCATTTCTGACCTTCCCTGAAAATTTCATCCAAATCTGTTAGTCCGTTTTTGAGTAATGTTGCTAACAGACAGACAGACAAACCAATGCATGTTGTCACAGAACTCCTTGGTGGAATAATGAATTGATGCTGTCATGAATAAGACTTGAATTTGGAGACCACAAACTCATTAAGAAAATGTTTACTGATGTAACAAATCAAGTCAGAATTTCTTCTGAACAATCAGACTTATTTTTGAAGCTAGAAGAGTCGCCCCCTGCTGGCAGTTAAAAAGAAAGTACCGTGTTTGTAATTTCCCAGTTTATTTAATTTTTCAATTTTAAATACAATCTGAGCTCATGTTTCATGTTTGTGTTTATTGTTTAGCATCCATAATGAGTCAAACATGTCACAGAACCCCAGTTCATGAGGAGATAAAAGAAAAATTTAAACATACATGTAAGATCTGGCTGCATGAAACCAACTCTGTATGTGTGTGTGTGTGTGTTGCAGGTTGGTTCTGTGCTGCTGCCTGATTCCATTCTTCATGAAAAAGTTCAAGGATGCTCACCACACGTGCCCCCGCTGCAACAGAGTCCTGCACGTCGAGAAGAGAAAATGCTGTAAATGACGGACATGAGGGCAGGAAAATGGAACCGTAGAAATGAGAGCTAACATGATGTTACCTTTGTCTGAGTTTCCGTTACCGGGTTAAAACAAGGAGCATTTGTGCCACTTTCTGAGACTAACAGAGAGCTAACAGATGCCACTCATCTCTATGGATGATTCATAGCAGCAACAATTACTTTCTGCATTGTATCATATTATTAGCAAACAGACTGGGAGTGTTGTTGTGTTGCCAGAGCTTAAATATCCATCTTTTAGAGCTCTGGCAAGTTAAAGCACACCCCATGCATTTTTTTTTGGAACTGTTAGAATATCATTATACTCACAAACCTTTGCATACATAATGTTGTCAAAATGAAGGCATGTATATAGACTCTAATAAATGCTTTATGTTTAAAGGGATTGTGCATGTGAACTTTAAACAGATCAGTCTGACACAAACCAACACAATAAACCAGAGCAGAGAGCAAAAGCACAAATATTTGCTCATCTGCACTTGCACAGTAAATTTGTGTTGTTTCTGGTTGTCAGAAATGAAACTTCCTCAGGTAAAATTAAACCATTTTGGTTATATTTATATGTTCAGTCTCAAAATTACCCTCATAGTTCAGCAATCTGAAACAAACACCTGTTCCTTTGTTACATTGCAAAGTTCAATGCAAAAATAAAGCTATAATTATATATATATATATATATTATATCATAATTGTCTAATTATTTTGGGAATACATTTCTGTCTTCTAACTTGTTGAGAAAAAAAGAACTTTCTGCTTTATAACACTACCATGATGTGTGATTCCTCCTCGTCTCCCCTCCTGAATGAAACTGACTTGTTATTCACCATTGTGAGCTATTTGATAACAATATTTCTCTAATAAAAGTAGATTGTAATCAAAGACTACAAATCCTATGCTGCTGTTTTCTTGTCCTCCTTCAGAGAAGTCAGAGGTCAACTAGCTGAGCTGTGGATGTTTGAGTCACAGTGTCTGGTGAAAGTGGTTAATGGTGGATGTTGGCTCTTCAGCTGTAGTAAAGACAACAGGTTAGGTTAAGGTTACAGCTCAGCAGTGTTCTGTATGATCTCTGACCTCATTAAAGAAGTCCCACATTAAAGGGACCTGTATGTTTCTCAAGTTTTTAAAATAATTTATGTCTATGTCGAATTCTGGGTTGAAGACAACTACAAGTAATAAAGTCACACAAGACAAAATGCAGTTTTCTCTGAAATAATTTGAAGCTATCAATAGGCAGCCATACTTTAGGGCTCCATTAATACATATTCCATGCATAAAGGAACATACACTTCACTTTTAGGTATCGTTTCAAATAATAAATAAAAATGGAATGAACAGAAATACTAGAACCCTTATATGTAACAGTACACGGTTTTAAAGCAATCAATGTCCTGTACAGATGAAAGACAAGAGAATTCCTGTGGACAGAGTTCTCTCTACTGTCACCTGCTATGCAACCGTCTACAGGAAACTGTTGACAGTCTCAGTCATTTTGGCTCATTTGTCCAAAGCACCTTTATTCCAGTCAACATGCGTTTTAACAAACAACCTGTCCTGCTTATAATGTTCCTCTTTGAGGTTAGCCTGGTCCAACCGGTTGTCCCTTAAACTTGGAGATAATCTTTTATTTCTTTTCCACCAGACAGACTACAGAGCAGAAAAAAATCTGCACACTTTCAGCCTGCAAATAAGAAATTTAAGTCTGCATTTAAAGCGTTCTCTTCAAAGGCAACGCTTCGATCTAATAGAACTTCCCCACCAGGATCGAGAATGTGAAGGTAACACTTAAAAAAGAGTCATACACTGCCCTTCCAAAAAAAGTCACATTCTAATATTTCATTGGACTGCCTTTGGCTCTGAGAACGACACACATTCACTGTGGAACCGTTTTGATAAGCTTCTGCAATGTCACAGCATTTATTTCTGTCCAGAGTTGCATTCATTTTCTACCAAGACCTTATATTGATGATGAGAGAGTCAGACAAAGTTTTCTCCAGAACATCTCAAAGATTCTCAGTGGGGCTGAGGTCTGGGCTCTATGGAGGACAATCCATCTCATGCTCCCTGATCCACTCATTCTCAATGTGAGCCCCATGAATCCTGGCATCAGCATCTTGGAACATGTCCATGAACATCAGGGAAGAAAAACTCCACTGATGTAAAGACCTGCTCATTCAGTATCTTCAGGTATCAGCTGACCTCATTCTTTGGGAACATAACGTTGCTGAACCTGACCAACCCCAGATCATAACTCTAACCCCCACAGGCTGGTAGGCACTAGCCATGATGAGTTCATCACTTCATCTGCCTCTCTTCTTACCCTGATGCCCCCATCACTCTGGAACAGGGTAAATCTGGACTCGTTTCATTCCTTCTTCCATTGCTCCAGAGTCCAATCTTTATGCTGCATAGCAAACTGCAGCCTTTTTTTCCAATTATTCTCACTGATCAAAGTTTTTCTTAGAGCTACAGCTGTTTACTCCCAATCCTATGAGTTCCCTTTGCATTGTGTGTGGAAATGTTCTTACTTTCACTATTAATCATAGCCGTGAGTGTTGATTTCCTACGATCATCTAAGAGTTTGTTCCGACCACATTTGTTCGTCAAAAATGATGGTTCTCCACTATCCTTCAGGTTTTAATAATGTGTTGGACTGTTCTTAGCAAGGCCTTAGTAGTTTCAGAAATCTCTTTAGTTGTTTTCTTTGCTTGATGCAGACTGATAATCTGACCCTTCTGAGACAGATTAACATCCTTTCCATGACCACAGGATATGTCTTCTGACATGGTTGTTGAAGAAATGAGAAGCTCCTCACTGCATCAGCTATAGGGTTAAAGAAGTTGTTGCAGCTGAAACATATTCATCACTGTAGTAATTATCCAATGGTAGGTGCTTACCTATTTGTTTTGTTAAATCTAAATGGCGACTTTGTTTTGGACAGGCAGTTTATTACTTCTTCGTGTTTTCGTCTTGAATCGTAGAAATGTTTGTTTGGACATTTGTCCATTTGGGGCAGTTTAAATCTGGCGTCAGTTTTCGTCTTGATGATAGCCAACCTCCAGGGAGGTTGGCTATCATCCTAAAGAATTTAAACTTCTTTGAAATGTTGTCAGCGGTGCTTCAGAAGAACATGCAGGTGCTTTGAGATGGTTTTGTGGGCTTTATAGCCGCTTATTCAGGTTCAGTTTGGCACAATGGGCATTTTCCAGTTTGAAATGAAGATTGTTTCATTAGAGTCTAAAAGTATCAACACTTCAGCCACATAATTCCTGAGCAGTGTTTATACCTCGTTGTTTGGAATCAATGAAATTGAAATATATACTAGATAAATGAGTGAGCTTTAAAGATGCAGATAGACAGATTTTTTTTAATTATGTTGCTCAGGATCAGAAGATTGTTTTCAAACTAACTGACCATAATCTAAAACTTAGCAAAATGACATTAGAGTGAAATGTCAAAGTGTTGTTTCACCAGTGTTTCCAACACTGACATTGACAAGTTGCAGAGTTGTGTTTGTTTTTATAGAAAATTTTATTCAACATACATTTTCCAGCAAAAAGGCAATATACAGGAATAGTTGTCGTACACTGCTGCTACACTGAGGATTTTAAACTGGAAAAGATCAAATTAAGGTGTGATTCTGCAGGTCATCTTTGTACTGCACTTTTTTTACAAGACAAACCGATGCAGTTAGTTTTGAAAAGAAACAACAATCCAAATGTAACAGAACAAAAAAAAAAATGTCAATGGTACATCAGGAACGCAAAAAAAAGGGGGAAAAAAAGAAACCTACACACAAGAAATATGAACATCTGGCTCCTTCTGTACCCAACAACAAAGGCGTGTGTTTCTCTTAAATTTTACACGTTCATAATTTTAAATATACAATTCTTAAATGTTGTCTTTACAGAGCCAGCTATGCGCTATTAGGGGAGCATTCCATCTGTGCTTTAAAATAAATGAACAGAAGAAAAATAAATTCAGAGGGCTTAAAGTGTTTCTTACAATGCTGGTTTTGTCTCTACACAATCCTCAAACCGGCGGGGCTCTAAGGGTCTGCAGCTCCCTACCAAGCACAGCGCAATTACTGCTCCCAACCACCTGGAGGCGACAGTTTGGATCAACAGAGGAGATGGGAGGGAGAAGATGAAGCCTGTGTGTGGGTTTGTGTTTAGAGGAGGAATGACTGAGAAACACAACAATCCCCCCCCCCAAAAAAAAACAAAAAAAGGAAGAGAAAGTCAAGGGGGGTGATGTTCGTGCATGTGTGTGTGTGTTTGTGTGTTCCTTGAAAAATCAATAAGCAACCAAACTGTACATTTGCCAGTCCTGAGAAACCATTAAGTGCCAGCCTTCAAGATGAAATACAGACAAATCTCCTTATTTTTCCCCATTTATTTTTAAACAGATGCTGTTTTGCAGACTTTTTTTTATTTTATTATACAAGATCTGCAGAAAGAGACAAAAAAAATTCATTACTTTTTCCTCCAAACAAACTAAGTGAGAAAGAATTGTGTGTAAACTTGGAAATACTGGTTTTTGTTGCACTATAGGATGGGAGCAGAAAATATAAAGAACTTCAACGGGGCAACTAGTGAGCCTCAGGGTGGATGCCAGCTTGCGGTATGTCAGCCCCTCTCCCTCTTTTTTCTGTCAGCTAAGTCCTCGCCCACATCCTTCCATCAAACTCCGCACACAGCAGCATGACGCCTCTTCAAACGACGCTTTATTTAAAACCCCTCCAAAAATCTGAACGACAAAAAACTGGCGAGTGAAGTCGGAAAGGAAAAAAATATGTCTTGAACTTTATATATTATATATATAAAATATACACCCATGTGTGTGTGTGTGTGTGTATATATCTATATATACTTATATTTATTCTCTGTCCCAATTCTTCTCCTCCCTTCACTGCTTTTATGTTAAAATCCGAATTAATTTCTCCCACTTCCAGACAGGCAACAAAAAGCAGGCAGTCAACAGGTAGAGAAGCCAGAAAAAAAAAAAGAAAAACAACAACTGATCAACCTCAAATGTAGAGGGAGACCATTAGAAAAAAAAATACAACAAAATAAACAGTCAGGAGGTGGTTGGTGCAGTTTATTTTGTGGTTGAAGAATAATCCGTCAGCTGCAGCAAGATCCGTATCACTGAAGACATAGTGCCGGTGTAGAGCTGTAGAGGTGTCCAGGCGGGGTGTTAAAAGTGATGAATACACACTCGCACATACAAGCACACACTCAGTCTCTCACACATAAACACACGTACACACACACGCACGGTTGGTTACAGTCTGTGGTTATGGTTTGTTAAAGTAGGTAGGGAGGAAGGCGGAGCAGGAGAGGAGGAGGACAAAGAGGAAGGGCGGGCTGCTTTAGTTGTGGATCTTGATTGCTTTCTCCAGGTAGGTGTAGCGACCTCTCTTTGGAGCTTTGTTGAAATGATCCAACCCTAGCCAGGGGCGCGGGTGGGACATGTTACCTGCGGTGGAGACAACGCCAAACAGGTCATTAGACTCGTCTCCTGCTGCCAATATGAATGTCTAATTAAGAGCAGGAGTGATAACAGTCGTGGAGTTACATTAACCTTATAAACAGTAGCAGTGGCAGCACGGCTGTGTCAGGCTACACTATTAAACACAGAACCTCTGATAAGTTTACACCCAGTATAACACTCTGGCATTTTATGGTCCCTGAAGCTGAGACTTTTGCAGTCATGATCCCATTAGGACTGATCCAATGTGATTGGAAATGTCTATCCACCTTATGTAGTTCACTACAATTGTTTTCTTACTACCTGTCGAAACCACTTTAAATCCCTGTGCCTTGAAATGTGCAAATACTGCATATTGACTTTTAATACATTTAGTATTTCTATAGATTTCAAAATTAGAAGTGTTTTATTTATAGTATTGTAGAGCAAATTTTTTAAAAAGTATACACTAGCCTTTAATGTTAATCTGGTTACTAATATGTCTGTTTTATTTATTTATATATTTTTAGTTTATGCAAGCTGTTGAATACTTGAAGTTCCCTCGGGATTAATAAATTATCTTTTGGAAATTAGAACGCAGATAAAGGTTCCCTTTCAGTGTCACTACGTTTGTTCCCCGTGTGATCACACTACTATTATATGACTGTTTTCCACAAGAAAACAAACATATCTGCCTTAAACACCAGTGGTTAATTCTGATACTAATGAAGCTACAGTGGGTTGGTGGTTAGGACTGTCGCCTTGCAGCTCACGTTCTGGCCTTCCAGGGATCTTTCTGCATTGAGTTTGCATGTTCTCCCTGTGCATGCGTGGGTTTTCTCCGGGCACTCCGGCTTCCTCCCACAGTCCAAAAACATGCTGAGGTTAATTGGCAACTCTAAATCATCTGTAGGTGTGACTGTTTGACTCTACATGTAGCCCTGCGATAGACTGGTGGCCTGTCCAGGTTGTCTCCTGCATTCACCCTAAGTCAGCTGGGATAGACTCCAGCCCCCCCGTGGCCCTGAAGAGGATTAAGCGGTGTATAGAGAATGGATGGATGAGGTTAGGTGTTCCTAACCTTGCTGTCAAGCAGCTGTAGTGGCGTTAAGTAACTCTCTGGTCTTACCTCTCTGCTGCTCTTCTTTTCCATTTCCATCAATTTTCTACAACCAAGCAACCAGCCCTCTGCTTCGTAATTAAACGAGGCTCCAGACTAATCTGTCCACTTGTAGCACTGTTGCCACCAACTTTCCCAGCCTGTCGCACCCTCAACACCCAGTTAGCTAGGTGGCTGCAGTAGCTCACCACTTAAATTACTGAAGGACACACAGAAAGGCGCGTGACCCAAAATTAGGTGGGAAAGAGTGAAATAACACATTCTAATATCAGGTTTACCCAAGCAGAAACCAAGTGATGTTATCTACATGGGTTCCGATGAGCATCTTAAATGTCAATAACACAGTCGATTGTGTTCATTTATTCGCTGTTAATATTCGTGGAATTTTAATGCTGCATCATCCACTGTGACTGAAAAGGGATTTTTCCCCCCCCATAGTCTTTATCAGGTACGTCTGAATCAGAACTCTCTTTCAACAGCAGCCTTCTGAATCTCCTGATTTTGTTTTTAAAATAATAAGCTATAGACTGCTTCATCTTTGGAACACTGGAAAAGCTTTCATTTAACTCGCACACACATGAAATGGTTGTCGATTGTTTTGGTGGCAGTCTGTAGCCCTGTTCATCAGCACCTGCATGCTCAATGCCCATAATCCTGCATGCGACACAGATTATTTATGAAACTTTGCTACAACCCTCATCTGAATGCAGATCATTTCTTGTTACTGCTGTTCTAAAATACATTAGTGTTGCCTGAGAATCTGCTCGACATCAAAAGGAAAGTTACACAAAAGTACCTCAAAGAACTCACTATGATATTAAGGAAAGCATTTTTAGGAACAGTAAATCTAACACAGTTTATACATTTCAGATGAGTCAAGCTTTTTTTTTTTTTTTTTAAGTATGATGGCCTCTGTGCATTACAGACAAAACCAAGATTAGGGTACGTTAAGTCTGAACAAAAACAGCTCACCCTGTCATTTGAACTAAGTTTTGAGAGAACACAAAGGGCTGCAGCAGAAAAAAAGGTAAAAAGACTGAGTTTAGTTCAACTTTCACCTGACTATGAAGCCATGTCATCATGTAAGGTGCTGCAAAGGCCAGTCAAACACATGCAAGCATGTGTCCGTAGTTGCATATTTCTACTGTTACCCCTTGTAATGGCTGCACTCAAAGATGAAATCATTGCTGCTGTAACCTTTGTCCAGCGTTGTATCTAATTGTGTCGGGGTGGTGTAATCGATGTGCAGTGTTTAGGCATTCAAGAAGCCTTCAAAATTACTGACTGTTTTCTGGCACTGGAATTAGTATTTTAAGTAACCGAAGGAAAACCTGGACATAAAACGAGGCATTTCAGAAAGAGTAGGAAGAACTTCCTATGGCACGATGATGTAAAATTAAGCTATAAAACATACAGAAGAAAGGGAAAAAACCCAAAATGTGATAGGTGTTTTTAAGTGGTTAATTAACTCCGAATGAAAAGCGAGGGTCACCACACTCAAAGAGCAATCTGCATCCTTACGGTGCGTTTGCCTTCTTTTGTTTTATTTATGAGTTGGGTTACAACCTGTTGCTCTCCTAAGATTTCTACCATTAGCATAATCTCAGTAACAATGAAAGCTACATTAGCAGCCCTCCTAATAGCACCAGTGGCAGTAAATACCTGGCTGTGGTTCAAAGTCCTTCAGGTTGACCTCGTACTCATCTTCAGTGATGTACTGATGCCGGCCCATCATCACAATCGCAAACTTGAACTGGGAACACACAAAGACACACTCCTAACAGTTAATTCTGTGTACAACATTAAATTAAACTCCATTTCAAGTGTCAGGATGAGAATACTTTCTTCATACTGACTGTAATCAAGGGACTCACCACTTAAAGAATCATGAACAAAAATCTATGTGAGAAAAAGCCCAACAAAAACAGCCAAAAAGGCCAATTATCAGTTTTATAACATCATAAATCATGCTGTTGCACTCCATTGCCTGCAGGGCAAAATTCTTTTTACACCAAATTTTGGGGTAAAAGTCTAAAACTTTTTAGTCATATTTGACTTGGGATTCGATACATGCAGCTTTTCTGTCCCAGTGACCAACAAAACCATTCCTTTAGACGTAACCTGTAGAAACAGCCAGCAGTGTTACCAAGATAGCTGCTGAGTTTCAAGACTTGCACACAAGGCTTTCAGTATGATAGCAAATAAAGCATCATGTTGTACCTTCTCAAATTCTTTCTCTTGGATGTCCAGCATGGTCTGGATCCTTCTCATCACCTCTCGAAATGACTCGCCCTGCGGATGGGAGTTGGACATGGTAGTTAATCAAAGGAGAGAACTACCAAACATAAACCTCTTGTCGTTAGACTTTAACTTATGTATACACAAACATACCTGTCTGATCTTGAGCAAGAAGGGAATCCCAAAGGTGCCAAAGACTTCCTTGTGGAAGTGAGCGACTGGAATTAGCATTTCACTGTCCTTGTCCAAGTCCACCTGGTCCAAAGGAATCTCCTGAACGAGGGACGGAAATGAGAAGAGTGAGAGGGGAGAATGGAGCCTCATCAGATTCTACAGTTAGACCAGTTTACTCACTGGTTATGGTATGTGAAATAAGTAACCAGTGCGCAGTTAGCTCAAAATTGACCTGTCACTTTGAGGGAGAAACTTAAGCAAACTGTGTTTTTGCTGGCTTCTGATGGTACAATTTTCCACCATCCTGTTGAGATGGGTGTAGCCGATACAACCAGACAGCCCTCATGATATTGTTATGATTAAAAACTTTTAGCCAGAAGAGGCCAGTGCTTCAGTTTTGGGTTTAATCATAAACAAGCGAGTCAGAAAATTTTGAAGAAGTAACATTCCTGGAAATAACAGCTGCCAAAGTGGCCGAGCACAGAGAACAAACTCAGTAGATATTGTCAAAAAAACAGAGTCACTTGTTAAGTGAAGTGACAAGAGTAGTGAAACGGCTAAAAATAAACTAAAAAGAAAGGCGAGACTATAAACAATTGTACCAGGAGCACCTCGCATACACACTTACCTCTATTCTGAAGGTGCGGCTGGCAGCAGGAGATAAACATTCTAGCAGCTCGTCCTCCTGGTGAACCCCAATGATTTTATAGCTTACTATCTCTAACAGCCTGCAGTGCGAGAGACAGAGAGAAAGGATTAATACTCTGCTGTAGCTTTTCAAACACATCAAAACTGACTTTCAGAACATAAAGAAATCCCATTACACCGGGGATAACACAGGAATTATTCAAAAATGATAATTGGAGGCTGACATAAAAATCCCAGTGCCATCAAAATAAAATAAAAAATAAAAAATTAGATGAGGCTGTGGTTGCTGCCTGAGATTTGAGTCGCTGTGAGGGTATGAACAGGAGAAATAGCCCAAGTAACCAGTACCATTTTTTAATTAAAAACATGCATATTTTCTCTAAAAATGCCTCCATGTCCTGAATCACATTTTGCATATGGGTAAGATTAGATTAACTGTAAAATATCCCCCAAAAAATTCTTCCAAAATTCAGACATGATTGCATTGTCTGAACTGGTCCTGTACCCAAGACACGCTGAGGAGAATGTGGCCCTTGATGTAGGAAAAAAATTACAACTTAACGATCAAAGAGTCAGGTGAACTCTGGGCTGAGTTCAGTGAAAAACTACAAGGAAAAAGTGATTTCAAATACTCTAGGATTAGACAACCAGCCCAGCAGTTGGCTTCAATGCGACAGTTATTTTCACATGTAAACACACGTTCATGCGAGAAAATGCATATCTGTCATTTAGAAGTTGGGCTGTAGCAGCAACAAAACCGGCATGCTCGCCTTTGATTGAAACTGAATGACAATGTTTGGGGTAAATTTTCTTTGAGGTTGATATACCATATGCCACTGTATGCTAATTTTCCATAAGTTTGGACATCTGTCACTACAGGGAGCCGTGGCGGCAATGAAATCAGAGTTGGTATGCAAAAAGCTTTGATTGTAAGCTTTGACAGGAGGCATGTCAGCAGTATTTCTCTAACACACATCAAACATGACAACATACACACACGCATGCTCGGGCTGGGTGGATACCTGAGCTTCTCAGAGCCTTTTTCAGACAGCTCCACTGCTTTTTTACATTCTTCCAAAAGGTCCCGCACACAGCCATGCTTGTCAGGGTAGAGGGTGATCTCCTGCAACAAACATATGTGCACAGTTCAACATTTCACTTTGAATGTGCAGACATGAAATACTCCACCTTATACCGCCAAAATGTCAGTGTGTGAGAGTGTGTGTGTGTGTGTGTGTGTGGTTGTTACCTCCTCTCTGAACTGGCTGTTGAGCCATATGGATTTAAAACTCCTCCTGTTCTCAAAGTCTGTAATCTTCATCTTTAACTGTGGACACACAGCAGAGAGAGAAAATGAGATACTGCTTCATAATTCTTGTAGGTTTAACTACAGACAAATACCTTAAACCAACTATGAGGCTGGACATACCAACAGATTTATTAAGAAAATAATATTGTAACAGAAGATATTAAGTGCACGGCCGGTCTTCTTTGGAATGTTGTATCTTTCTTATATGGGAATATCTGTAGTAAGAAAGCCATGCTGCAAAGCTAGCTATGGTTTCTTGTGTTTTTTTGCACAGCATGGACCATCTACAGCAAACTAAACCACATCATGAAGAGCAGCTGGACTGGTGAGAGAAAACTCCTCAATGGAGGAATATGACAACAGTATAGCTCCTACATCTCAGTATGAGTTATTGTTTCAAAAGGTCACAACCGACATTTTTAGCAAGGCCCACTTTTTCCCTATCCGATGTCATGCCATCATATGACCTAAAATAGTTTAGGAAAAAAACCCCCACAAGAACAATAACAAAGCAGAACACAAAAAGAATAATCTGATATGAATTCAAAACAACTGAAAGGTAAACAATGAGACTACAGAAAATAAAGATGATGAGCAACACGTGAAAGAGTGGAAAACAAAATGAGAAAAGCAAACATTACATGAGCTGCTCGAGACACTAAGCTCTCCTTTGGGCTGGCAGCAGCTGTCTTGTTCAAACTACTACTCTCTGTCAAAACTTTGGGCATGTGGGAAAGAAAACAAACTCAAAACTCTTGAGAAGGCTACAGCTGGCAAGCCATCCCTACCTGCTGGTAGTAGAGTTTCTTGGGCTGCCGAGGCTTGAAGAATTGCAGCAGGTCCCGCAGCGTTCCCTCATAGTTGTGTCTGAGAGGATTCCCTGGACCGTCCCTGTACCTGGCCACCACACCACCAGGCAGGGGGGAGGACAACAAAGGGGAGGGGAGCAGGATGGAAAGAGAAAACAAACAGAAAAGGAGATAACAAAAAGATGTGAAAGAGGAGGAAAGAAAACAGACAAGTGGATAAGAGGAGAACAGGAGGAGAGGGAGGTGAACAGCAGGGTAAGACAAGGAGATTTAGAGGGGTGTAGAGGCAAAGAGGAAAGGAGAGAGGAGAAGAAGGAGTCAGAGAGGGAGGAGTAAGAGGAAAACAACAAAGACAGGTGGGGGGGACAGGTTACGCAACATTTCTACTAACAACCGCAAGTAATCAAACCTGACAAGCCATGAAAATTACAACACATTGTATAAATGTATTTCTCTCTACAAGCCAAGAAGACAATATTTTAGGTATTTGTAAATACAATAAAAATTCAGGCTTAAAAAACATTGTCATATTTATTACACCATAAATCATCTTTAGCATCATGAAGTCTGTCAAAGAAAATCACAACATCACAGTGGATTCCTGTTTAAAACACAGTATAGTTACTCAATTACGTGTTTCCCATCCTTGTATTTTGCTTCATTTTTAGCAAAGTTTCGTTGTACTGAATGTGCTCAAAACATATTTTATCCATTCTTGACTTACAGTGAGCACAGCAGCTACAAAAGATGGTGACTATTATTTGTTAATAGTGTTATTACAGTCATACATCATGCACTTATTGTGTGTTTGTGTGTGTTGATGAGACAAGCCTCCTACCCCTGTGACTTGAAGAACTGCAGCAGCATGGGATCTGTGTTCAACCTCTGCGCTACTGTCTTGGCCACCTGACAAACAGACGACACGAACATCAGAAGCGGCAACACCACAGGACTGTTTAGGATTCAGTGAAATGTCAACAGGGGAGAAAAGGCATCTAGATACAAGATTCATGATACGTCAAGGTGAGAACTTGGCACATTCGAGCATCTTTTTGAAAGATATTTACTCTATGAATGCATCTGAAATGTAGAGCCAAAATCCCACATTTTTAGCAAAACTACTCTCCAGATACTTCCCTGTTTTGGCTTAATATCAGTGTAAGTTTAAATGAAAGAATAATTTCCAAAATATTAGGCTAGGTTTGAAAGTTCAGTTTCTTTTATTCCTTTTACCTGAGCTGATGCAAACACATTGAAATCCCACTGTTATTTTCTTTCCTAAAACTTCAAATAATTAGTCAGTGTTCCAAAAAATTGTACCTGAAAATAGTTCATGCGGTTAGAGAGCGTGACCACGAAGCCGGGGTCGTTGTGGATGGTCTTGTCACAGAAAATGACATCCACCCGGTGGTAGAGATCCCGAAAATAGTCCTTGGCTGTAGGCAGCTCGCTGCTGTCATTCTCTGGGTCGTCCCTGCATTGATGGAGGTAGGTGGAAAATATAATTTACAGTACAAAATGTGCAGTGTTGACAGCAAAGGAGAGAAAAGACGATGAGAAGGAAGAACAGAGATAGTTGTGAGTAAGACAAATGGAAGAAAAGGTAGTAGGAGTGATGAAGGTGAAGGACAGAGGGAGCAGAACAGAAGTAGGTCGAGGCAAGTTGGGAGACACAAGCAGCAGCTACAAAGCGACTCAGGAAGCACTGAATGTCATCGTCAAAATATTTAAAATGAACAGCTCTTCAGCTGTACGGAGAACATTTCTAACCTAGATCTTCCTCCAAATGTGCACAGCACACACACACACACACTTCTCGTAATCCCCCCTCCAGTCCTTTCTCTTTGTTGTTTCTCTGTATTTCATCAGAAATATCAAAGTGTCCAGAGACATTTAAGTCCTAGTCTGAATGTCTCTCTGCTGTTTCAACTGTGTAGAGCCGTGATATATTGGTTTGTATGAGTTATATTAAGGACATTTAACATGGCAGGGTAACTAGCCTAAATGACACATAGAGAAAGATGCTTGTCCTATGAGATGTTTGTCCTTCTTTAAAACAAGTTATTTTCAAACCAAACATCAAGGAAACTCACTGCACATTAACCTGTACAGATGTTACCACTAGAAAAATGATGGACAGGAAATGAAAAACTGTGAGCATATGCTTCCTTTCCTTTCTCCAAAAAGACGGTCATATAAGCCTTCAACTTCAAGACAAAAGTCCACATTATCTATGTATTTGATCCTACTAAAGTGAAATATTACTACTACCCTGAAACATACTGTGATACAAATGATCTCACACTGCTCATAGTGAAGTGAATGCACAAACACTTACTTCTGGAAGACAATGATGTCCCCGTCCATGAGCTCATCCAGGGCCTTGTCCAGAGAGACATCATAGTCCTGTATCCGCTCTGTTAGATTGGGCTTTACTTCCTGTAACACACAAAGCACCGAGGGAAATGTAGTCAGTAATAGTAAGAACATTTGATGAAGTATACGTGAACAACAGGGTGTGAGAGGGGGGGAAAGTGATGCTGCATATGAAAGTGTGCACAGGAGAGTTTGAGAGACAAAGCTTGTCTACCAGATTAGAAGAAATTGAGAGTGTGAAGGAGCAAGTGAGAAAAGAGAGGAATGTGCCAGCAAGTTGAGTGACACATAAATAGATCACCTCATAGAGGATAAGGCTAGTTTCCTGCTGAAAACCTGCTCTCTCGCACATGACTGGCAGCAGGTCTCCTGGTTACAAAGAGAAGAACAGAGAAATCATTTAATCTTGAAATTTAAAGTATTTCACTGCAGAGAGAAACTTCATGAGGTTTTATCTTGCGTAAAGTCAATGGGTTAAGCTTAATACAGAACTCAATGTTGCCTCTACTTACTTATTTTGCAGGATATAGGTGTGTAGATATGTCCACAATAATTTAAGCTTCTGGTTTTGGGGTCATACATCTTCAAGAACAACATGACATCATCTAAAGACAGAGAGAAAATCATTAAAGACACAGCAGGCATCACCAAAAAGTGACAGTATTGTGAGATGTGGTAGAAATACAATTAATATTGAAAACAATAAAACACAGAAAGGAAGCTAAAATTATGCGGCTATGACGTGACACAAAATCCCAAACTACTGTTGTTGCATTCCATCACTTTTTCCCACCATGAGGGAAGTATCAGGCCAGTAATCACAACAGACGAAGCAGCATTTCTTGTATTTCAAGTTGCACTGTGCCAACACAAACTAAATGCAACTCACAAATTGGACTGAAAAACTCTGACACCTTGAGAACAGGTGTTCGAGAAAAAATACTGCTCAGGCAGGAAATCAACTAAATGTATGAGGCACTGCTGAGATTGACACCAAACTGAATGAGTGCCGACGTGAAGAACTTACGGTCTTTGTCGAACTTGGGTAACGTGGCCCCACTGGCTGCCATTTCTGGATCCACTGTCTCTAGAAATATTGTCCAGGGGTTCTCATTGTCACTCAAGTCAATCATCTGAAACAGAAACATGTACAAGCATTTAAATGGTTTTGTAATGATACCAAGAACTTCGGTGTACAACAGTATCATTTTACAAGAGTGGCACATATGTACAGATTAGTGTCCAACATGTATTTATGAGTAATACATGTATGCTAAGGGGCTGATGCACTGCTAAGGGATAAATGCACAACTACTGGAAGAGAGGATTCATTTCAGAAAACACTACGCTCATCTTACATGTTTTGTAACAGTGGCAGCATTATTACATATTTCAATGAATGCACTTTCATTTCCAAAACGAGTACTATGAACACCATAATGAGATACAGAGTTATGTTTGTCACCTGACAGGGAACAACTTGAACACCAAAATATCGGCACAGGTTACACACCCACAAACAGGTCTCCAGGGCACAAACACTCACCGACTTGTTGCAATCGGCCTCGTAGTCTAGCATGGCGGGTCGCTTAGTTCCGTTGCTACGGGCCTGCATGGGCCACAGCCTCATCTGGTCCTGTGGGAAACCCTGCAGCACATCAACATGTGAGTTTCTAAAAATTCTTCATTTTCAGATTTAATTTGCACTTAAAAAATAATCACAAAAATGTGGGAGCAGCAACAGGATGAGGAAAAGGCAAACCAGGCACAAATCTCTGATGCAAAACATTTCTACTGTTATTTACTCATTAGTCCAAATTTGAAGCCACTGAGGTAGGCACTCCTCAATTTCTTAATGATCAGTGGTAGAGTAAAGGTGTGTGTATTGTAGACTGGCAGTCTAGATTAAACATGGCAGGCAAACAGGAAAGTCAACAAGCCTACTCTTGCTCAAGATCACTTCCTTGTGGCTAAAGATAATTTACTCTCAAGAAAACTTAAATCTGCTTTATGCTGGTTACTTCAACAAGTTCAGTGAGCCACCTAAATGGGCATAGGCGACTGAATTTTTTAAATCAAATCTGAACTGAAATTCCTTCTAAAAATATATTTAGATTTCAAAAATTTCAAGCAACAGACAATAATCAGCGGACTTATACTACAGCTTGGTTAATCTGGAATTCTCAGCACACATCCTTCAAATTGTCCTCATCACACACACATTATTGAGTCTCTCACCATGGTCTGGGAGAGATTCTGGACAAACTCCTGCAGCGTGGAGCTCTTCAGGACCTTGAAGACTGTATATTTCACCTTCTCTTCGTCATACATGTCGTTGCCCTGATGACCACAGAACTGGTCCTCTGTCACCATCTATGTCGAGAAGGAAGAAGAACAATCTTAGCGACTGACAGGGAAACTAGACAAAGAACTAAAACAATACAAAAAGAGAACAAAAAGCATCAGGGGAAAACACAGAACAATAGTCTGACATTTGCTCCAACGGCCTGAAGTACCTATTGCTGCATGTATTTCGGCATGTCACACATCAAAACAGCAAAAGGAATGTCTTTATATTGACAGCTTTAATCAAACAGACATTAGCTGTAGGTTACCAACCAAGTACTTTTATCTTAGCAGAATGTTTTGTCATATCCGAAACAACTACTACAGAGTGCATTTTGTTTGGAAGGAGTTCCACTGCAGAGATTGCTTAAATAGAAAATCTATTCTGGTGGCCTACTGGCAAAATGCACAGTGGGGTTTTACAAATCCTCACCCTAGCATATAAATGTTACTCTTATCACCTCTTCAGAGGAAAGAGAATGAGAGAAATGAACCTTTGTGCTGACTTAATACTTGACTAAGCAATAAAGTCAATGCAATAAACATCTCTGAACAAGGCAAACCTTGTGTATTCAACAAGTTGTTTCCTTATCACTCGCTGCTCTTTTCTGCATCTCAACCACACAGTGATTTGCAGCCTTCAGTTCTGCCTGCTGCTTAGAAGTTGCACTCAGTCTGACAAAAGAAGAACTGACTCCATCTTATGAAAAGAAGTAACTGGCTATTTGTCAACCAGGACCTGGACTATCCTCTATGTGCCAATATAAATGACGTAAGTGCAGTTACGTATATCCTACATGTAACAACTTACGTATATCTGCTCATTTTAAAAGGTACGCGCTTTGATACTAGATATTCATACCATCATCTGCTGGTCAGATAAATGGTAGTTTTCATCCAACGATGAAACCGTATATGAAGTCCCATCTCAGTTTGAAATTGCACCCTTTCACTTCATATACACCACAGTATGTAAGCTCAGAGTCTGTTAGCTACTATCAGTGCTACTCTGAATTACCTTTGGGATTAATAAAGTAAGTATCTATCTATCATTGTAAGCACAACAACAAAACAAGAAGTTTCATGTTCCTGGTATAGTTCCTACTGCACCGTAATGTAATTGCTGACAGGTTTTTCATGAACACATTATTGTAAAGACTAATTATTTGCAACAAGCAGCTGTAACTCTCTTTGAAGTCTCTGAGAGTACTTAAACTTTCTGGCGTTCTTACCTGAACCTGCATGTAGAGGTGAGCCTCTTGGCGTTCCTTCCTCTTCTGTGCCTCCACCCTCTTCTCCTCCTGTAGACGCTCCACCAGCTGTTGGGGGATGTCCACATCAGTCATCGGCTGGAGCACCTCACCTGGGATACAGAAATCGGTAAAGTGAGAACTATATGGCAAACAATGTGAAACAGCAACATTTGAGTTTATTATAATCACACAAGTATGAAAGGGGAATTAAATTTTCTTTGACCCCTCATACTGTCTAAATGGTATTGTATTTAACCCTCAAGCGACCAAGCTATTTTAGCGACTAAAATGACCAACTGGGGTCATTTATGACTCCACTATATTTTACACAGGAATGTCTACTTTAGTGCCTCTTTTTGTGCTTTCTTACCTATTCCACTCCACTGCATTTTAAGATGGATATTCTAAAATAACCTTCTGTAATTATTCATGGATTTTAATCATTTTTGACTCAGAGCTAAAGTAAAACCATCTGAACAATATGATGCATTGTAAGAACGCAATAACATTTATTTAGACACGCTTTGTCTGCCACTTCTTTTAAAACTTTATTCCTTTTGTTTCCTCAATAGTAAATCAAAAGTACATAAAAACAAAATCTGCACAAACATCTTGTCTGTATGTGTGCAATGTAACATGCAGAGAAGTATTTAGATTAGGGGCGGCTGTGGCTCAGGGGGCAGAACCTTTGGTCCAATGCAAGACACTTTACCCACCTTACCTCCAGTGCTGCCACTTACACTGGTGTATGAATGTGTATGCTGTGTAATGTTGGTGGTGGTCAGAGGGGTTGTAGGAGTGGATTGGCAGCCAGTCAGTCTGCCCCAGGGCAGCTGTGGCTAAAAATGTAGGTCTACCAGCTATAGTGCACTGCAACGCACTGAAATATAGCGATTAGAGATAAAAATAAATAAACAAAACTAAGGCCTACAATAGTGAAAAACCTATACACCTTTCTGGGGTCATAAGTGACCCCAGACAAGTTTCCATTATCCTTGTCACACCAGTTGGCCAATCTCTACAAAAAACTATGAGCAGCTGTAGGACAGGTAGATTGACAAATTCATGGTAGGAAACATTTTTCGGATAAAAGATATGAAAATGGCAAATATAATTATATGGCTGGGGTCATAAATGACCCCAGTCGGTCGCTTGAAGGTTAATGGCACATTAGCTGGGGTGTTTGAGAGGAACCTTTCGTGTGTTTATGGGACGATTTCTCTGGGGCCACTTGTTTTTTTTATGATGAGGCAGAGGGAGGGAGTAGGTTACTTACTGAGCTTGGACTCGCGAATGTAGACCAACATGTATGCGTTGGTGCAGTGACGGACTGAGAGGTCATCATCGTGTCCACCATAGTTGTGTTCTATGGCCTCCTCCTTGGTGCACCGTGACACTACATCATCATCAAACTTACACCACTGCGGAGAGAAACGGATGAAGAGGGATGGTGGTGGTAGGATGGGGTCAAAGGCAGGGATGAGAAAGCCACAGGAGGACAAGGAAAAGAGGGGAGAAGAGAAAGAAAAAGAGAAAACCAGAGAACACTTAAGACAACCATTTATGTCAAATCATTTTAAAATGCTTTCAATCGACCCCAAATGCATACAATTATTTAACAATGGTTAAATTCTACTAAAAGCCCACAAAAGACTTTCCTGATTGTATGTTATAACACTCATAAACCTCCCATTGTCCCCTGCATAAAAGGAGGATTATTACAGTCTATGCATGTATATGAGAGTCAGGAGTTTCCTAGATGAGTGGGACTGGCCGAGGGTGTTGTATGTACTTAAATGAGTGACACAGCACTTCTTGAGATTTACAGATTTATTATAGCAATAAACAGGTCATACAGTGGCTGAACTCTGAAGCTGAAAGAATGTAACATGCATTCTGCAGAGATTAACACTGGATATTTGTGATGACTCATTTCTGACATAGTAATATTTATCCTACCACATATCTAACTGAGCACTGGTCTTTAAACATTCCTTATTTTGACATTAGGTGGTATTATACCCTTCTGTTAGGAAGCTTGTTTGTCAACTATGAGGCATTTCCTCTGTGAATCTGAGTGGGTAGATCCTCTGGGTTTTTACCATCTTTGTATATTTTTGGAAAGCCTCATCAGTTAAAAAGTGGCAGGTACTTATTTTGTATCTTGACTCTTGATGTATGCAGCTGTAGTTAGAAATCATTTTCAAACACTGAGGTTTTCTGCATACTCATAATTTTAGCTGTTACCTTAAAGACCTTTGTGGCATTCTGCATAAACATTTCTTTTGTGGGGTTTGATATCCTGATACCATAGTAAACTCTACTACAATGAATAATTTTAAGATTTTATTAATGTCCAGTGAAGATCAGTGCAGAAGGACACCTAATCAAATCAAAAGAAGCAGGGTATTCAAGGCTTAGTCCAAAGCAAAGACAAAATCATGTCTCTTAAAATTAGATCTAGTAGTGTGTGCATCCCATCAATCCCGCCAAAACCCACAAAATGTCTGGTGAAAGGTGCATAAAAAAAATTGTTCTCACTATTGGTTCCTTGACACTCACTTTGCCGTCTCCTTTGGGGTTAAGATAGACGACGTAGTGACCGCCATGGTTGTCCCCACTGTGCACTAGCACTGCGTGAAGGATGTAGTTGGCTGGGTCCTTGGAGTCTGGCTTCTGAAGGAACTCATCCAGAGGTAACTGATCTGGAAACTCGAACCTGTAGAGGAGAGGAGGAGGGAGACAGTGAGGACAGACAGAGCAGGATAGGATGATAGGGACAGTTGAACGGAAATGTTAAAAGGTGGAGAAAGGGAAGATGAAAAGACAAGGATGGAGGGAAAGATTTGGGAAGAGAGGATGGCAGGCAAAATAAATTTCAATGGCAAATCAAGACGAAGAGTGCGACAGCAGGGAAAAAATGTGAAGAGGGGGTAAGTAGATAGATGATTGAACAAAGGGTCAAATATTAGACAATAAGCAGCATATAAAATGCAAGAAAGAAAGCAAGTTTAAACTCAAAGATGATGCAAATCAACTGCCATTCCCCACCCACACACTGGATGTCTCCGTGTGTGTGTGCACATAGTGTATAGATATACAAAGCCCTCGGGGCCCAGGTGCCCGTGGCACCATCACAAGGATGACTCAGTTTGCAGAGCTGCTACAGAGGAAAACTGTTTTTTCTTGATGGTTGGTGTGTGTTCTCAAATTGCCACATTATTCTGTCGGGATTATGAAAACGCCATTAGCTCCCACAAAGCTGTGCAAAGGATGATCGAGCCTACAGGAAACAATCTCAGTGACTTCTCCTCTCAGTGTCTAGAGAGCAGGAGGTCAGGCCATGCTTTTCATAGAGTCCCATTTTGGATAACAGACTCCTCATTTAATGTATGCTTATATGGATCAGACTTACTCTAAAATTATTCAAAATGCACCATCCACTGACACACTGTAACTGAGTGTGAAAGGAATGATATACTTCAAGCAAAAGTTCTTCGGTCCAACACAGTCTGTGTGTTTCTTAGATTCCCAGATGGCTCGGAGAGATAGCTCATGTTAGAGCAATAAACTATAAAAGCTGAAGAATAAAAATGCAAACTGGGACCTCTGCAGAAACTCCAGCTCAGAGAAAAGACAACATACGCAATTCCACGTAGGGCCTCTGACTGAACATAGTCTTCAAATGTGACTGTCATCATCAGTGAAGCATAATAAAAAAGAATGAATACGTAGCAACAGAGAGTTAAGTGATAGTGAATCCTGGTGCGTTACCTGTCGTTAATCTTGATATTTTGGTCAGTCTGTGGATCATACATGAACCTCATCAGCTGCAGATGTAGGATTGGAGGAAAGGTAAGGAACTTCACTCCCTTTTCGGCTTCCTGCATAGCAAACAAACATATCAGGCATCTGGTCAGGACATCCCGCTGACATTCATTCACCAACTACGAACTCTTTTAAATTGAAGTCGCTCATTTTAACAACGCAATGACGCAGTTTTCATGCTTACAATAGCTACCCATTTCTCATTTTTTGTATTCTTTTCATAACACAGACACTTCCTCTCTGCTAGCAGAAGGCAGGGTAGCCTCAGGATCTCCTTTTAGAGCCCCATATCTATGTAGGGGGAAGAGATTGGACTGGAGCCACTAAAGAAAATCCAAATGGAAAAATTCTAGCTATTCCAACTTGGTATTTGGACATTCCAAATGTTTGCACAACAGGTTATCCAATTGAAGACTACTCTCAAATTTTATAAAAATTGTCAGAAGAGTCCTGCTTTATAAGATGATGAGATTTGACTAAAATATTGAGTTCAAATTAGCTTAAATACCAGTGGCGATAATATAAAGCAAATGAAACAATTAACAAAAGCGACAAACTATAAATGGAAACAAATACATTAATTACAATCATTTTTAAGCCTTACCTGCAGGCCATGCTCTCCGGCGTCATATTTGTTGTCTCCATCTAACTGTTCAGTTGCAACATAATCTTTGAATGACTCAAAGACTGGAAATAAGCAGAGAACAGGGAAGATGTCAAGAAAACATCCATACTAATAACAAAGACATCCAATTAGAGGTCAAAACACAGATTCATTTCAGTAAACTCTAACAGAAAACAGGAGATGCAATTGGTATCAACTGATTAATTTTTACTTGTGTGAAAAATCACAGCAAAAGCAGCATTGTTCCGTTGTTGTGTTGATGGTTGCTACTCACTGTTCTTCTTTCCTTTTATGCTAAGCTGGATGTCATAGTAGTCCTCTATCCGCTCGGACCGGTAATCCACATGCTTACATTGGATATATGACTAGAGAGCAGCACAGAAACAGAACAACACACACATAAACACTCAGGGGTCAGACTGTATGATACAACAGGCAAGTCATAAACATGATTTCTCAGAGAGTCACATGTTGATTTAACCTCCTTCTATTCTTAAACTGACCTTGTTCCAGGCTACATCCTGTGCTAAGTTAGACTAATTGAAGTCATCACTCGGTTTACAAAATGTACTGCATGATACATGCTGCTCTGACATTACTGAGAGAAATATAAATGTGTAAACCCTAACTTCAACGTACAGAAACAGAAATTTCTCTGACAGGATTCATGTCTAGTTGAACAATACTCAAAGTAGCATTTCATAACACACAAAGAATAGCTAGAGCTAAACACACAAGTCAAAGAAAAGGGGGGAAAAACATACCACCATCTTTCCTCTAAAGAGCTTCGGGATGGTGCCCTCAACACAGGTGCCTTTCATTTTGTTCTCCACATTGTCCAGGAGCTGGAACACACACATGCACACAGGATGTCAGTAATTATTCAGCATGCAAACACATTCTTTAAGAGTCTATGAAGGAACTCACCACTCTGCACAGCTCCTGCACGTCATGTTGCATGAAGCTATCTAGTGTTTCCCACCTTCACACAAGAAGCATACAAAACAAGGAAGTCAGTTATATATAGCAACCGCATTTTCTATTTGACATTTTATCAAAAGTAAGATTCAGTCTTAAAGCATTGGCTTTGCAAAAAATATCAATTTTGTGCCAGCAATAGCAGCTGACATCGAAGCAGCAGACAAATAAACAGTGTTCAGTGTATTTAATTGTTATTTACCTTTTTTTTTACTCTGAACTCCAGTTAACAACCTACATCCTGACCTCACTACAACCCTTTATCTTTTCAAATTGTCATTGCTACAATCTCACCTACAATTGCACTTGACAGAGAACAGGTGAAAATAGGTTTAATTTGTACCAACAAAATGTGACAAATCAAGCTGCAAGCAAACATATCGCTTCAAATTGAGCAAATATCTCACTTTTGCCCTGATTTCTGTAATGTTCTGAGCAGCAAGAATAACACTAGAAAAAAAAGGTTGCAATGATACCACGCTAAATGCTAGTTTTACTATTCATTCTAGCCTCTGTCCTTGCTATGACATAAGACAGGTATGCGGTCAAAATGAAGCCTGACCTACCCAAAGGACTTGGTGAGTTTCTTGGTGCCAACGGGTTTGTCGCTATGTTGCAGCTCATAGAAAACCCTCTGCAGTGCCAGGGGAACACTCTTGGACGAGTCATCTCCTTCTGTGGGCATCATGTACACCGCCTGGGAAGAGAGCAGTCATGAGGATACATATGAGGATTACAAGTTTTAGAAAGTAATGCTCTTAGATTAAAGTGACTATTTTTCACTGTTTTGTAATTACATTTACTATAAATAAACTTTGATATCTTGACACAAAAACCCCACATTGTCAGGGGTGATATTGTTAAAGGCCAGAAAACAACACTGAGATCACGGTGAGTTTAAGGCATCAATGGCAAAAGGCAGCAGCTGTAATAAAGTATTATAAACTGTATAACACACATTCTGAGACATTATATTACAACGTTTTGCCTGCATTTGATGTTAACTGGAATAAAAGGTACAAACACGACATACAACACCTGTAAAGCTGATGAGCTAAAGTCAATGCATTCAGCAGACAAGGAAAACATTATCTACATTATATGAAGAAAGCACAAGATGAAACCATACCCGCCGTAGCTGGTTAGTGAAGAAGAGTGTCTGTAGCAGGCTATTCATGTAGCAGGTTGCTCCCTGGTTCTTAAGTCCAACATAGCCTGTGTGTTTCTTGGAGTCCCAGCTGGTTAGAGAGAGAAGGTTGATGTTAGGGCAATAAATAACACCAGAACAGAGAAAATGTAAACTGGGACTGGGAATAAAACACAGCTCAGGAAGAAAAGATCACATACGCCACTCCATGTGGAGCATCTGCCTGGACGTAGACTTCAAATGTGACTTTGTCATCATCTATGAAGCCCCTCTCAGGATCAGTCACATCCTAAAATGCAATATCAGCCAAGATAGTTAATATCTATAACAATGGATAGAAATAAATGCTTCATTTGCTTTTATTTAAGACACTATGAAAACAACACAGAGAGGTCCAAACAAACTCTATATAAAAAGCATACATCTGTGAAAAAGTAAAACAACCCTGTTAGCACAGCACTGTTTTATTGAACCAATCAAAAAATACACAAGCATTTTGCTGACAGTGTCTCTCGTGTGTATCAACTCTATCAGCCTCCACAGCCAAATAAATGTTTCTCTGATTGATTTTTGTCCCACCTAAAACTGCATCTTAACAACAACAATAATAATAATCATCCAACTATTTTCAATAGACCTTCTACATTAATTGTGATCATTTTGTGTACTTACACTCCAGGACATAAAGTTGGAGAAGCCCCAGTCGTTCTCTTTGTGGAAGAACAGGTGACTAATCCTGCGGCTGAATGACTTCTCATCATCTTTGTAGTTGATGATCTTTAGCATAGCCTGTGCATGGCAAGACCATGACCTGAAACACCAACAAGACATTTTTTAAAATAGTTGCTAAATATTTATTAACGCGCTAAGACAGGACACATCTGAACAATTTACTATCCTCTCATAAACAACTGCTCTTCCTTGACTGGACTATTTACCGAATGATGTGCGTTTTGAACACTTCTTCGACATATTGCATTATTCAAAGCAGCACATTAGAAGACTGTGGGAGGGGGTTCAGCAAACATCAGTAAATTGCACGACTCATTACATCTGTGATGTTGCACAAGACCAACAACCTGTTTGAAATGGCAAGCCAAATAAGTTACTTGGCAAAAAAGAATATGTGGAATGATGATATGACCTCAATTTCCAGTTTTACTTTCTTTCATTTCACTTAATAGTGACTTTAAAGAATTAATTTCTACTACAGAGCCCCTGAGGCTTTAAAAAGCACTTTTACTTGATTGGCAGAATAGATCATCAGGGTCACTGATAAAAATAAAAAAAATGATGTAAACCAAAGACACATTTAAAAAAAAAAATAACTGAAAGCACAATAACTTACAACACAACTGAATTATCAACAGCTCATCAACAACATTAGAAACAACATGAAGATCACGTTTGTGTAATCAAGCTGTGACAACTGATGTGTGAGGAGTGCAAAAGCTCTCAGTTTAAGCATACACATCCCAACAAATGGACAAAATTACTGTAATATACCAATCAGGGAAAGCTTGACTGCATATTATTCATAGTAGAGTAATGCCAACTTAAAAGAGGCATGGTTCCACTGTCAGCTTACAGTACAGTGGCAAAGAGAAAAACAAAGTTGAAAAACTAATTTGACATCTGGGCCAGTGTTTGCCAGAAGGCACATGAGAGGCTGTAACAAACTGGAAGATGGTTTGATGGTATGATGCAAACCATACTACATGTCACACTGATGAAACCAAAACCTCAAGAAGCAAAACACAATAGCCAGAATGATGTGTAGTAGTGCAGCATCAAGCAGTGGGTGTGCTTTTCTATAGCACACTCCAGTATGTTTATGCAGACAGAAAATGAATCCTAAGCTAATTATAAAGGCTACATTTACAAATTTTACTCAGTTCAGACTGTATACATGAATAGGGCTTTTCTATTGGCCTGGGTTGACCAGTGACCACACTATGCCTAAACGCGATGACATGCATTTCCACTGCAGCCTCAGCACGGGATAGCTCCGCTGATCTGCACTGCTTCTGTCCTGTTAGATAGCAGGGAAAATCATGGCCATTCTGTGCCAGGCTCCTCCTCTGTCCTCAGCACATTAACTGTGCTGGAGACTAGAAAGAAATCTGTTTGTTATGTATCTCTGTGTTAAGATCAGTGCTGTGATTGTTTCTACGCAACTCTCTGTGGTTTGGACATTAGTTTTACTCGTGCATCTCTGTTTGTACATTCAAATATCAGCAGTATTTCACTAATCAGACCATTTTTAGTCATTTTGGAGCTGCATTAAATTCCTGCTGATGTAAACTGAATATTTAATGCTGCTGCATCACACTAAAAGCTTTCGACTAAAAAAAATGGTGGGATGCTTTTATTGTGAAGACATTATAGGAAGGAAATATAATATGTTTTATCACAGTGTTCAGAGATTCATTAGTAGCTCAGGTACAACTGTGAGGTGGAAAAACACTTGCAGCAAACCAACACATCTCAGCTGACTCTGGCTGTTCACAGCATGGCACAGCACAGCTAACCCCAAATCCCACATCCCACAAAGACACATACGTGGAGTCTGATTCTGCGTTACACTGCAGGAAGAAGCCCACACTCTTCTGGTGTGGCCGGTCAGGATAGAAGCGTGGCATCACCATTATCTTCCAGGGAAGGTTCCGGACGAAGCAGGACGGGCTGAGCACCGACTCACTCAGACGACTGAAGCGTTCCACTACAAACCGGAAAGTCGCTTCTGACCGCCAACTAGTGTCTGTGAAAAGATGGAGGGCGAGGAAAACAAGAAAACAGTGAGTACAGGTTCCCTCTAATTCATCAGAATAGATGACCTGATGATTTGCAGGACATTCAGTCCAGTCTGACACCTATCTGTGGCATGCCCTGTTACCCAAACAATTACTGTCCAAACTGTTTTTTGGTCTAGTCACACCCTAGAAATTCTAAAGGTTGACTTCCACCCCATACGTTCTGGTACTGCAGAGTTGTTGTCTTCCGCTGTAAGATCCCAGTGGGGTTAGCTTTGAAAATTGAGGACTGCGATGCAGCAGAATCCTGTGACACTGTGCAGTCCTGTACCTTGCAACAATTGTTATCTCAAAACACATTTCAATTGGCCCTCCTAGACTGCAAGGACCTCCTACTTCTGTTCATACTAGCCGGTCACCATGTGGGGCTCACAAAGGCTGAACTTTGCTAAATTCAAAGCTTGCAGTCAGTTGCAATAAAGGTTGTTCAAGTCTTACTGCTGTCTTGACTGTAGTTATGATTGAGCATTACTGATGTTTGTGTCATACATTTTTGTAATTTATTTTTTGATACTGACAGCATTTCAGTTCCTCTACTTTAACAGTCAGTGGTATAGCCAATTAGACACTTATGAATGTAATTTTTGGCATTTCTTTCAGCTGTACCAAAAACATGCTGAAGCATGAGATCAAAACCAAGAAACATGCCAAAATGTGACTTCTGTGTTCCATTACATTCCTAATACTTTCACTTTTAAACAACTTAGAGTTTAAAGTGTTTTTAAAAGGACACATCCTCCTTACCATCCTCCATGTCCTCCTCTGTATTGTTGTGTCCATCTGCCATGGCCACATTCCCATTGATCACTGGATTGGCTGGGATTCTTGGAGGGTCATCTGTGTCCCCAGCTGTACAGAGAGAGAAAACAATATGATGAGATTGTATGGATGATAGCAGCAAGTAGGCCTTTTGTCCATTTGCAGTAAAGCTGGCTGTGGCTTCTGTATTGTTAATTGCTGGACATGAGCGGACGCAATTCATGGGCTCGAAATTTATCCTAATAAGATCAACAAAATATAACTTCAGGAGCAATAAAATGTCACACAGAAGGCTTAATCTGACTTTTGCATTCATTTTAATTCACGTGTACCCATTATTATCCACCACCTGCAATAACTGCTGGATTATTTTTTTCTTCTAAAAAATCCAACTTGAACTCAGACTCATTTTCTTGCAATGTTTTGGTCTTATAGTTTCTTCGCTTGGTTACAGTAATTATAGAAAATTTGATAGGAGATTACTCAAGTTATTTTTCCCATTTAGTTTTACTCCCCTTTACTGGGAAAACCCTGCTGAAACAGCATGACGAGTCTTCTTTCCCAATCTGTGTGTATTACAGAGTGGGGGCAACAGAAAGAGAATGTGTGTCTGTGTGTGAGGCGTAACAAAGACCATGAAACACCACAGTAGGCTGGGTAATTATGGATACAATGCAGGATTAAGCTGCAAGTCATCGTTCAAACAAAACACACGCGCACAGAGGACAGCAATTATGCCAGTCAAACGAGATAGCTCAATACATAGACTAATCTATCAAAACACACTAATGACAGAATCAGAAGAAGCTTTGAGTTGACTTCAAGGAGTGACTGAAATCTGCCTGGATTCTGTGACGATGACAATGATGCTACAGAAGCCAGAACTGAGACGAATAAATGCATTCATATGAACACTCAAGTAGGTTCTCAAATGTGTTGCGGTGTCACTCCATTTTAAACGCTTTCAAGTGTATCTGTGTTGCTTGTCTTCCTCTAAGCTAACAGACACAGTATAAACTGTGTGTCTAGTCTCCAGGTAACATTACTGACCGAGTCCTCCAGGAGACTGACCTCGTTTCCCCAAGTGGATTACACCCTGCTAATGGGGTCTGTCAGTCAACTCCATGACAACTTCTTGTCCCGCCCACTGTGTTAGTCTATCCTGAGAGGTATGGACGACTGGGATCCATCAGTGAAATCTGTAAGAGTCTGGGCTGGAGGTACGTTTAAAATTTGCCACAAAGAGTAGTACTGTAGAACTTACTGTTACATTAACTATGAAGGGAAAAATCACAACCATCTCAACAGATTATTTAAAAATATACGTTTACATCAAGCACCACAGTTGTGCTCCAACAGTGACCTTCAACAGAAAACACTAACACAAATATCCATTCAAGTAAGAAGTTTTAAGAAAGCATTCTAATCTCTCCTGATCTTGTAAAGTCCACAGCCTTCTGGACTGAAAGTAGCAAATAAAGGTTTTACAATCATGCATAATTTTGTCCCATGAAGCAAGTTTATGCTGACAAAAGGGAAAAACAATTCCAGATGTGTGTTTAACCCACATCAACAAGGTTATAACAGCACAGTTCATCCTGTTACAATGACTTGGCACTAAGAGGCTAGAATGCAGTTTGGTGCATCAGACCACACTAAGCTGTGGTCGTCTACTTTCAGAACACTGACCGATGGAGTACAGGCATACAACGTCCCGGACAATATAAGGTACTAATAATACTGACAAAATTAAACCCTGACCTAAAAACATAATACAATGCTAATCTCACTCTTTAGTAATGTCCTCTTAGAGAAATTAGGTTGTACGAGAAGCAACTTGGCAAATGGCAAAATGTGTGTTTTATATTAATATTACATTTTTAGAGAGCCATTACAGGCGTTAAAACAAGGCTGACTGTGTGGCAGGAAAAGCCTGGCATCCTATTTACAGTACTGTGGAATAAAATGACTGAAATATGCAGACCAGGTGATGGATGAACTGCTGCAATTGTGTGGAGCCTCTTATATAAAGGAAGTGCAGTGAGTGTGTTGCTGCAAGCAGTCCGAAAAAGTGAGCAGTTTATTATGTCAACTTGTTTTCACTGTCCTTGTAAGGCTGCAGTGCACTGAGGGAGAACCCAAGAAAGGTGAACCAGCAGCTAAAGGGGAGGAAGCCTGGAAAATGCACCTGCTATGACTGAGACCAGCATTAAAATGAAAGTCTGAAAAATAAAACAAATATCACCTGGGACAGTTTCGACAATTTAAATACATTTATAATTGTGTAAGATCATTCATTTATTGTACGCTGCAGGAATAACCAGCAACACTATGTGTGAGAACAGATAATAAAATCACTGGGACTAAATGACGCAGTGAAGCTGAGGGCTCCCACTAGCCTCTACTCGGTCTAAAGTTGACATCAGTAAAAACTTAATAAAAATACTGGTATTGCAGGTCCTCTGTGTACAAAAAGCTTGCTACACGCTTTAAAGATGGCCCTGACTGCAAATCGAACAAACAAAAACACTGATCATTAAAAATGGCGAGCTCCATGCCTTTTGGTCTTCCATACAATGAAGCAGCAAATCCCCGCGCTGCTCCAGTGCGGGCCTGGCTTACCGCAGCGGCGACTACCGTTACTTGCCAGCACTGCCACACGTTTCACATAACATACTGCCAAACATAAACACGAATATACAGCTAAACGACAGAATTATTTATTTTGGGTGTTTCAGATTGCCATTGTTTCTACAGGAATGGCTAAACATGTAATACCACAGGCACTTTAGCAAATCGGTATTGACGCATCTGCGTTCCCGTTAGCTACCTAGCAAACACTAGCCACAGAATCATCTGCAGGCCTTTATTAGCCAACATTAGCTTGAATCACTTGTGCCAGCTAGCAAGCAAGAATTATAGGTAGATTAATAACAATAAGAAGTGGCAGATTATACAATTAGACAGAGTTAACGGACAAGAGAAAAAAGCTCATTTACGCGAGGCAAATATCCAAGGCCTAACATTCGAGCAATAGCCAAAATCGAACTATGCAAAATACAAGCCACCATTTTGGAACGCCACACACCCCCTCCGTGAGCGTTAGCTGACCAGCTAACTAGCATGCTAGCTAGCGAATGAACGTAAGGATATGAGCATTGGAGCTAATTGACTAGCTTACGATTAGCCGTCCCGCTAGCACTGCGTTTTGCAAGCTTAAAGACCACACTGGGTAGTAAAACAGATACTAAGCGGTGTCGTAATTACAAGAAAATACCAACATGTCAAATTTACTGACAATACTTTTAGCGGACCGGTTGACAGATTTCACCCTGCGATCAACCGATACTTTTAGCCGTTTTGCAGACCCGCATTTAATGAACAAGCGGTCAGACACGATGCTAACACACCATTTTTTATAAGCTGACGTTTGTCGAACAGTTACAAACGGGCTGTAGTTTACGTTAGCAGCAAGACTAATACAAATACTGCCACTTTATTAGCGGTATAGTTAACTTTGATGATGACCGCATGCAACGATAACTGTCAAAATCAACCCAAAGCCCGGAGTGAAGTCAAAGTAGCAAGATTACGGTAATTTACCTAGCGATGGATCCATGTTAATTGCGAGACTAACAACCACACTGTTTACAAACATTTACGTTATCAACAGTCAGTCAGTCCGGCACTCGGTGGCTGCATGCGAATCCTAAACGGCGACGATCTGGCAAACAGCAGCGGATAACTTAGCATGGCAACGAATGCGAGCCAAATTGAGCCGTTTATTTAGATATACAGCCACCGATCCGAATGAATGCTTTCTGGGGCAAATCTCTATCAATGAGTACAGCCGGTACTTTAGGATAGTCTAAAAGCAATGTAATATTGCAAACATACGAAGAGAAATAAAGGCTCCGTTTGCTTAAAACGCAAAATGAGGTCAGCTACACAGAAGTATGCTGCAACGGACGCACAATCAGCAAAAATGCAACCGGCTATCCTAGCTAGCTTCAGGCCTTCGTGTTTACTGTAATGTCGAGCGCAGCTTGCACAAATAAAAGTCCGTGCATTTCTCGTGTAGCGGTTAAAGTATGACATAAATGTCGAAAAGAATCAGTTTGCCTTTTCTTTAGCAATTACTTTACCTTCCATCTCCATGTCCTCTGGTTCACTGAGCTGCTGCTCGCCGGCTTTCTGTTGCTGCTGCTGCTGCGTGTGATGGTGGTGGTTCATGTTGGCAGCTGTTGTTGTTGTGGTTGTGATGCGGTGCTCCCTGCTATCTCTGTTACCCTCGTTCCTGTCCAGGGTCGGCTCGGTGGGGAACCGGTTTCTGGACTGCTGGTGAGGTGTGGTGGGATGCGGAGGTGGGGTGGACAGGTCGAGCCTCGGCGGCCGGGCCTGCTCTGTCGCGACCTCGGCCTTGTCCGCTGTCAGCGCCGGGGAGTGAGGAGGGGAGGTCGGCGGGGGAGCGGGTAGAGAAACGCGGACGTATTTGCTCGCTATTCGCCCAATCGCGGCGCCTTTGGTGGGTGCGAGTCGCTGGCTGACGGCGGGGGTTGGGATGGATGGACTGGGGCTCCGAAGACGGAGGCCAGCTGAAATGAGCTAAATCAACCCTGCTTTACCCCGGGAAATATGGGGCAATAAGAGAACTCGCAACACGACTTGCACCTTGAGGAACAAATACCCTGTTTGTAGCTAGCGTTAAGCTACCTGACACTAGGTAGCCAAATGGTGATATAGGTACAACAATGAAAACAAAGGCTCATTTGCTATAGACACACATTCAACAACTTTGCCTGCGATATCCCCAGTCCGTGTGCTCCTCCGATTGTCCCTCTTCTGGGGGAGAGCGGAGGAAAAAGCTATCCATTCAAACCAGTTTCCAATACGGAATAGCACTAACGTTAAGTTCACGGAGACAAGAGTTGCCACGGCCCGACACAAACCAATTCCCCCAAACTGCCCCTAACACGATAAACGACAAAACACGGCACCTCGCTGCATTTCCAAGCTAACCTCTCGTTTCTTGTGAGGAATGTGCCCGGTCATACAATGTTAGCATGAGCTGTGCGGCTCTCGACCCGCTCCTCCCGTGGTTTGTGATGTGTTGAGTCTGAGGTAAATCTCAAAATGGCGGTCGCGCTCTTCTTTCTGAAATGTCACATCCGCATGGAGATCCAAACACGAGCCCATCCCCGGCCAGGTTCACATGGAGCGGGCGTGTGTATCAGACACAAGAGAAATAAAATATAAGTACTAACAACAGTTATTAGTCGAATAGAAATTTCAGGAATGACAATATGTGGCTTGGCCTCTTGGTGCTGCAGTGGGCCTTGACCATTGATTTATAATGATTTGAACTGCATAACGCGCTGTGTCAAAATGGGAACGAACTGATGTGCTGAAATAATAATTATTATTTAATGGATAATTTCAAGAATAGGACTTTAACGAAGTAAACTTTTTCTTCAGTTCTGACGAGTTTTAGTTACACCTGATAAACAAAATTACATGTAGCATACATATCGCTGTGTAACTTGGGTTTTGAGTCTTCCGTAAATAATAATTATAGAAAACCTGTATTTGCAGCATATAATACATATTAAATAAAATAATATAAATACAGAAATCACCTTTAAAAATGGTAAGCATTTACTGTATGGGTATGTTTTTCAAGTAAAATTTAGCCTAATGCGGAAATTTGACTTCAATGCAATAGGCTTTTTGTATTCTGCGACACTCCTTTCCATTATACTTTCTATAAGACAACCTGCCAGTTATCAAATGATTTCAAAGTCTCAACTATGGGCTCCTGACATTTATTGTAGTTGATTTTTAAAATTGTTTATTCTGTTCACTCATTTCACTTTTAGAACTTGAGACTGTATTTGCA
Source organism: Acanthochromis polyacanthus (assembly GCF_021347895.1). Classification (NCBI taxonomy): domain Eukaryota; kingdom Metazoa; phylum Chordata; class Actinopteri; family Pomacentridae; genus Acanthochromis; species Acanthochromis polyacanthus. The sequence continues at coordinate 27,221,946 of NC_067133.1, read as the reverse complement.
AATGATATAATTAATGTATTGCAATGTGTTATATGCTCGTCATATAATTTGCATTTAGGAAAGCGTTTTCACAGTCATGCTTTACCCTGTGGTGTTACTACAGGGCCTACATTGCCTAAACAATTGTGTATTACTTAATGTTAGGAGGATGGGATAATTTACCAAAAACAAACAAACAAACAAACAAAAACTGTGATCACAAACTTCCGTTAGTAGTTTGGATTATACCAAATCCCTGACAAATATTATGGTGGAAAATGGCACAAGTTTTTTTTTTTTTTTGCTAATGAAGTAAAATATTCTTACCATATTCATTATCAGTTATCAGTAAGTCGCATATATATATATATATATATATATATATATATATATATATATATATATATGTTTAATTAATTTTACTACTAAAAAGATTTTAAAATAACTGAAATAATAAGGCTACAATACAGTAGAGAACAGTTTTATTTTGTTTCTTTTCTATCACAGTGTATTATCATTGCTCCGTCCAGACATAAATTATTTCTTATCAAGGAAGTGTTCATTATGCTGTGCTACTGACACAGCTGCCGGTCCGTGTCTGCAATGCTGAAACCAGAGCCTTCAGGTTGTGATGAAACGACACCATCCAGTGGAAAAAACACAATCCTGCACCAAGGCTATCGTTGGACTTTTTTTTTTTTTTAACTTTATTTTACCTGACATCTTTTTGTTTTTAGATCAAAAACAGTTTTATGCTGAATAATCTGAATAAGTGGGGGTCATACATGAACTTTCGTGTTTGCGGGTGTTTGAAAATTAATTTGGTTGCTGTCGTAAGATGAATATGTATTATAAATATATCTTTTTCTTTTTTAAAAATCAGTCAATGCAGCCGAATTGTAGAACGTATTAGTGAGCAAGATATAATATAATACGTCATACAGTATATTATACAGTAGAAAATTATGGTCCCATATACAGTAGTTCATCTATGTTAAAACCGGATATTTGATCAGCCTCCAGGAGAGGGACATCATATTCTACTTTGATAAACCAGATTTGCCCCAAAACTTTTCTCTTTTGATTCAAACTCTAATTATGCTGGCAAAATATCATATACATAAAACTAAATGGTCAAAAGCAAAACCAAATGGACAATATTTTGAAAATGAAATTTCTCAGTATCTTAATTTAATAAAATATGCAGCTAATCCAAAAGCTGTGAAAACCTATCAAGTAGCCTGTAGTTTTTTTTTAAATAGCAACTTAATGTATCTCATTATGTGTGTTTGTGTCTATATATACATGTAGATATCAAGATGTTGTTGTATTTCTACATATATGTGCATATTTGTAGAGGTACATATTAGTATGTGGTTCTGTTTTTGTGTGTATATGTATGTATAAATGTGTATATATTATAAATGTACATATTAGGGATGCAAATTATTGAGTAACACAATTATCAATGGTTGCTTCATTTTATCAGTCAATGATCCATTAATTGATAAGAGGCAATTTTTCTGAGAAGCTGAACTCCCTTCTGAGTCTATGCAATTTTTTATCAAGCAATGTCTGATAAATGATTGATTAATAATCAATTGTTTGCACCCCTAGTATACAACCATATGTGTTGCTTCCAACTCCCCCTGGCATGTATGTATGTGATGTATGTGTGCATGCATATATACATATATTTCCCCTTCTTCTTTTTTTCCCTTCTTTCCCTTTATTTTCGTTTTCTTTCTCTCTTTTTAGTTTACTTTCTTATTTTCATTTAGTGTTATTTTTTGTTTTTTATTAATATTAACTTAATGTTATTGCTATTGATTTATTTTATGATTACTGTATATTCTAAAGCTAAATAAAGATTTAAAAAATATATAATATAATATAATATAATATAATTTTTTTCTCAGAGCCGTAGACAACATAAAGCTCACAGCGCATTTTTCATGACTAAACTCGCACTCTCTTGCAAGCTTTGTTAATAGGGACTTTTCACTGAGGTTCTTTTGTGTCAATACTATGACGGACGTGTCAGAGAGCCAATCAAACTCTGAATACCGACCTGAAGCCCACCCTGCAGTGCTCATGTGACCAATTGTCGTTGACGTCTACAGTAATGGGCGGGATGAAGCGCATAACATGATAGGCTGCCTTGTATATATCCCAACGTCGGCAACTCGGAAAAATAGTTAGCTAGGCTTATCTTCACAGATGGAAGGAATAGGTGGCAACGCAATATTGTAGTGCGAAATAAAATAGTAACGACAACAGTATTCATGGATTTTCTCGTATAACTCTTTACACAGTATTCATTTAGTCGTCTTTTAAACATTAAACGCGAATTTCCCCCGAGTTTTTGGTGCATTAAATGGAGGAGAAGAAGGAAGACGGAGACTCGGAGATACAGGAACACGGACCCGAGCACTGGTTCTCAAAATGGGAGCGGCAGTGTTTGGCCGAAGCGGAGCAGAGGGAGCCGAGCGAGGAGGAGGCCGACAACGACCAGGATAAACTGTGGCATCTGTTCCAGAACTCCGCTACTGCCGTGGCACAGTTATACAAAGGTGGAAACCAGCGCTCCCTGTTTGCTTGTTCGTCTAACGACGCCTACTTTGCCGTTATGCCATTGGCTTGTTTGTTAGCAACATTGCTACGTCCCGAGCGTTACTGTGAACTAATGTTCCCGTCAGTACTGGCAGGACGCTAACTCGCCCGTTAGCAAAGTCGCTAGCCGGTACTGGGGAACTAACGTTTACAGGTGATTTTGCAATGCTACATTTAGTTAGCTTGTGCTAGCTAGTGACAAAAATGAGTTACGAGCCCAAATCTGACCTTAAACACTTATTTCGACCACTAAACAACCATGGTTAGTCTGACTGACATAACTAAATAAGCTTGAGGTAACTTGACTACTTTTGTCAATAAGCTAGCTTGTTGACACTAAGTTACACAGCAGCGGATAGCTAACGTTAGCCAGGCTAGTTACAAAATGGCGATGGTAACAACAATCGTAGCTACGCGACATTCACAGATGACAGTCTCTTGTCTGCTGTCACCGTTAACATCTGTTGTGTCGGTCTCTGTTGGCTGTAGACCTGTCCTTTAAAGGTGTAATATTAACGCCTCACAAGTGCTTTTTGTCACCCGGTTTCTGCTGAGACAGCAGAGCAACGTTAACAAGCGTTATAATCACAAGATGGCGAAAATAATATTGGTTCGATGTTGAATTATTGGTTTGTCCACGATCTGCTAAGGATTTGGACTTCTCGGTCTTAATAAATTCAAGTGCAGATAGACAGAATTCGACTTGTGAAGCCGTCTATGCCTGGCATGTATGTTTGACACTGCTCTGCAACTTTACTGCTGAGAGGGCAGTTAAGTTCGTGTGTCGGTGCTCTCATGCTAAACAAGCTTCTACCAAGCTGGCCATCTAGCGCTGGCTGACAGTTATTTTTATGCCAAACCTTGTCACTGCAATTGTAGATGCAAGACAAAATGGCGAATGAATATGATATCCACTTCAACCCTTCGTCGTCCTTTGGTCACGTTAATCTTCATAGCACAAGACTGCATGCCTTAAAATTACAGCCTTATGACATGTAAAGAAACCAAACGTATTTTCTCTTTTCTCTCACAGACAGAGTATGCCATCAGCAGGGCCTGTCATTGTGGGTGCCATTTCAGAATGCTGCTACAGCAGTCACCAACCTTTACAAAGGTAACTACCCACATCTCCCTTCTCTCTGTCCTTGTGCTTTTGAGTAGGATTTATTGATCTACAGTGTTTATATTTCATTCTATCAATATGGACGATGGCTGTCATTGTATTTGTCAATGTAGACATGTTTTTATTGACAGAATTGTTCATCAGATGAGATGACAAACAGATCTGGTCATTATCACTCTTATGTCCTAGTCAAGTGAGTCCCGAGTAGCTGGACCCAGCTTAAAAATTAAAGTTTTAAGTTTCTATAATGAGAATATGTTCAAGTTTACCAGTCACACTTTCATCATCATTTTGAATTTAAAATCTAGCAGTTGTTTTCAAATTTTACCTATAATTAGTTGGTTCTTATTTTAAAACCTGGGCAGGCCCCCTTTGAAAGTATCTTGCTGTTGATGTATGACATGCCTTTTTTGTATGTTTGTTTTGATAAATACATGTAGAATAAAGCATATGCATTGTCAACTGTGATATTTAGATTTACTGAAATAAAGATAATGTTAAAGATGCCATACATACTTACTTGGCTTTGGAATAATTGATGATGTTTATTATTCTAATCTTGTCCTCCACCATCTCAGAGAGTGTGGAGGCCCATCAGAGAAGCTTCGACCGAGGCATCCAAATAGGCCACCAGCGTCGTAATAAGGTGCGTAAGGTTCCTGTGTAAAGCACCTCAATTCTCTTGTATCTTGACAAATTGTGAAATTACACATCCCTGACATTAGGAAACAGGTGCTTGGAGGCTACAATAGGTTTGGGGTGATGAGGGGTACAAAAAAATGTGTCAGTGTTCATCAGTGAAATTAAATATTTGCTAACTGATGGATGTATGACTCTTGCCCTTGATTGCAGGACATGTTGGCCTGGGTCAAAAAGCGTCGAAGAACCATCCGTAGGGAGGATCTCATCAGCTTTTTGTGCGGCAAAGCACCACCACACAGAAGTAGCAGGGCAAGCACTCGACTGGCCATGGTGGCCCCTAGCCGGGCTAATTCACCAGCTGAGACTGGCTCATCCGTGGAAGCAGACCTCCAGCCCTTCAGGGAGGCCATAGCATTGCATGGTAAGTCAAGAAAGTCCAACCCGTCTCACAGCTGACACATCAGTGGTCATTCTTGCTCAAGTATCAGAAATGATTTACGATCCAGGGGGGCAGATGGATAGTGGGGTAGAAAATCTTCATTACTACTAGTCAGTACTGTAGGCCACTAATGCAGCATATGTGTTGCTGTGTTTGTCCAGTCTTGAGATTATTCCTTTAGTTTTTAAAAGTGCGTGTGTCATCTACCGATTATACAAATGTAAAAGGTTTAAGGTAAGGAATGTACTGTAGAGTGGCGATGAGATCCACAGATAGAAGCACTGAACTACAGTATTTTAGTATGTGAGACAGACTCTCTGTGTGTGTGATAGCATGCTAGTTCTTCAGTCATCGTACTCGGCCACATGTTGCCCAGAGATAAGGGTATGTTGTGCATGGGTGTACAAGTATTGGCCAATGGCGAAAGAGGGCCTCACTTGTGTTAACCCCTACTCTGTGTTTGTGAGAGAGAACATCTGACTAAGTTGGAAGCCACATTGTTTTTTAACTACTTGGTTTTTAAAACTGCAAATACAATAATTTCTATTAATATTTCAGTTACACGAGAGTATGTTAGCATTTCTGTTGTGCTGTCAACACAAGTAAATATTCAGTACTCTTGCATTTTAAAGGGGTCATTTTAGGGTGTACCTGAGGTTAGACTGGCTCATGTTAGGCATTTAATGGTTTAGGTTACCGAAATGCAAATTCAGCTTCTGTCAGGAGGTTTCAGTGTGTCTCCTTTCTCGGTCAGCTGAAGCTGTATTTCACAAATGATGTTTGTGTTGATTGAAGACATAATTTTGACTTTTGATCAAAGTCTATGTAAAAAATTAATTTTTAAGTTAACTGCAGCCTTGTTTCTAGTTCAGCTTGTATATTTTTTTGTAATACACAGTCTTTTTTATTAGAACATCCACATATTTTTAGGTTATTTCGAGCACATACCGTTTGCTGTGTGTTTAATAACATTACGCTGGTATTTAGTGTGACAGGACTTACCGGTAATGTGTTGGATTAAAAAAACAGAAGGCTGCATCACGTACACACTGTACTGGGATAGAAAAGGATGTTTAAGTGATTTCCTACAGTGTGATTTTATGTTGCACCTGTCACGTCACTTGTTAAGTGACAGCCACTGTTGCCAACAGTGATCGTACTGCGAAACGTGCTTGTTTTTATTGTTGTGGTAGTACTTTTAATCATACTAAGTTTACTAGGTAGTTGAATACTTGTGTTTTGTGGGATGTGTTCTTCAGGTACTGTTCTATAGCAGAACATCTTAACAATGCTATTCTGAAGAAACTTAAGCTTGTGATTTCTGTTGTCTGTAAGTCCAAAACGGAGACAGAAACAGAGTGAAACCAGAACCTGAGTGAGTGACTTTGACTAATGTGAAGTCCTGTCAGAGGTCTGTTTACATGCTGTCCTTCCCCAACACAAGGGAGTCTTTACTAGCCACACATTTTAATAAGACACAACTGGATGGAGAGAGAAATGTGAAATACTTCTTTTTTTTTCCTTCTTTACATTTTGTCTGTGGTGGATGCTTACATGCTTTGAGCTTGCCACTGTAAAACTGTTTTTCTTGGATCCTCCATGAAAAGATACACATTGCATTATTCTGCGCCAGTATGTAAATGGCACTTTGGTCTGCCAGTTGTCATTTGTGGCTCCTACAAATAGGATGCACACTTTGTGTTTACTTGGTTGTAATTTGCTGCATTATGTGAGTACTAGTAGAGCAACTGTACATATATTTATCCAAAATTTTTTGGCATTGTTTAGGTATATGCTGACCTGATAATTCTTTTTACCCTACAACCCTTGTAGAAACCTTTATGAAAGATTTGTTTGTCCGTGAATTTTTCAAATGCCGAATAAAATAGATTGCCAATATTATGGAACAACCTCTGATGCGATGGTTACTGAAAGCTTGCTGCAGGCTGTAAATGATAACTGCTTACACATAGCAGCAAGTTTGTCAAGGATATTTTTGAAACAGTATTCAAGATTCTTAATTAAAAATTAGCTCGTTTATCCATCTTAGTTTTCTGTCCAGTAATGTTCTTTGTCTGTTTCTCCTCTTTCTGAAGGTCTGAGTGGAGCCATGGCAAGTATTAGTGTGCGCTCCGGTACTCCAGGTTCTCCCACACATGTAAGCGGGAGCAGCAGTAACGGAGGTGGTGCAAGTGGAGGTGGTTCTTCCGGCTCTGGGCCGATGTGCCGCAGCAGGCGTAATGGGCTACAAGATGTCGACCTGAACACTTTCATTTCAGAGGAGATGGCACTGCATCTGGACTCTACAGGCTCTGCCTCTGCTGGAGGGGGAGGAACCAGAAAACGAAACTCCACCCAGTGTAGTGATGTCATCACAGACTCCCCTACGCACAAACGCAACAGGATGATCTGATCTGATGCCTGCCTATGTGTGAGGGGTGGGGCAGTAGCCTTCAAAGCCAAGGCTAGGATAGGGGGATGGATGGGCTTATGTGGGACAGACACGCAGATGTACAGACAGACATTCGGATGCCCGGGCTGAAAATAAAAACAGGGACTGAAAGCTCTCAGTTGGGTCTGTTCAGTTGAATGAACTCTATTCCTTGTCTCCTTTCCCAACACTAGTACTACAAATCACTGATCTACAATCAGAACATTTAATGAGTGTGTGTGTGCACGTGGGTGGGTGACTGGGAAGTCTGGACGACATCACACATTCCTCCGACATCACTGCCCTGGAAAGGAGACAACGAAGAAAGTCACCAACTATTTCTGGGATGCAGACAGTTCTCAAGGGGTAGAAATGCACTGTGCTGCTTGACAAGTAAAAGCCACTTGATCTTTGACACATTTGTGCCCTTCCCTCCCTTAACCTCGCTCATCCTCACCCACCACCTTAATAAGGAAGTGAGGGCCATGATCAAATCGTTTCACTCAGTGGATTGAGTTGCTCGCCAAATGTTGGACCCAACGTTGTCAGAGATTCACCCCACGTCAAACAACCCGCCTGTTCTTTCTGTTACTGCATCATTGCAGCTTTTATTTGATGTTGCCTGTCAGTGGTGGAGCTAAATCGCCTAGTAAGAATATGTGTGTGGCATCGCTCAGCCTCATCTGCCACTTGAAACCAGTCACATTTCTGGCTACCACTAGGTCGACAGCATCTAACTATCAATAGCAGGCTGTTAATGTTTGGACATTTAGACGTTATTCTATGCTAACTACTTTGCTTCAAAAATGGCTCAATTTACTTCAGCCAGTCACCCGTTTTGTTTTTAGTTCTTCAACCATCAGTGTTAAAATTCTAGCTTTGTTGCCACTTTTTTTGCCGCAGCAATAGCCAAGTTATTTTGCATTCTTTTCCACTTAATTTTTTTTTCAGGATAATGGAAAGGAAATTTTTATTTTTGTGTACAGCTTCTCAGACAGCCCATTAGCTGACTGCGATGCCCTCCCCCACCTTTCCCCCAGTCTTGTTATGAAAGCAGCTGCTGTTTTATGTGGTCGTGTGATGATTATGATGAGTTGCAATAAGGATTTTTGCACTTAGCTTTCACTTCTAACTCATGCAAACAAATCGGCTCTTCCATTGTATTGTAGCTCGTCCAGCCCTCAACAAGTCCACTTGTGGTTGGTCCACACGTTATGTAGTTTGGCCCGACCTTAGGTGCTTAGAAAAAGCAAAGCACTTGATACGACTAGAACAGGAGCGCTCACACACACCTCTGATTCAAGCAATTCTTCAAAAGTATTTCATCATGTTGGTGCGTGTGGGCTCTACTAGTATTCAGAGACCTTCCCTGTTTGACAAATGATTTAACTTACTGGAAGATAATCGGTGCTGTAGAAAAGGCATAAATCACACAAATGTTGTCACAATGTAGGCGTGTCTTAACAAAACCACCGAACGATGTCACCCAGTGCATACAAGATACTGGGTAACTGAGCTGGAGGTGTTGGGACACTGCTTTTTGTGCAAAGGGGAGTGTGCAGTAATGAAACGTGGATGAGTTTGATTTTTTTTTTTTTTTTTTTTTTTTTAAACTTGGTACAGAATGATGCAACTTTGGGCTAGTTTCATTCTTGAAATAGCTGTTGCCTTCCATCCTCTACTGAGGGAGAAAAGCAGGAGACACTGACATCACATGAGTCATAAAACTGGGTATATTTAGCAACTTAAAAGTAACGTGACCTAGTAATGTACCAATATGACTTATTTTAGAGTTTTAAAAGGTTATTGGCACTAAATCCGCTATTCTTCGTGGGTGTATTAATTATTGGAATACGCTTTCATTTAGCATAGGAAGCTAATCAAGTGTAAATTATTAAAAATGTTGAGTTGTCTAGACTTGAAACCAATTCTGAATAGTTCCAGTAATGCTCTGTTGTAGTAGTGACACAGTAAGTTATCAGTGAGGTGTAAAGCCCTCAGTGTTCGACTTGTAAATATCCACTTGAGATGTTAATTTTCCTGCTTTTCCTCCCTCATCGTTTCCTTATGTTGATTTGTTTACCCCCACTCAACTTCTATGGCCTGGGAAGTGGGTTCTCTTTAGCTGTCTAAAGCATGCCATTTTGTGTGTGTGTTTTTTTTTTTTTTTAACCTTCCGTTACACTTTGGTCATAGATTTCACTTCCTTCTTTCATATTCAGACATGATTGCAGGCGACATAAGAACCAGGCTGAGATGTGCACCTGGAGGTTTGTTCACCAGTTGGTAGGTTGCGATGAAAGTCGGAATCTGTAATTATTGTGAAGGATGGTTGATAAGCAATCCACGTTGAAGCCATGTCAGGTGCAAAATAAACAGTGTCATATATGCTGCAAGTAGCTTCTGTTATTACAGGTGTAGTGAATAAAAAATAAAGCATAGGAAGCATTCATGTTCTTGAATAAAATTCTGCCCAAAAGTCACTTTTAAGTCCACTGCAGGTCAGTCTCTAGGTCTGACCTGTCAGCTGGGCCACATGCTCTTCATTAAGTCAGAGGAATGCATTTAGAATACTTTAGTTTTCTTCTCCAGACACTTGATTCACTGTTTTGTGTCTAACACTCCACTTTGGCATTGGTAGCATACTTGACTGAAATCAAATGGGGTGTTTAGCTACAGACTGATAGCTTTAAGCACCCTGTGTTTCTGTTGTCAGTTAAAGGGAAGATATGAAGTGTGTGCTGACAGGACAAATAAACTGAAATTTAGCCTATCAAAGGACACTTTATTTTTTTTCCCCCAAAGGTTTGACTCAAAAGTTGGCCGAGACAGGGATTATGCCGACCTCCGCTGATTAGCTTGGTTACAATAAAAGGGGGCACTTTGTGTTTTTTTTCTTTGTTTCTTCCCTGAGCCAGTCATGGCCTTCATCCATATTGTTTCAAAAGGCTGATTCATGCCACGTGTTTCTGGAGCCAACACTATTATCAGCTGTTTCTTGATACTTATTTGTTTAAAAAAATAATAAATGGCTAATCTATATACTTAACATTTAATTGTTGGTATGATATATGTGGTTCACATTGTAAAAGAAATAAAACTATTGAATTGCAATTGGATGGACTATGTTTCATTAAAGAAGGAAAATGGATAGTTTTGATTGTTTATAAAAATTGGATTTGGAGAATATTTTTGCACAGAAGGGTTTTCTGTTTGTCTCTGTATTTTATCTGTCAATTAGCAACTCTTAAAATTAAATATTGGGAATGATCAAATGGACAAAATTAGCCTTTAAAATTAAGATAAGGGAAATATATATATTTTTAAAACTGGTTCCCACATTACTTTCGATACATTGGGCTGATTATTGCAGACTTCTGACAAATGAAAAACAGTAAATAAATATACTTTTTCTTTCCTTCTTTTGCATTTGATGACATTAAATTGAATGTCTGGAGTATTTACAGAACAGAGCTGTGGTTTGGTACTGAGGCACCACAGCCAAACAATATCAACATAAATACACCAAGGTTAGCATTTTACTTCCTGTTACAAGCCACTAGGTGGAGCCAAAATACAGCAATAAAAAGACAAGAAAACTTCAGGATTAGTCTGTGTTTTCAGTTTTGTTCCTCTCTGAAGTACAGCAATTTAAATACCCCTTAATGATTAAACCCACCAAGAGAAACCTCCTTTGTGAATGTTTTACTGGGAAGAAAACACATTCAACGTGTTTGTTAGGGCCCCTTTTAAAGCTGCCAGGAAAATATACACTGCCATTCAAAACTTTGGGGTCACTCAGACAGATTTAATCTTTTATATGAAAACTCACACTTCTTTTCATATGCTAACATAATTGCTCAAGGGTTTTTTAATCACCATTTAGCTTTTCAACACCTTTAGCTAACACAATGTAGCATTAGAAGACAGGAGTGATGGTTGCTGGAAATGTTCCTCTGTACCAAGGGTTGCCACCTTTCAGAAATGAAAACAAAGGACACCCTCCACTGCTCCTTGGGCCCCAGTTCAGAAAAGTTGTAAAGATATTCACAGATTCAGACTTGGCATCAACAACTCATTAGATATACTTTACCAAAACATCAACGATGCCTCTTTCCCATCGTTGTAAGGTAGACAATATGCTACAATATTTTATCCATAGTAGCTCTCTTTCAAGTTGCAGGAATAACATTGGTGTCAACAGGAGCCAGTTGAAGGTTGCAGTAATTTTGGTGACACTACAGAGTACAAGATTGAAGTTACTGAATATTTGCCAGGGGTCCCCAAACTATGGCCCGCGGGCCGGATATGGCCCGCCTCCACATTTGGTTCTGCCCCCTGAACGACACCAGAGACACATTATGATTTTTTTTCCAATCTGGCCACGTGATCGAACGTGGAACCTACAAAAGGATTCAGTGTTTCCTCTCGGATTTTTTTCTGTAGGCGTCAGGCTCCCTGCTCACCCCCCTGTACACACACACACACACACAAAAAAAAGAGTAGATACTGAGAGCACCATAGTTATCTGTAGGTGACCTTAGTACTCGCGAGTACCCAACACGGTGCAAGACTGTTGTGAAGGTGGAGACATGCAGCAGTGGAGTATAGACCCCTTGCAGTGTTTACCAACACAAGGTATGCGCGCGCAGACCCGGTGTAGGAGCTCCTGCACATTCCACTTTAATTTAATGGGTGAGCCAGTGTCTGACGACTGGGGTGTCTCTGAGTTCCCTGAACAAGAACAGAAAGATAGCGTTTAGGAAATTGCACGTCTCGGCTTTGGCCGCATCAATGGGCTCACTTTGAGAAGGCGGTGGCGGCTGTTGTTTGGGGCTGCCGCCGCTGACAGCCGCCTCCTGCTGCCTGCAACACACGGCCTCTTGCTGTTTGGATGCAGCAGATTGTGTGCTGTCCTGTTGCTGCTGGCCTGGTTCGGCATGTTGGGTATTAAAGTAATCCTTAAATGCATTATCAGGCACTACTTTGACATACTGCACTGTCCTGCTAACGGGCTCAGGGCTTCTCCGGTATATCAGCAGGAACTGTAATATCAACGTAACGACTGCTCCGGAGAACGCGGAAATCAGTATTAAGTAAACCAAACGTTTAGCCGCGGTAACACAGCAAGTTCCACCTGGTCGCTCTCACAGCTGCCATATCATCTGCTTTACTACGATTCTGACAGCCGACAGCACAACAAGAAGGCATATTTAGCGTAATATGTGCTTGCAATATCATGTCTTGGCCAGGTAAACAGGCTTTGTTTTGAACCGGGTCTGCACATGCAGCTGCCTAATTAAGTATGCATACATCATGTGAAAGGGGTCTATTTGCAACAATTTAAAAAAAATTTTTTAAAGGAGCGGAGCTGGAATTTTCGTAGCACCAGGCTGCCGCTGCAGAACGAATGTAGCGGAAACCCTGGGATTAAAAGGAAGGAACACAAGACCTTTGAGACACTGCTCACATGACTCATTTAAGTCAGAGTCTGTTCTGACAACTAAGATGAACTTTTACCTGTTAAGATCCCACATGGGACTGCCTGTATAGCTCAATGGGTTAAGAAGGTCAATCATGTATAGGAGCTGGTGTCCAATGCAGTGGCCTGGATTCGATTCCTGCTCATGGCCCTTTGCTGCATGTCTTTTCCCATTCTACTCCCCCGTTTCCTGTCTCTCTTTCACTTCCTCTATCCAATAAAGCCAAGAAAAGGCCCTAAAAAAAAAAAGATTGTGCATGGCACAATTGAAAATTAATGTTCCATGGATTTTTTTTCTGTGAAGAACCCTGAGAGGATAATTTAGTTATTATTTATTTCATAGATAGTGTTATTTATGTCATTAATAGTGGTATTATTTATTTCCTGACTTTTTTCTGTGAAAAAAATATTAATAACCTGGACAGGGTTATTAATATTTGGTTATGTGTGGCTTTCTGGAAAACAATGTTTATGTTTAGGCACCCCTGCGATCGTCACACTTTTTCTGTTACAAACTGACCCCGGCGCCCCACCAGAGAAGGGAAAAGTTATGCGGCCCTCACAGGAAAAAGTTTGGGGACCCCTGCTCTACGCTGTTGCAGCGGTTTTGCAATTTGCAGACTGTCCCTGTTCACTCGTCACACAGCCAGTTAGTTGTTCATAGACACCAATGTTTTTTGTGCAGCCTGAAAGACAGCTGTCTTTCGTCGAATCACCACCTTATCGTGGTGAAGGGGTTTGAGTGTCTCGGTGATCCTGGGAGCTATGTTGTCCAGGGCATAAGCCCCTGGTAGGGTCTCCCAAGGCAAACTGGTCCTGGGTGAGAGACCAGACTAAGAGCTATTCAGAAGACCATGATGAAAACACAACATGGTGAAGCCGCTACCTTGCCCGGGTTAGGGAAACCGGGGCCTTCCCCTGGAGCCAGGCCTTGGGGGGGGCTCGTATAAGAGCGTCTGGTGGCCGAGCCTTGGGGTCCCGTGGGGCTCGGTCGGGCACAGCCCGAAGAAGTAACACGGGGCCACCGCCCAGTAGGTCCACCACCTACAGGGCAGGAAGTCAGGGTTGGGTGCTATGTACACCGGGCAGTAGGCAGGAGCGGGCGCCTGGGCGTGCCGCCCCCTGGTGGCGTAGACTAGCTCTGGGGATGTGGAACGTCACCTCACTGGCGGGGAAAGAACCTGAGCTGGTGCGGGAGGTGGAGCGATACCGGCTAGATATAGTTGGGCTCACCTCCACGCACAGCAAGGGTTCTGGAACCAGAATCCTGGTGAGGGGTTGGACTCTCTCCTACTCCGGAGTTGCCCAAAGTGAGAGGCGCTGGGCGGGTGTGGGGATACTCACAAGCCCTCGGCTGAGCGCTGCTTTGTTGGAGTTCTCCCCAGAGAACGAGAGGGTCGCCTCTCCGCGACTTCGTGTTGCGGAGGGGAAAACTCTGACTGTTGTCTGTGCTTATGCACCGAACAGCAGTTCGGAGTACTCGGCCTTCTTGGAGTCTCTGGGTGGTGTCCTGGAAGGGGTACCGCCCAGGGATTCCATAGTTCTCCTGGGAGACTTCAACGCTCACGTGGGCAATGATGGATAAACCAGGAGGGGGCTGATTTGGAGGAACGGCCTGCCTGATCTGAACCCGAGTGGTGTTTTGTTATTGGACTTCTGTTCTAGTCATAGATTGGCCATAACAAACACCATGTTCGATCATAAGGTTGCTCATAAGTGTACTTGGTACCAGAGCACACTAGGCCAAAGGTCGATGATCGACTTTATAGTCGTATCGTCAGACCTGCGGCCGTATGTTTTGGATATCCGGGTGAAGAGAGGTGCACCTGGTGGTGAGTTGGATCCGATGGCAGGGAAGACTGCCGGACAGACCTGGTAAACCCAAACGTGTAGTGCGGGTGAACTGGGAATGTCTGGCGGAGGACCCTGTCCGTAGGGTTTTCAACTCCCACCTCCGGAAGAGTTTCTCCTGCATCCCGGGGGAGGTTGGGGACATGGAGTCTGAGTGGTCCATGTTCAAAGCCTCCATTGCAGAAGCAGCTGCTAGGAGCTGTGGTCTGAAGGTCACTGGTGCCTGTCGCGGCGGCAATCCAAAGACCCGCTGGTGGACACCAGCGGTGAGGGAGGCCGTCAGGCAGACAAAGGAGGCTTTTCGAGCCTGGTTGGCTCGGGGGTCTCCCGAAGCAGCTGACAAGTACCGGTTGGCCAAAAGGGCGGCAGCTGTGGTGGTTGTGGAAGCTAAAACTCGGGTGTGGGAGGAGTTCGGGGAGGCCATGGAGAAGGACTTTCGGTCGGCCTCGGGGAAGTTCTGACAAACTGTTCAACGCCTCAGGAAGGGGAGGCAGGGCTTCGCTCAGGCTGTGTACAGTTGGGGTGAAGAACTGTTGACCCGTACTGGGGATATCGTCGAGCGGTGGAAAGAGCACTTCGAGGAACTCCTGAACCCGGTAAACACGTCCTCTATGGAGGAGGCAGAGCCTGAAGACTCGGGGGGATCTTCATCCATATCCATGGCAGAGGTTGCCAAGGTAGTTAAGAAGCCCCTCGGTGGCAAGGCGCCAGATGTGGACGAGATTCGCCCTGAGATGCTGAAGGCTCTGGACATTGTTGGACTGTCCTGGTTGACACGTCTATTCAATGTCACGTGGGCATCAGATACAGTACCTGTGGAGTGGCAGACTGGGGTGGTGGTCCCTATTTTCAAAAAGGGGGACCAGAGAGTGTGTGCCAACTACCGCAGTATCACACTTCTCAGCCTCCCCGGGAAAGTTTACTCTAGGGTGCTGGAAGGGAGGATCCGACCGATAGTCGAACCTCGGATTCAGGAGGAGCAATGCGGATTCCGTCCTGGTCGTGGAACAGCGGACCAGCTCTTTACCCTTGCGGAGCTGCTGAGGGGGTCATGGTGGTATGACCTGCCAGTCTACATGTGTTTTGTGGTCTCCTGATGCTGCCTTACATCAGCCAGTCCATGAGCAACAGAAAATACAGTTTGCCTTGTACCCATTGCCAGGGATTAGAGTCTTCCCACGCCAGTCTATACTTTTGCAAACGTTTTTGCTTCTGTGGACATTGTATAGTTTCAGGTGTAGATATTTTAAACGCACTGGTGCAGCAGCGTCTGTAACCTGGCAACCCCTGACAGGACTGGGCACGCAAAGAAGTCTGAGGTCTGTCTGCTCATAGATATATATAGAAGACTAGATTTGCTAGGCTGCACAGTGGAGTAATGGTTAGCACTTTTGCTTTGCAGCAAGAAGATCGCCGGTTCAAATCCCGGTCTGGGCCTGGGATCTTTCTGCATGGAGTTTGCGTGTTCTCCCTGTGCATGCGTGGGTTTTCTCCGGGCACTCTGGATTCCTCCCACAGTCCAAAAATATTCTGAATTTACTCTAAATTGCCCGTAGGTGTGAATGTGAGTGTGATTGTTTGTCTGTATATGTAGCCCTGCGACAGACTGGCGATCTGTCCAGGGTGTCCCCTGCCTTCGCCCGAGTCAGCTGGGATAGACTCCAGCACCCCCCACGACCCTAGTGTTCCAGGACACTGCTACTACAACTTGTAATACTATTACAAATGCTGATGCTACTTCTACGACTCTGACAGCTATTTATACTACTACTGCTGCTTGTACTTTTAGTATTACTACTACTGCTTGTACAGCTATACTACAGCTCCTATTAATCGTCTGGTATACTCAACAAAAATATAAACGCAACACTTTTGTTTTTGCTCCCATTTTTTATGAGATGAACTTAAAGATCTGAAACTTTTTCCACCTTCACAATATCACCATTTCTCTCAAATATTGTTCACAAATCTGTCTAAATCTGTGATAGTGAGCACTTCTCCTTTGCTGAGATAATCCATCCCACCTCACAGGTGTGCCATATCAAGATGCTGATTAGACACCATGATTAGTGCACAGGTGTGTCTTAGGCCCCATCCACACGAAGACAAAACGCTTAACAGTTTCAAAAACGATCACCATAAAGACGAAGGCGTCTTAGAAAATGTGTGCTTACACGAATGCACTTGTTACGCATGGAAACACTGTAATACACATGCCAAACCTCGAGGGGCGCTGTAACGATATGACGGAAACACACGCAAACAGAAGAAAAAACAGTGGGCATGCACACTTGCGGCAAAAGTTTTTTTAAATGTCTTTATTTCACAATTTAATTCACATAACAAAAATAACAAGAAGAAAAGAAACTCACATTTCCATTTACAAAATCTTGACTTGCATCTGAACATAGCAAGCTTTCTGAATATAATGACAGGTCGATAAGACATTCCTTTACATGTACAAAATGGA
Organism: Acanthochromis polyacanthus; assembly: GCF_021347895.1. Lineage (NCBI taxonomy): Eukaryota > Metazoa > Chordata > Actinopteri > Pomacentridae > Acanthochromis > Acanthochromis polyacanthus. Next base: position 27,204,916 of record NC_067133.1, on the reverse strand, counting down.
TTTTAACTTAAAAAAAAAAACAAAAAAGACAATAATAGGGGTTAATGACTTAAAGGGATTAAGCGTGGTTACATTACACAGGATTATAACTTAGAAAACAAGAGACTTTAACAAGGTTTCATATAAATCGCACAAAGACTGATTCTCTTCTGACAGTATCTTTAAGGATAATAGATAATTTTTTGTTTCATTTTTAAAGGAAATTATAGAGGGTTTGCAGTTTTTCAATTTACATTGATGTATATGATACTTCCCCATAATAAAAATAATGTTCACCATTTTAGAAATGTTCTTTGGCAGACCATCCATATAAATATATATCCATTTTCCTCAACGCAGTTTCGTTATCTGCTATCTTTATTTTAGTTGATTTGTTAATATCATGGAACAGCTTCTCTTTTAACACACTTCCAAGTACTTTGTGGTTACATCTTTTCTCATTAAACTTCACTTCACCTATTTTAAGATCAGGCATTTTGACAGATACATTTGATTGTGTAAGGATATTTTTAATCATGTGTATTAGGGGGAATGGAATTGCTCTATAGATTCGATTAAGTTCTCTATAAGAACATTTTAAATTATATTTTTCTACAAAAGAATTCTTTTGCAATAGATTGCCATTTATATCCATTAAGTCAGTAACAAATATAATTTTTTTTATCATACCATTCTTGTTTAAATAAGGTTTTCCTGTTACCAGTGATGGTTCTGTTGTTCCACAAGGTGGAGCTGTGTGGTGTGAAGTTGTGTGTGAACATCATTTTCCAGTAGAACAATATTTGTCTGTGGAAGTCAGATAATGTGATTGGCAGTTTAAATATATCAAAATCGCATCTTAACAAAACCTCTAATCCACCCACATTTTGGAAAAGACATTTTGGTATGTGGAACCATATAGAATCAGCATTTGCCAAATACGCTTTAACCCAGTTCACCCGAAATACACCAATCATGGATTCAAAATCAGGGGCTTTCAATCCACCATTACCATATTCTCTAATCATCACAGACTTTTTAAGATAATGGGTCTTATTTTTCCAAATGAACTTAAAAATGACGGAGTTTATCTTTTTAATCATTTGAGGAGGAACATAAAGGGGTTGACAAGGATACACTAGTTTTGATAAGCCTTCGGCTTTTGTCGGCAAGATTCTGCCAAAAATAGACAGATCTCTCATAGGCCAAAGGTTAAGATTTTTTCCCACTTTGTCTACTTTCCCTTCTAAGTTTAGTTGCTGTCTCTTATTTCTATCTTGAGATATTGTTAAACCTAGGTATTTTAATTCAGTTTTAACAGAAATAGAGCTTATATTTTTCTCAGCACAAGGGTGAAGAGATAATATTTTACATTTTTCCAAATTTATGCACAAGCCTGACGCTCTAGAGAAAAATCGATATTATATCCAGGGCTTTCTTAATTGAAGATTTATCATTTAGAAAGATTACCGTGTCATCCGCAAATTGACTTATCCGATATTCATAGTCAAAAATGGTAATTCCTTTAATTTGAGAGTGACTTACAATTAAATAAGCAAGCATTTGTGTACATAAAATAAACAGTTTGGGCGAGATAGGGCAACCCTGCCTGATTCCACGTAAGATCTTAATTCAGGGTGTCATTCCAGGGTTGAGGGAGATGTAACTATACATATTGCTGTATAACATTTTAATGACCTTGCAGAACCTTTCTCCAAATCCAAATTTTTTGAGCGCTGTAAACATAAACGCATGTTCAACAGTCTCAAAAGCTTTGAAAAAAATCAAGGAATAACACAAAGCTATCTGGTTGAATATACGATTGGTAGTCCATCATATCCAGAATCAGGCTATATGGTTGTGAATATGTCTTCCCTTTATAAAGGCTGACTGATATTCCTCTACAAGTTTTTCAATTATTTGTTTTAAGCGATTAGCATAAGCTAAAGCAAGCAGTTTATAATCACTACATAGTAGGGTTATTGGTCTCCAGTTTTCTAACCTCAACAGATCTTTTTGTGGTTTAGGTAACAAGGATATCAAACCTGTTTTCATAGTGAGGGACAAGCAACCTTTCTGAATACATTCCAGTAGACCTTTATACAGTAATTTACTAAGGTCTGCCCAAAAATGTCTGAGGAATTCAGATGTTAAACCGTCAATCCCTGGTGATTTATTGTTCTTCATTTGCTTTAATGCATTTTCAATTTCTGGCAGGGTTAATTCCTCTTCTCGTGAATGTTTGTCATCTGCATCCAGTTTTTTAATGTTTCCATTGATGCTTTCAAATAAAATGTCACATTCTGATTGATTAAATTTTGAGTGATATAAATTACTATAGAAGAGACTAATTTCATCCTGGATCAATTTCTTATCTTCTATTACGGCATCATCCTTTGTCATAAGCTTATTTATGTTTCTCTTTTGTCTGTCTTTGTTTTTTCAAGTCCAAAAAAGTATGCTGAACTCTTTTCACCCTTTTCAATCCATCTAGCTCTTGAACGAATATAAGCTCCACCAGCCTTTGCTGTGTACATGTCATCTAGCTGGGACTGCAGTAACTTCAGTTCGATTTCGTCTTCTGGGGATAGTTGAGAATTTTTTGTTAAAGAGTTGATTTTTTTCGATTAAATCCTTTTGTTTTTGTTTCTTTATGTGTGACAGTTCTTTACCTCTATTAATTGCTATACGTTTGGCCTCAAACTTAAACCATTCCCATTTATTAGTATCGCTCATGTCTATTTTCTCAACTTCCGAGATAAGAAGAGACTTCACCTGATCACAAAATCCAACATCTGTCAGTAAGTCATTGTTAAACTTCCAGATATTTGGAGAATTTTGATGATGCTTGGATATTTCTAAATTTAGACTTATCATGGAATGGTCCGTGAGTGGAGAAGCTTGCTTGAAATCAGCCAATAATCTAATCTCGAGCATTGGCCATTACCTGCAGAGTTATACCAAGTATACTGGACAGATGTTGGATTTAATGATCTCCAGTAATCAATTATGTGTGTTGTTGTGCATAAATTCAGTATTGTGTCACTGTAAACAGGTTGAGAATATCTGTGGGGTAACCTATCTAACCAGAAATCTGGGGCTATGCTGTGATCTCCTCCCAATATCACATTATCTGAAGAAAATGTCATTTTCCATTCATTTATAAGTTCACTTAGTTTTGTATAAAAATTTACATTAACTGTTTTGTTGTTATAGCCGTAAATGCATATAACATTTACCATTTTTCTCTACTACCACCATTAACCAGTGACCTTCAGTATCCTATTTATGGTCAATGATAGTGCCTGGAAATCAATTGAATAATATCATGACTCCCGCTGAGTGTGACGTTCCATGTGCAAAAAATGCATAATCCCCCCATTGAAGTTTCCAAAATTTTTCATCAGTCTTAACTGAGTGAGTCTCCTGTAGAAAAACACATTGTGATTTTTGATCCTTACGAAACAGAAAAATGGCTTTACGCTTAGTACTATTTTTCAAACCCCTAACATTAATGACATAAAGGAAATTATGATTGTTCAAGATGCGCTTAAACTTCGCTTTTTCCGTGCAGGAATGAACATGTTCTCCTTAACAGCATCATAATATATCACAAAAGAAGAAAAACATACGAGTTTAACATATTTAACATTCAACATTCAACTCTTAACACCTCTTTGAACAGTTTTAACTTTCAACTGGTAAGATTCATATTAACAGAGAATTTTATCTGTGAACATAAAAATATCTTACCATACTTTTAAGTGCCTGTCTTGTAGAAGCATTTGTCTGTTAAACCAAAGTGCCCTAGTATTTGCTTCTTAAAGCATTTTCTATGGGTCAACTCTGCGTCCATCAATGAGTGCAAACCGTTCCCTTAATGAGGCCTTCTTCCCGTTTCGTCTAGCTTCTTGCACCTTGGGCCACAGCTTTGCACGAGCCTCACGATCCTCCTTTGAGAAGTCTTCCTTGAACTGAATGTTCATCTCTCTGCAGACCCTGGCCTCTCTTGATTTCTTCCAGATTTCGTCACGGGTAGTTCGCAAGGCAAATTGTATGATGATCGGTCAAGGCATCTTGTTGGTGGCTGCGTCGTTCCTCTTTCCCAAGCGGGGTACTGTGTCTACTGAATCACGAAGCTTCTCCACCAACAGCGGGACCACTCGTGTCAGGATGCCAATCACAGTCTCTCTTGTGTTCTCCTTTTCTTTTTCGGGAAGGCCCATCAGTCTTAGATCCCACCTTCTTTTATATCTTGCTTGTTCCAAACACATCTGCTTCAGAGAGGTATTCTCTTTTTTCAGTGACACCATTTCTTCTTTTATTTTGGTTATTTCTTCTTTATTTTCTCTCACAGCTGTGCGTTTGTTTCCATTCGACTTTCAAAGGTTTTCATTCTGTCATCTTGCTCATCAAATCTTTTTATCAGAGCTTGAATTGCATTTAAGATGGTTTCATTAGTAACTTCACCCGGCTGGTTGTTTTTAGCCTATGATTTCTGTTTCTTGGGATTTGGGCTGGGCAGTGGTGTATGATCGTGAGGCACTTTCGCCAAAAGTTGTAAACAGAGACCAAGCCGTGAAGCATGAGTGGGCAATATGGGCAAGCTACTACGTTAGTCTGGATGGACGATGAGGTTGAACTCTTGCTTCGGGTGTCACTGGATTATAAAGCCAAAAAGCTGCAAGAAAGCATTGATTGGTCATCCGCGTGTGGCGCATGCGTGTCAATGAAGTTATGAAACTATGACGCAAGCATATCTGAAAAGCAGCGGAGAGCCAGTAAACACGGCATTTCAAAATCTTTCCACTCTGGAACCTGGTTTCAAAAAAAAAAAAAAAAAAAGATCGTTTACAGACCCCCAAAACGCCATCTTCGTGTGGATGATATGCAGATTCGGCAAGAAACTTATGCGTTTGACCTTGTTTTGTCTTCGTGTGGATGAGGCCTTAGACTGCCCACAATAAAAGGCCACTCTGAAAGGTGCAGTTTTATCACACAGCACAATGCCATAGATGTGGCAAGATTTGAGGGAGCGTGCAATTGGCATGCTGACAGCAGGAATGTCAATTTGCGTCCCTACTGATAATTTATTTGGCAATTGATTGTCAAATAAAGGACGATTCCGTATTTTAAGGAATGGGTGGCAACCCTATCTGTACCCCTATGTAGATATTCCATTAAAAATCAGCTATTTACAGCTAGAACAGTCATTTACCACATTAACAATGTCTAGATGGTGTTTCTGATTGATTTAATGTTATCTTCAATGAAAAAAAGCTTTTCTTTTAAAAATAAGGACATTTCTAAGTGGCCCCAAACGTTTGAACGGTGGTGTATTTTAAAATGGGCAGCTTAGGTGTTGTATCCATAACAATAAAAACATCTAGTTTTTGAGACATGTATTTTCAAGCAATGACATTTATTTATATGCTTCGGTATTTCAGATGTCGGCTGCTATGTATTCAGAAAAGGACAGAAGCAAAGCACAGTGGTCTGTCCTGCAATGACAACATTGAAATTAACAGTGTTTGTATGAAACACCATTTAATAAAACCTCCACTCAAAATTAAATACTTTGACAATTTAACAATACTTTGACAAAAAGCAAGCACACGTTTAACGTTAAAAAAAAAAAAAAAAACAACAACAGAGTATCTTTCTTTATCGAGGGTGCTACTCTGTCGTATGAATGGACCGTGGACATGAATGATGCACATGAAAAGCCAACATCCTCAAAGTACTGTTGCTGCTGTTTTGGTCCGTGGGTGTAAAACATTACAAGCTGTGTTCCCACATCCTTCACTGTGCCTCCACCTCTTCATCGTCACCTGTAGCTGCTGTCAGAGAGTCACAGAGCAGAAACTGATTATCAGCGGCCACGCAGAGATCCCTGGGTTTCTCCCCGACACAAGCAGACTACATTAAATAGGGAAAAGTTTGATTCAAGATTATTAGACTGTAGTGTGGAAAAACGATACATCTTTACAGTATTTCTGGATTCTCTCTGCAATTTGTAGCTGCAGACTTGCACTGTAGCTGTGTATCTTAAACTCTATTACTAGAATAATCTAAGGACTCAAACCAGATTATTTTCTTGGGGCAGTGAGGATAGAAGGTGAGCTGTCAGAGTCCGTTTGCATCTAACGAGAGTCTCCGATGTCTGGCTGCAGCTGACTGGACACAGGATGCTCGCGGGTTTGGGATGTTTCGGATTCAGATCTGGCTGAGGGGCAGGAACTTCTGGTAGTAGCTCTTAGTTACATCGATCATCAGGTCCTGTGTGCACTCTGGGAGCTCTCCTGAAAACAGGCCTGAGACCGAACCAGACAGATGCAGATGAAGACATGACATGAAACGGAATTTAGAAGGAAGAGCTAAAAGGAACAAATTTGAATACTGGCTCAGTGTGGGAGTGTGACTGACCTGGACATCCGGAGAAGACGGTGAAAGGAGGCACCACTGTCTCTGGAGGAAGCACGGTGTTGTCTAAGATCTTGCAGCAGTCCTTCAACACACACCGACGACCCTGCACACAATAAAAGCAACCAAAAGCAAGTTAAACATCTCCATCATGCTTTTAGCGACTCCAAGCATTCCTCGATTCTGTCTATTAGAAAGCATAAAGTAACTGCTGGGGGATATTCAGAACAAGATAACACTAAGCTCAGGTTTACGTTTTACTGAAGGAAAAAAACACTTAGAAGCACATATTTATTTTGAAAAATCGATACAGTGTTACTCGAGTTCTTTTTATCTTCAGTGTTACACTGCCTGTCCAAAAAAAAAGTTGCCACTTGGATGAACCCTATAGCTGATGCAGTGAGGAGCTTCTCATTTCTGAAACAACCACGTCAGAAGACATATCCTGTGGTCATGGAAAGGATGTTAATCTGTCTCAGAAGGGTCAAATTATTGACCTGCATCAGGCAAAGAAAAGAATGAAGGAGATTTCTGAAACTACTAAAAATCATGTTAAGAACTGTCCAACGCATTTATTAAAACCTGAAGGATAGTGGAGAACCATCTTCTTCAAAGAACAAATGTGGTCAGAACAAACTCTTAGATGATGGTAGAAAATCAACAGTAAAGTCATGGTTATGTTTAATAGTTAAAGTAAGAACATTTCCACACTCATAATGCACAGGGAACTGAGAAAACCGCTGATCAGTGAGGCTAATCAGAAAAAAAGGTTGCACAAAAATTGGACTCTGGAGTGATGGAAGAAGGTCATGTGAGTCCAGATTTACCCTGTTCCAAACTGATGGGCCCATGTACGGTAAGAAGGGAGGTGGATGAAGTGATGCACTCATCATGCCAAGTGCCTACAAGCCCGGCAATGGTCTTTTAATGATACCAGAAGCCAGAACCAAAACCCACAGCGAGGCGTCATTTAGAAATTATGGCCCCCACCCGTGGAACAGCCTGCCGGAGAACCCCAGGACTGCAGAGACTGTTGATATTTTTTAAAAAAGGTCAAAGACGTACCTTTTTAATCAGTCTTGGTGTGCATCTGTGTATGTGGAGATGCATCAGTGGGTCCGGAAAGTATTTTTCACTGTCTGTGTCATTGCAGCCATTTGCCAAAATCAAAAAAGTTCATTTTATTTCTCATTAATGTACACTCAGCACCCCATCTTGACAGAAAAAAAAACAGAAATGTAGACATTTTTGCAAATTTATTAAAAAAGAAAAACTGAAATATCACATGGTCAGAAGTATTCAGAGCCTTTGCAGCGACATTCATATTTAACTCACATGCTGTCCATTTCTTCTGATCCTCCTCGAGATGGTTCTGCTTCTTTATTGGAGTCCAACTTTGTGTATTTAAACTGACTGGACTTGATTAGGAAAGGCACACACCTGTCTATATAAGACCTTACAGCTCACAGTGCATGTCAGAGCAGATACCAAAAGACCTCAGCCCCACTGAGAATCTTTGGGATGTTCTGGAGAAGACTTTGACTGACTCTCCCATCATCAATATAAGATCTTGGCAGAAAATGAATGTATCTCTGGACAGAAATAAATGCTGGAACATGGCAGAAGCTTATCAAAACCATGCCTCAGCGAATCTGTGTCGTTCTCAGAGCTAAAGGCAGTCCAATGAAATATTAGAGTGTGCAACTTTTTTTGGGGGGGGGACTGGCAGCATATAAGCTCATGACAGTTTTCTTCTACTGTGAGAAAAACTGAGCAGAGTTGAAGGATACATCTACTGAAATCTTAGTTATCAAATCATAACTTTATGAAAAGACCCATTATATTTTTATTCAAATGAATTTAGATGAACTTGAGAAAGAATCCGAAATGTTTTTACAATTAGTTGCAGCAGGAATCAACCCACGAAATATATATATTCACACAGATCAGTTTGACTTCACTTGTTTGGGGAAAAAAAATCATCTTCTGATTTTAATAATCCTAAACATCTGGATGCTGCAGAAACTATTTGTGTGATGTTATTATTTTCTATTTTAAAATGACACAATGTTGCCCAAATCTTTTCACCTATCTTTTAATGTTTTGGATGTGGCAGCATTAATCCTATTTTTATTTATCCTCATCACTCAGTAAAAACTATGACCATATTGTTTTATACTAAAAACAAAATTCTATTTTGGGCCTCCTTCAGACCAAAATCAGTGACCTCGTGGTTACTAGCTATTTCTCAGCAGGTCAGACATTTGTTTGATGTCATACTTCTTTCTTTTCCCCAAAAGATAATGTCTTTATAAAAGTAAAAAACACCAATAATAATTGTATGATGAGAAATTACCAGAGTCCTGTGTCTAAATGACCAGTTAACAGTAATTCAGTGTAATCGTCTCTGGCTGAGCCTTAACTTTTCAAACACAACAGTTACATAACTTCTTTGTGCTTTATTACTTATTTCTGTATCAGTGTCTGCACAAAGTCTGCCAACATGACAACCATGTGATTATTTCACCACAGGCAAGAGGAGATTCTGTTTCTGTCTCTTCTGTCTGCAGCACAGTTTTATCTCCTTCAGCATGACTTCCTTTTTCCGTGGATGAGCTTTGGTTGTGTGTGTGTGTGTGTGGTTGTGTGTGTGTGTTTTTATCTCACTCACTATTACACAGTTCTTGCCAATGTGGACGTAGGAACCAATCTGTGCTGCGTTGACCACACAGTCCTCCTCAATGAAGACGTGGTCTCCGATGTGTAGCGGGAAGAATGCCACTCTGAAGGAAAATAAACATAGTGAAAAGAGAAATGAACGCTTAAGTCTCCGCTTAAGTTGCTCACACCACATAAACAGGATTTACTGCTTTTTTGAGAGTGTCATCAAACAGTCACCTGAATGTCTTTGAGTTTTGGACTGTTAAACAGAAAGTGAGACAATATGTGACATTTCAGTACATCACAAACATTTTATTACTCTACCAAGGAACGCAGTGGACTTATGTGACGACAGCCATTGGTTTATCTGTCTGTCTGTCTGTCAGCAACATTACTCAAAAACTGACTAATGGATTTCAGTGAAATTTTCAGGGAAGGTCAGAAATGGCACAAAGATCAAGTGATTAGATTTTGGCAGTGATACAGCTTATAGTCTGTATCTATGGATTTGTTAAATATTTCTGTGTCATTATTAGCAGCACAACATCACTGTAACCATGACAACAAGTGAACACAACGTCAGCTGCCTGTTAATGATCACGATTGCGATCCTACTACAAAGCCACCGCTGTGGACTTATTGGTACCCATCAGTTGGAAATGACATAAGGAACAATTGATTAAATTGTAGGAGTGTTTTTAAGTCCCATCAATTCCTCCCACCCGCTACATATTTAGGTCATGTGATTTGGTACCTGTACATAACATATAAATGCATAACACACACCTGTGCTCAGCGCAAGTCATTTTTTTGTGTGGGTACATCTATAT